>NC_051179.1:5678922-5978922 GCF_013339695.2 Rhipicephalus sanguineus | reverse complement strand
CACCGTGATCAGTGAGCGCCAACAGCTGGTCCGGACTTGTTATTGGATCCGTTCGTGATCGCGGCTACGAGGGGTCTAAGTGTAGTGAAGTGCGAGGTATAGTGCAGCTGGCGGAAATCCTGGATGCCTCTTACGATGAAATCATCTATGATGCCTCCTGTCCTGGATGTGGCAGCGAGGTCTTTTGATGCCCTGTCCACATCCAAGCCGTCTTTCACGCAGTATAAGGACCAGGCGTTGCTGGGTCTTGATAAGTCAATGTTGAAGTCACCGGTAATGATGAGAGGCCTTGTTCTCTCGGCATAATTATTGTAGGGAAGCATTCATTCCGGTTTTTCTGTAATCAACGTAGTCCACGTTCTGGACCACGTGGACGAGTGAATGGTAGTTGAGCGCCTTCCAGGGGTGTTCTGTCTTCAGCTCCCTCACTTTGCTTGCGTCAGCTGCGGTGGTGTAGCGGTTACAGTGCTCGGCTGCTGACCCGAAGGTCGCGGGTTCGATCCCGGCCGCAGCGGTCGCATTTCGATGGAGGCAAAATGCTAGATCCCCGTGTACTGTGCGGTCTGGGTGCACGTTAAATAGCAGATGGTCAAAATTTCTGGAGCCTTTGCTATGGCGTCACCCATAATCATATTGAGGTTTTGGGAAATAAAACCCCAACGATTATTATTATCACTTTCCTTGCGTGTCAATGTGTGTGTTCGCCGTTACTGTGTTGGTTGAGACTCTGTATATCACCTGTGGCACATACCCGCATAACATGAACTCTGATATGCGGGTATGTGCCACACGTGACTGAGAGAAAGGGTTTCATGACGTACGCGACAGGTATTTTGCGTTATTGATGTCATGACCAGTGAATCGTGTTCGTCATACACTGAACCCCTGCTATGCCAATTTTGGTATGTTACAAGGTATGGAGACGACCAGGAGAGCGCCCAGACGTAGGCGGCTAGATAGATAGATAGATAGATAGATAGATACGTAGATAGAAACGGCCAAAGTGCCTGAGGTTCGCTAAGAAATGCTTCGCATTTAAAAATGTACAGGTGTTATAGCACCACTTTATCTTTATAACAGTACAAGCTTCTGAATTGTGCACTTGGAAAGTGACATACTAATAGGACATCAGTGATTATTAGTTTCCATAGCACGTCTGTAAAGGTATACACTAATTTCGCATTGGCAAGAGCATAATGGCATAATACACATTATCTAACCAGTATTGCACTTCTAATCTTTTCAACTGTGTTGCTATTCGTGTATGTAGGATCTCCAAGTGACTTCGGCCGAGGCACAAGAGCTGGAGATGAATTCAAGGCAGCAGTCCCGGAGCAACTTATGGCAGCAAGCCAGGCTAAACCGGCTGACAGCTTCTTGCTTTGGCCGAGTCATCAAGCGGTTGAACTGGACAGAAAAAGGCCTCTACAATTTAATAGAATCTAAAGACCTTTCTCGAGTGCGGGCCATACAGTACGGACTTAGAAATGAAAATGTTGCGGCTGATCGATACTGCTCTGTCATGAAAAGCCATGGGCACAATGTCTCTCTACGGTATTGCGGGCTGTTTGTGAACCCAACATGCCCATGGCTTGGCGCTAGCCCTGATCGCCTTATATACGATCCTGAAGAGGCGAGCTATGGTGTACTTGAGGTCAAATGCCATTATAGCCTGAAGGACAGCACACCAGAGGTTGCAAAGGCACAATGTGCTTCACTGAGGTTCAGTGAAAACAACTTACCAAGCCTTCAAAGGGATCATGAGTACTATGCCCAAGTCATGGGACAAATGGCTATTACTAAGTGTAATTGGGCAGACTTTGTTGTGTACTCGGCAAATTGGATTGCGATTGAGCGTATCCATTTCGACGAGGAAGAGTGGAAGGGTATGAAAGTAAAGCTTGATGATTTTTATTTTATGCAAATGCTTCCATACATTGCCAGAAAGCAGTCACACTGATCTAATGGAGCTGTAGCTGTGCATAATTTTGCTGTACTGTTGATTAAAGGGACACTGAAGAGAAACAATGAATCGGTTTAGATCGATAAATTGTGCTCTGAGAACTCTAATGTTGTTAATTTCGCCATCATAGGGTTATTAATAGAGGAAAAATTAAGTTCAATGTTTCATTTTTAAATTTTACGTCGAAATCTCCCCGCGTGATGTCACAGATTTCAAAGTGCACTTATCATATTTTGACGTCGTTGGCTCAACAAAATTACCCCAAACTTGGTATGTTAAGTCTATGGCCCCCTCAGAGGACAATGTACTTAATTTTAGCGATTGGGAACTACGTAGTCCCTAATAGGCGCCGTCAAAACATGTGACACGGCGAATGGTGCGGAAACTTCAAGGTGGTGTCGCCACCCACATTTTGTTTTTGCGCGTTTTCTCGCTTGCTAAGCGTCTTCTCGCAGAAATAAGCGTGGTGTTTTTGGTATCGTGAAAGAGTATACTTTACTAATATGAGAGAAATCGTTTTGCTCTTTAGTGTCCCTTTAACGGCATTTGTGGCCCCATAAGTATTTACCGCTGTCTATTGCAAAAGCTGCTACATTAGTGTGTGCTCTCGTTTATACCACTTGTAAAAAGTAGAAAGTATTTGTACAAAGTTCTGTTGTACTGTTGATTAACAGCATTTGGGCCATAACAAGTATTTACTTATGTATATTGCAAAAGTTCCTATGTTAGTGTTCGCTTTCACCCATGCTACATACAAAATGTAGAAAACATACTTTCAAAAATTCTATTTCTGCCATCATGGTAAACTGAAATTTTGCACATTTCTAGCTTTAAGAAAAGCTTATCGAGCTTTTCTAGTTTTACTCCAGAATTTGCAAGTGATCCCAGTTGGGTGACAAGTGCAGGCAAAGCGTTCATGAAAAGCCACAGTGAAGTCGGCCAGCTTAAAGGGGTCATGAACCACTTTTCCAAGTAATGATCTAATGGCCTCAGTATCGGAGTGTACTGCCTCCCGAATCGATTGCCGCAAAAATTTCTCGAATCCGTCAAGAATCAGCGGAGTTACGGGGGTGGCGCACGCTCCCAGCGCTTTCTCTCTTTTCTCGTGCCGGCGGGCGCACTGGAAGCTAGACAGGGAGGGATGGCATGGGGGAAAGAAGTTACGCCAGCGCGCGTCATGAAACGCGATCGCTCTCCCGCTGTGATTCGCTTGCGCAAGTGCGGCTACCGTGTACTGAGGAGTGCGGCGCCGCGGCAAGAAGCGCATCTGATCCGAACGCCGCTCTCGATTTACGTCGGCTATCGGCCAATAAGCATGCTATGTCTCTTGCGACGTACAGCGGACAGACGCCCCGCCCACCGACGAGAGTGAGAACCGGCCTCTGTTTGAAAAGAGGGTGCCTGGGGAAACGGCAACTTCGCGCTCCGCTTGTGGCCATTACGCGGCGCGCACGACTGTAATATTTGGCAGAGCAGTTCATAGCCGTGTCAGCTTTCCGCAGGATGTGTTTTTTCAATCAGCCCAAGGGGTGCTTCATGACCCCTTTAAACTAAGAACCCTGTTTTTTTCTTTCTGGAGTGAAAAAAATTGCAGCGCTCTTATTGATGCATAAGTGTTTGTTTTTCAGATTTAGTTTGATATTCTGGGTGTTACTATGTGTGGTATTGATGTCATTGTGCGGGAGGTGTAGACGCTGTTAAGGAAAGCACCTACAAATCTCATTGCTGTCACTAGCTATGGTGCCAGTTTGTACAGCTTGCTCTATCTCGGATTACTTCATTACTTCCCTAGCTGTGAAAGAACCTGGCTTCTTTACGAGGCCCAGAGGTCAGTAACGTAGCCAGAAAATGTTTTGGGATGGGGGGTTCAACCATAGTTTATGTATGTATGTGTGTGCATTTTTATGTGTGCATGTAATATTTGTATGTGTGCGTGCAAATTTACAACCACAAGTGAGTCAGTCACCAATGAATGCGACTGTACATCACTTTACATCCATTAAGGTTATGAGCATACTGTCTTAAAATATTTGCGACTTGTGCATGCAGCATTTAATAAATTTCTTTTGTGTTAAATGCAACTCAAATGTAGGTTCTTTGAGCTGCAAATGAGGTTGTGTTCCTTAGTGTGAAATGAGACTGCTACATTTTGTTTAACTTACATGCTGGCATGGTCTCAAGCAAAACAGTTCTTGACATATCTTTTCGCTTTTACAGTATAATACCAATATTAACATGTTTGCATTTCCCACGACATGAAATGAGTTCACTTTATTACACATTGCCACTTACAGTACTGCAAATCAGTTTGGGGAAGCACAGATTTCATGTACATACTTCATCTACAACATTATCAACCTTTTAGGATCATTAATCTCTGCATCTGTGTGACACGCAGCATCTTTCCAAACTGTCAATACTCATAGTAAGTCACCCTAACGGTTTTATGAACTCTGACTGAATAAATAATATTGTCACTGTTTCACGAAACTAGGCAACCTCACTAGCTGGAGTGGGTTTTGTGTCGCCTGAGCATTACGGTGGACTGCACTCATCTTCATTTACTTTTTGCTGAATTATAGCACTTTGGAAGTTCGACAAAATGGCAGCTACTGTCCAAATCTGGTTAATGATTTTAGCCAAAGTCAGTGGAATGGGCTTGTCAAAAATATGGTAGCTTTTTATCTTCTGTATTCGGCGCTCGACATGTATACGCAGAGAAGCAATCTCTCTTGTCTTTGCCACTTGACTTTCTGACAAAGTGCCGTCCCTGAGGAAAGGGGGTATGTTTAGCTTCAGCCCTTTCTTCTCAAGGAGGTCAGAAATGAGAAAGCCTTTGTCTGCCATTACTGAGTCATTTTCATCAAACTCTAACTTTAGGAACTTGCTCTGTATGACACATTCCCTGTCTGACATGGACCCTGTGAAAAGTTCAGAGACATAGGTCAATACCCCATCAGGTGCAACTCCTACGAGTCCTTTGAAAGTATTTGAGGACTTGTACGTGGAATATGTGCTTGACTGAAGCGACAGAGATGATGGCACTTCACATTTGATTTCTGTTGCATCTAGAATAACACGTGTTGAAGCATATTGAGAGAATTCACGAGGCATGTTGCTATCAATTTCCTCCCTTGATTTCCACAACTGCACTCTGCCTAACCTAGCATAAAGAAACTTTATCCAAGATGTGCAAATCCTGGACACAGTTGACTGTGCAATGCAGAACCTGTAAGCCAAGTCTGCCTCAAAAAGCCCTAGACGTAGCCTAACTAAAACTAAAAACAACTCATTTTCAACGGTTAGCTTTCTTTTACGTCCCTTGGTACTGTTTGTGCCACTGTCACCTTCAACACGAAGGACATTGCTGCCATTATCACCTGGCTTCAGGAAGGCCATCAAATCAACAAAATCTTCATAGCTTGGCAATCCAGTGTAGAACATTACGTCTTCATCACTGTTCTTCACTCTCTCTATGCTGAAACTGGACGTTCTTTCTTTCTCCTTGTCAAGCTGACTGGCAAGATTGTCTCTTTCTCTCTGTAAATCTTGGGCAACCTTTCTTGCCGCTTTCAGCTGTTCAGTGAGTTGAACACACTGGCTTTGAAGCTTTCGTATTTCGTTTTTTTGCTGTCCCACTGTTTCTTGAAGACGTTGCAAATCTTGTGCAAGCAGGGGGTACGCAACACCATGTTCTGCTCCAGATTGTGCTGCATCCTCTTCATTCAACCTGTCACTTGTGCCTTCAACTGTCATAGTTACAGCAGTGCTGATAAAGTCTGAAACGTCATCAGGGTCACTTATGTCGGCTGGTTCTGGCGTCAACTCTTCAATCAAAACTTGCTTTGACGATTTCCTGCCGAGTGGTGATGCTCGCCGCTTGGGAGGTTTGCGAGTTTTACACACTTTCCTGAATCTGAACACAGATGGAACTGCAGTCTCTCTCAGAATATTGTGACCACTTGCCAGGCCAGGGGTGAAGTCACATGGTTGGAAATGTTTTGAACATACTTTTGTAAATTTCGTCACTTTGAAATTGGAACCTTCATCCCTCTTAATTGCAACAATCCATCTTTTGTACAGCACATTGTTCTTTGGGAACCGGTGAAATGATACCTACGAAAGACAGAAACAGAAGTAAACACGTGACTTTCTGTATTCTACCCCGGTAGATGAAAAAAACAACTATTACATTATTACTTAGGAAAAGCAGCCTAAAAGGGAAACAAACGCGGAAAATAAAGTGCTTCTTGAATGTGGTTATAGCTGAAGACTGTCTACTGATAATGTGCTGCTTGGAGCTTGCACGCTCTGCCATGTCCTTGCATCAAGATGTAAACTAGGCGCAAAAAGTTTCATTTCTCGGCTTCAAAGATAGCCAGCTTAAAATGTCATTACGCAGGGTAATGTTGCCGCCAACAGTACTCAAAAAGAGTGCCCTACTGCGGTAGCTTAGTGGGTAAGATACAAAGCTCGAGGACGCGGGTTCGATTCCCGGCCACGGCAGCCGCATTTATATTGGACAAAATACAAAAACACTCGCGTGCTTAGATTAAGGAGCACGTAAAAGTAACCCGGCCAATCATCAATGCGGCAGTTTGGGCACGTTGGTAATCAAAATTGAGAGTCGCCCACTACGGGCTGTCTAATGACCACATCGTGGATTTGGCACGTAAAACAGCAAAAATTATTGCTTAAAAAGAGCGCCTGCAAGCACCTCCTTGGTTGATAAGGTGTTCCACTACTAAACACGTGGTCGTGTGTTCAATCGTGGTTCAATCCTAAATGCACTTCGGTGGACGCGAGATGGAAAAACATTCGTGTAATTAGGTTGACGTGCACGGTAATTAACCCATTGCGGTAATAAAGTTAACCATATAGTGCTGCTTTCGGAGGTTAGACACCATGAAACGTTGAAGCAGCAGAGCGGTCGCACCAATCTATTCATTGGAACGCTTCATGGGGAGGCGCCGTGCGCTTCACACTTTTCACACTAAGGGGCAACTAAATAGAGTTTGCTTGGGCTTACAAATCCTGGTAATAAATTGTATTGCACGGGATTAAAGTAAAAAAAAAACACGTGTCGCCGTCGTACCAATCGCACTCATGTTGGGTAACAAAGCGCATATTAAAGAAAAGTGCGCACAAGCGCATTTTCGGCGCAGGCTTCAGCACAGATTCATGAGATATAAAAAGGAATTTCGCCTCTGCACTGACAAGCGCTAGGTGGTTGATCTCGCTGAACAGTTTTTGCTAAGTCAAATGCTTCTCCGATTCGATCCGAACGTCAACGAAAGATTTGACACGTATATCAAACATACGTACCTTCTTTCCTTCACTGTCGGTCACTCCACGTTGATTCATAGGTCGGCAAACTCACTCATGAGTCGACTCACTCAGACTCACTCAGACTCATATCGAGACGTGAGTGTGAGTCTGAGTGAATCCGGGTGAGTAAAGATTTTTTGAGTCTGAGTCCGAGTGAGTTCGGTTGGGAAATATTTTGGTGAGTCTGAGTCCGAGTGAGTCCGGTTGAGGAAAATTTTGGTGAGTCTGAGTCCGAGTGAGCCCTAAGGGCAAAATATATTGCATGAGTGAGTCTGAGTGAGCTCCACAATTTTTGCCGACCTATGGTCCTATCTACTCAATTTTAGCATTAGTATCAGCCCTATGTCAGCTGACGTGTATACTCCCGCATACTTCTACGCGCTACCGTTCATACGTCAGCTCAATATTTATTGATCAGAGGCGTGATTTGAGGAGGGAGAGGGGAGGAGGTGCCTTGACCTCCCCTCGCAAACTTTTTCACGGGAAGTTACTGATAAAACTATCTCGTGTGAGTCATGACTTCCAATAAAAAGGTCCTTACTGAACTGCAAACTCAGATAACTCGTATTTGAAGGTACGAGATCAAAAGGTGCTAAGTAGCGCACCGATTATGCGAGATAATGGCGTTAAAGAGCATTGACATTACGGTAGAAAAAGGATAATTTAATGCTAACGGACTCACGAGTCGACTCACTCAGACTCACTCAGACTCAGATTGAGCCGTGAGTCTGAGTCTGAGTGAGTTCGAGTGAATAAAATATTGGTGAGTCTGAGTCCGAGTGAGTCCGGTTGAGAAAAATTATAGTGAGTCTTAGTCCGAGTGAGTCCGGATGAGGAAAAGTTTGGTGAGTCTGAGTCCGAGTGAGCCCTAAGGGCAAAATATATTGCATGAGTGAGTCTGAGTGAGCTCCACAATTTTTGCCGACCTATGCGTTGATTGCAAAAGGGAACACAACAGTGTTGCGGCATCTTGATCACGAATAAAATTAAGAATGACACGTGTTCCGCTGCCGCATTCACGACGGCGTAGCAAAAACATGTGCTCCGTGCGAGCGCGCACGGTGTCGTCTGCTCCGCCTGACATAACCAAGATGGCGCCGGCGATTGCAACGGCGCCTGTTAGATGGCGCTGCTAATATCGCATAAGGTCTATTGGTACTATTTAACGGTTGCGTTCTCCAGCGGCTCCTAGTAGGTCGTCCTCTTATAACACCGCTCGCTCTCGGAGCCCGTGCTCTTGCCTTGACTGTCGCCATAGCGAATCGTCGCGGAGTCCCGTCCAATAAACCGCTTAACACCTGTTTGGCACCCAGGCGCGTAGCAGTGGTTTTGCCGATAGTGCGGTATGGCTAAGGCACTAAAGAACATACCGATTTCTTGCGTGGTGCGTACGGCTCACAGCTGACGGCAAAAACCCGGCGCTACAACGTCCACAGCAATAACACGTCGCTCGACAACTGCTGCTGTGCGAGAGCTGGCCAGCACTTTCCGCCGCCACGCCCCCACGAAGTTCTATGGATGGATGGATGGATGGATGCTATGAGCGTCCCCTTTATAACGGGGCGGTGACAAGTGTGCCACCAGGCTCGACAAAAAAAAACGTTACTTTTTTTTCTTAGCGTTGGCCTAGTGTCTTTACTTCAATTAAAACTATTTTACTCCAGATGAAAAAAAAAAAAAAAAACTTAAGTTTTCAGCTCCGTTCTCTGCCCTTTACGGCAGAATGTCCTTATTTTTTTTTCCAATATTTATTTTTGTCCTTTCTCTCTAGTTTTCTGCCACCAATACTCTGGGTGGATATCTCCACATTCAATCAGAACATGCTCCGCCGTTTCCTGATCTTCCCCGCAGCACGTACATTGTTCTTCTTCTTTACTGAATCTCGCTTTATAACTACCCGTTCTAAGGCAACCCGATCTCGCTTCAAACAGTAAAGCGCTTCCCATTGAATTGTCGTAAAATGCCTCCCTCCTTATTTCATTTTTGCCCTTTCGGTAGTTACTCAAAGCCGGTTTTTTCTCCATAGCTGCCATCCAGTAAATCCTCTCCACCTCTCTGATTTTTCGCTTAACGCTCTTTGTTGACATACTGCTTACACTACCAGCCGTATATTTACTAGTGAGCCTCCTAGTTCTTTTTCTCCACTGTGTGTCCACGCTGCATGCACGCAGGCACACACACACGCTTATACACACGTGATAAAGACACGCACATACGTACACACACGGACATGCATACACACGCGATACAGACACGCACACACATAGATACACACGATCATACGCACGGGATACAGGCACGCGCGCTCATACGCACGCGATATAGACACGCACATACATACACAGGCGCGTACACACGTGTTACAGACACACGTGCGTGGACATGCGAACAGACACGCACGCACTTACATACACATGCGCATACACACGCGATATAGACACGCACGCACATACATACATACACACGCGATACCGACACGCACGCTCATACATACATACACACGCGATACAGACACGCTCGCTCATACATACATACACACGTGATACAGACACGCACGCTCATACATACACACGCGATACAGACACGCACGCTCATACATAAATACACACGCGATACAGACACGCACGCACATACATACACACGTGATACAGACACGCACGCACATACATACACACGCGATACAGGCACGCACGCTCATACATACATACACACGCGATACAGACACGCACGCTCATACATACATACACACGCGATAGACACGCACGCTCATACATACACACGCGATACAGACACGCACGCTCATACATACATACACACGCGATACAGACACGCACGCTCATACATACATACACACGCGATACAGACACGCATGCTCATACATACATACACACGCGATACAGACACGCACGCACATACATACATACACACGCGATACAGACACGCACGCACATACATACACACGCAATGCAGACACGCACATACATACACACGCGATGCAGACACGCACGCGATACTGACACGCAGGCACATACATACACACGCGATACAGACACACACGCACATACACAGCGATACAGAAACGCACGCGCATGCACAAGTGATACAGAGTACAGACACGCACGCGCAGGCGCACGCATACACATACGTGCGTACACGCACAAACACCGCGAATACACAAACGCACGCACATGCACTCACCCGTTAACACGTGCGCACACTCACATACAAACGCAGGCGCACATATGCGCACATAAAAACACGCATACACCTGCACACACCCGTACACACACGCCTGGAGGGTTGACGCCTGGAGGGTTCATGGCGGGCGTGAGCAGCTGAAAGCGCGCGAAGTTTGCTTGCGCTCGCTTCTCGTGACGTCAGGGTCACCTGACTGGGAGCTATCGCGCGTCGCAGCCATTCAGCGTTGTGGATGCGCCGGCTCCGCGAAAGAGAGGGTGAAAAAAGAGGAGGTTGACGGCGCGGCGAGGATGAGCCGGCGTGGATAAAGGAGCGTCGCTACTTTCCAACATCAAGGGGCTTTATGTGAAACAGGCTTTAAGTGAGTTTATTTTTCTTTTTTTCTCTCTCTCTCTTTTTTTTGCATTGAGTCTATGGTAAACCGAACAACATTCCCATCTTGTTGGGCATGTGCAAGAATTCGTCTCAACGGGAGTTTGCTGTACATGCATCTCCACGCACGGAAACAAAAGTCAGTTGCTAGTACAACAGGCCTACATGGTTCTTTAGTTTGACGCCAACACCACAAGAAATAGAGAACACAAAAGCAGCATCATGGACAGCAGGTTTAATGTCTCAAAGTGACTGAGAGACGTCATCGTGGAGGGCTCCAGATAATTTCCACCACCTTGAGTTCTTTAATGTGCAGAGACATCGCACAGTACACGGGCCTCTAGCAAATTCCACTTCCAGTGAAACACGACCACCGTGGCTTGCAATGAATCAACAGCCACTGCTCCTTTTGTGTTCTGTCTCTGCAGCACTTGTCGCGTCAGCAATTTCCTTGTCTGTCTACCCTCACCCCCCCCCCCCTTTTTTTTTCAGTGCAGCTGGTTGAATTCTTATTGGTCATAATAGAGCCTAAACAAGGGTGACACTGCACAACAAATTGGAGCCCTTCTGGAGCTTAAGACATGTCTTTTTTGACAATGCCTTCAGCTAGAAGGAAGTCGTAAAGCTTCCTGGTCTTGTTGACGTCGATCTTGATGATTGCTCGTGCAGTGGCGAGGCGCAGTGAGCCCAGCTTCTCGTATTCGTTGATTAGCAGTCCCTTGAAGTGAAGGTACATCTCTGGTACGATACGGAGCCCTGCACACAGCTGAAACACATGGTGAGAATAAAATACAACATTCTGGGCTCACACTTTAAGCCCAAACCCCATATGCGCGAAAATGCACGCGACAGCGACGAGCGATGCTATGAGCGACGAAACGAGCCGTTCGCGCGACGTGTCGCGTGGTCGATTTCGCGCGATCGCTCGGTTTTTCAGATTTGGAATCCGTCGCTCGTCGCCCGGAAGTGCTGTGCTCAAGCAGCCAATAGCAAAACACCGGAACAAGATGCATCAGTGACGTATTCCTGATTGACGCCACTTTCTTATCGACGCGCGTCAACAACAACGTTCAATCAAAATGGCCAACGGCAACGAGCGCAACGTTGACGTTGTTGAACACGAACGTGTGTTACGGGACCTCAGGGACGGGAACTACAAGTCCCGCGCCGTCTGTGACGCGGCGTGGCGGCATGTAGCAGCAGTGATGGGATCGAGAAAAGTGCTGCAAGACAATGATAAACGTTTTATGTACAATTAAGCAACAAAACATCGTATTTTACATTGCATACCGCTGACCACGGGCCACTTTTGGCACGAGTAAACGCCCTCATGCCAGCAACAGTGGAGATCGCTCGACGAAGCCGTCGCGTGAATGGGGTTTGCCCATCCAAGCGACCGCTTGCGCGAAGACCATCTACGTCGCGTCGCTCGTCGCTGTCGCGTGCATTTTCGCGTATATGGGGTTTTGCCTTTAAGCGGTGTTCAGACGGGGGACAAATCCTCGGGGGATAAAGGCGGAGCCTAGTGACGTCAGCTCGCGAGAAGAACACTCACACGGACGAGGCGAAGGGAGGGGGAGATCAGTGTTACTAGACTACTCTGGTGGCTTGTACCACCCGTTTGACCAGCTGCTGAAGACGAGCTGCAGACGACCATGCAACTGGAGACTGGACACCCACTGCCGCTCTCTGCAGGAGCAAGTGCGACAGTGTTGTCATGAACAAGAGCCCGAAATTCCCCTATATCCCCCACCGCCGGGGGATCCTTTATTCTGTCAGGGAAAAGGTCCCCGTATCCTCCGAGGAGTCGTGGGGGGGGGGGGGGTCGCGCCCACTCACTAATCCGTGACGTCGCGGTCACGTGATTCGCGATCCCCCCGCGTCCCCCGCCGATTTCTCCCTCGTGTCAATACCCCTTTAAGGGGTATTCAGACGGGGGAGAAATGCTCGAGGGATAAAGGCGGAGCCTAGTGACGTCAGCTCGCGAGGAGAAGTCTCCACAAATGCCCCCTACTCACGCGGACGAGGCGAACGGAGAGGGAGACCAGTGTTACTAGACTACTCTGGTGGCTTGCACCACCCGTTTGACGAGCTGCTGACGACAAGCTGCAGACGACCATGTAGCTGCAGACTGTACACCCGTTGCCGCTCTTTGCAGGAGAAAGTGCAACAAAGTGGCCAAGTAAGAGCTCGAAATTTCGCTATATCCCCCACCGCCGGGGGATCGCTTGTCCTTTCGGGGAAAAGGTCCCCGTCTCCCCCGAGGAGGCGCGGGGGGGTCACGCCCACTCGCTAATCGTGACGTCACGGTCACGTGACCCGCAATCCCCTCGTCTCCCCCGAGCATTTCTCCCCCGTCTGAATACCCCTTTACTGGCTGCCTAGCTTTCTTCACCTGCTCAGTCTTGGTGCAAGATGATGCTGCAGTATATATATGTAAACACTGTGCTTACACTAGCGCTTTGTCAAAAATCTATTACCTTGTTAAAATCTGACAACAAACTGTAAAAACATGAACTTCACATAACACATTATCTTAGTATAATATTTTAAGCAACAACACATATATAATATTTCACATATAACTTTCAGAGCTCAGTTTATGGATCCTCTAAATGTCAAAGAATGCGACTTACCTCTCGCTCACGGATGTTTAGCTTCTCATAGCCAGGCATGCCTTCAATTTCAAGTGGTGGGGCCTTACGTCGTTCTGAGGGCACGAAAAAGTGGATGAGCATTCAAATGATGGAGTCGTAACAACACAGCACCAACAATCTGAAAAGAACCCATGTGATTTAAAGGAAGCTACTTTGTCACCAGAAATGTGATCCTGGTACTGACAGCAGGATCCACAATTAGTCTTTTCTACACATTGCGTAAAAAGTAGTAGCCACTAGGAACCACCCGTATGGGATTGCACTGAACATCTATTTTCCTAATGAAACTAGAGTTGACTTGCAGAAATGTGTCATCACAAACAGCCCTACCCAACTTTGTAGCTATGCCCACAGGCACAGACTTGGCTGTAGCCAACATTGTCCGTCCAACATATCGCCAATAATGGCAAGGATGGCTTGTAGCCAACGTTGTTCGTCGTACGTATTGCCAACATTGTATAAATATTGGCAGCTCCAATATTTTTGCCAGCCTTTATCGTTGGCTGCACCATCGTTTCTTTCATTTCCAGCGTTTAACGCTGGAAATGAAAACATTTTCCACTGAATGTGTAGTTTAACGTGAGGGTAGCTTTTGTGCACGTAAATAATGCATGTTGCCCACGCTTTTGCTTTTAGGCAAGCAGCAGGGATAATCAGCGTACAAAAGCTGAGAGTACACACAAGTTTATTCTGCATGTATACATATGGCAAAGATACTGCAAGTTTTGAAAATAATTTCGCATTTTCGCGCTTTGTTCTGCTGACCGCTTGCTGGCAGATAACAGCTGCACAGAACCTACACTAATTACCTTTCAATAACGTCCTTATATTAGAAATCGGGGAAACGGGACCACTCACAACACCACACAGCCTCCCTAGGTGTTAGCGCTTATTTGATTTGTCAGTTCACCGAAGGTTCAAAAAGGAAGTCAGTGAAAAGCGAAGCGTGATACAAAATGAAATAAATGAACATGTACACGTGAACAGACATTCGATACAGCCGAGATCCATAACCACCTTGAACTACCAGAAAGTTCATCGCCTATTTATTAATTAAAAGATGACTGCGGCAAGATCTTGAAAGTCTGCGACAACTTCACAACTAATAAAAATTTGTGTGTTACAAATCCATCATTCTTTGCGCGAATCCAGCGGCGAAGGGCAAATGAAAAAAGGGTGTTAAGCTGACGCACTACAACGCGAGAAAAGAACAAAATAGCACACGCAAATGCTGACAACATCGCTGAGGGCGAGAACTTAACCAACCTACTTCGAAGCGCACAATAAAGCCCCCCCACATCGGTATTCACAAACTAGCAAATTTTAAAAAACTTACGCGGTAATGTAGACAATAATAACGCAGCACACATTTCACTTACGAACGACCCGGAAAGTAACATGCGACGAAGGAGAAAAACGACTTACTGAACGCGATACGAACACAAAAATCCGGCGGAAAGTTTGCGAGTTGTCAGAACACATCGGCGCTCATCTGCGGATCGCTCTTCAAAGTCAAAACAGTCAGGTCCGATGAAGAACAGCGGCAGCTGCCTTCTCACTGTGGCATCGCCGTCGAACCTCGGTATCCGTAGGATCGTGGCCTCCTGTCTCGGTATCCGACTCCGTTTTTTCCGATGACTCTCGACTGAATACTGAGGGGCGCGCGCCCGCCGATGCTGGGAGCCCGAACGATGGGAAAGTAACCGCATTGACTGACGAAGAATAGCCGCCGGCCAGAAGGGGCCGAGACGCGTACGCATCTTCCGAGTGCCGTCGTCTCCCGCCATCTCCCTCCCCCCCCCCTCGTTTTCACAGGCATTGAAAGCGAACCGTCGTGGGCGGAGCAGCCGTCAAGTGACAAGTGTTTTATGACCAGCGACCACCGCGCTGCCCACTGCCGCGAGGAGAGGACGTGAAATTCCGAAGCAAAACATGGCGCCGCGCTGCTTTCTCCGGCCTCCGATCACCGAGAACATTTATTCAAAGTGAACACGTCTGGTCTTGTGAAGCGTTGAAAGTGCAAACATAACTCATCGATCATTTAAAGATTCCGCGGGCGATACCGTAATCTTGGACAGCACGTCGCTGTAGCGCGCACACAAAGAAGTTATAATCCTGTAATTCAACCAGTCGTGTAGCAAACACGAAATACACAGCGTGGTTGAAGTCACATGAAATGTTTGATTGTTTGCCGCTAATAAAGCCGTGAGAATAATTTCGGTGCGTGTGCGGTGCGCAGAAGGCGCACCGCACAGAGGCCCATTGCGAAGCAGATGACTTCTATTCTACTCCATTAACTCGTCATCACTATGTACAGCTTCAATCAATGTAAAAGTAGGGTTTTTGGTTGTTTTTATACAGTTGCGATGTACACGCTGGCTGTATCACACAATTAACGTTAACTTTCAACAAGCATTGCAAAGTGAGATTTTGTTTTGTGTTTCCTTTCTCATAGATGCATTTCCAACAGCGCGCAAAACTCAGTTGAGAACTTGGTACTTATTTTACATTGCTCAACATCTGTAAAACGAATTTTGTCCAAACTATTTTGCATATATTTTGTGCCACACTAAATGCCAACCTAAAAATCAAGACCCTGTGTGCGCCATTGTTCCCTTTCTTATAGATGTGGAATTTGCAGTTTTGTTTGTTGGCTGACAACGATGGACTGTTTTTGCCATCTTTATTACAGTAAAAGCTCGTTAATTCCACACTTATTAATTCGGAAAAGTCGGATAATTAGGACGCGTTCTCTGGTCAATGCAAGCATGTTTATTGTTTAACGGCATCACACTCTCGTTAATTCGGCCATACCTGTCCGCAACCCGGTTAATTCGGACGAACCTCTTAGTAGGTTGGGGGACGCTGCGACGAACCTTTGCCCCCCCCCCCCTTAATGGGGAACCCTGCGCACGCCTATGGTGATAAGTAACCAGAAATCTTCTTTGAGGTGCGCTGGATGCCGGACAAAGCGATTTTCATAACAGCGTGCATTCAGGTGGTGGCTCGATTCGGGCTAACCTTCCCTCAGTGATGGTAAAAGGGGAAAAAAAACATTCTTGCCGATTAATCATGCATATGCCTTGCCAGTGTTTTAAGACATGGAGCGACAACGTGTAAGTCTGGACAATATTGTCCGGCGCGTAGCATTGGCTGTCCAATATTGTTTAACCAGTCAGATTGACTGACATATATCCAATCTACTGCCATTACTTAACAATGTTGTTTTACCAACGGATAAGCTGGCCCAATATTGCCATCCATACGGCCTGGTTCTGCCAATATCGTATTTACATCGGGAACCATGGGCCAATGTTGCCAACCTCAAAGATAGCACGACCAATATTGTATGTTGGCTGGCAAAGATGGACCATTATTGGCATCCTTGTAGGCTGGTTTGCCACATTGCTAGAAGTGTTGTATGGCCATCATTGGGCCATCGTTACCAACTTTGTAGCTATGCCCACAGGCACAGAGACTAGTTGTCATTTGTACGGTACTCACGGATTCAAACATGTCTTTTTCAGTATAACAATGGCTATGAGAAATCGGCCGTGATAACTGCATCATGTCACTGCAAATCTGACCACTAAATGTAATGTTAGCTCTGACGTAAGTGTTTGAGTCGAAATTATGCCGATATGACACAAACTGTAGACAGTGTGAACGAAAATATGTCCATTACATAGCTCTGAATTTTCGTGTTTCCATCTGTGAGCACTGTGGTTCATGTGCACCACTTGCAAGTCAAATAGTAGCAGTTACCAATATTAACCTAAGTGAATAAAACAAAAGTTTTCTGCTTCGTTTTAAACACAGGCCCCCCTGCCTCGAAGTGTCTCAACCTGAGCTTGCAGAGTGCGAGTATATCAGAGCTGTATGAATGCCTTGCACCAATAGAGCAATAAAAATGCCATCTATGAAGGTATCAGTCAATTTTGTGGCAGGGGAATAAAAGCCCTCTCTAGGACATGTTGAGCTGACATGGAGGATTGCACATGTCAGGAAAATTTGGAATCTGCGAAAATTTAATGCCAAACTTGCGTTTCGGTCGTTGTAGTATCTTTTATGGTGCCATTCCAAATGCCAACGAACGCTGAGAGAAAAAAAAAGATGCCGTGGCTACATCGCCCTAAAACAGCGTTCTGAGAAAGGCCACAACCTATACTGAAACTCTACACTTGCGCATCACTTGGATAACCCGCAAAGGAGATTCTGTATGGTGTTTTTTGCCTCTTCTTCCACCACCTATAGGCAACACTTGATACCCAATTTATGTCGCTCAAGCAGTTAGAGGTCTTTCTTTTTCTTCTTCATTTCTAAAGTGACTGCAGCGACAGATGGCAGGTCAGTGGACTAAATGAGATTGTGAATGCAATCAAGCAAACACGATTGCTATATATCTAGCATACAGCACTTATAATGTAAGCATGTAGGTCACTGGAATCCCAGATATCTGCACTATAAGAGGTACCGCGCTATAACCAAAACAACATTTTTCAAAGGTTGCACGCATGCAAAACATAACGAACAGGTAGCCACACATGTTCTCGAGAATCGAGGCATGCGACTCGGGTGTAAATTTGCAAATGTTGAAAGGTTAACGTTGGCAGACCTATAACAAACGCAGGAGAAAAATAACTTGATGCCGATTCCGCTATTCAGCCCAATTGTAATGCACTAAAGCTCTCATCTGGGCTAGTTGGTGCACAGGTGCGCCAACTCCTGTCCACTTCCCTTCGTCCTTGTTCTTTCGCGCAACCCTACACTATGTGTTCAATTGTAATGCACATCTATATACGTGTGTGTAAACATGCGACGGTTGCTATGTTCTGCACATTATAAAGTGTTCAGCAATTAAACTTTCCACTTGTAGTCCATGGTGTTTTTCGTGCCTGTATTGTACGAAAGGGCCGACACCAAAGAAGGCATGCCAAGTTGAGTTGAGCCATTCTCTACTACAGTGTTGCTGCTCAGCCACCATATTTGCCTTGGTAACCGCAGAAGAGCTGCACAGCTAAGTTCAAGTTGACGGTGCTCGAGTATGAACTTGGAAACGGGAACTGTGCCACTCAATGATGCTTTGGTATCAGCAAAAAAATGGTGCGTGATTGGCGGCTAGAGAAGTGTGAAGAAAGCCAACCAAGGAATAAAAGCCTGAGCTTGGTTATTGGTGCAACGTGCTGAATGCAGGGAATTGTATACAGTGCAGTGGCACGTGAAATTATGCATTAGGGCTCAAGGCATGGACCTTCCTGGCGGTGCTTCAGATTTATGAGGCACAACAGCTTGGCCAGCACTACGTGCACGCAGCACTTGGCCAAACGCTGCCGGGCAGAAAATTTGGAGAAGGATGTGGACAAAAATGAGCACGCCGAAAATCACATTATCAACCTGGATGAAATTCCACTGTTGCATGATGCTCCAATAGAAAAAACTTACACTAAAAGGTGACAGGTCGGTGCTTCTGCAAACAACAGCATTTGAAAAATTAAAATATGCATTTTACAGTCGTGCTTGCTTGCCACATGGATGCAACTGTCACTGCTGCAAGTGGAAGACACTGCCCAACAACATCCTACCATACAGGCACCTGAGAAATGGGCAAAGAAATGACAGCCGTTTGGCTTGACAGAGCCAAACGACTGGATGGCTTCCTCCGTGTGGTCTGCTCATCATGGACATATTACATTAAAAGCTCGTTAATTGAGATTTCACAGGACCAGAAAAAATGTCTGATTATCGAAAGCATCAAGAAAACAATAAACAAATGTTGATTACATCAACACACTTTCATTTCCTTTATGAATGCGTAAATGCTGTACTTGCAGCGCAAGACATAATTTTCATCATCCTGCTACTTCTTTCGCAATGAGGGCAGAGGGCTCTCTGTTACATCGCATTCGCACGGGGTCAGCGCATACACCAGCATGACTCCACAAGATCAGACTTTCCGCGACGCCACTGTGCCCAGCTTGCAAGATCTGTGGTGACACCTAACATTATTTGCTTAAGTACAGTGAACTTGAGAAAGCTCGTCAATGTTTCCTTGAAGCACTCCCACATTTAGGCTTGCCACACGACAGTGTGAATGATATCGTGTTTCTGCGTGGTCAGTGGATATTCAGGAAGGAGGTGTCGCGGCTACTTTTGAAGTTTTTAAATGTTACAGACCTCGCATGTGACTGGTCATGAGTGACACTTATGTTGGGGTGTGGTGATCCGGCACAACCCTGTATGCGGGATAGCTCATAGGCCACCACAGCATGTGCATTCTTGATAGCCGCTCAAACAGAGCCTGAAAGGAGGAAACCAGGCCACTCTCTGAAGGCTACAACATCCTCATCACCATGGCGCAAAACCCCGATGTCTTAAGGGGGACGCGGCTTTCGTATTGCGAAAAATGGCAAAAAAATCGATTTTCTGAAAATCAAATTTTCAGTTTCTGGAACCCTTTTTCTATCTGATTCCAAAATATCTAAACTGAAAACCACCCAGAAGTGCTTCGAAAAATTTGTTTTGCCCTCCGAGGTGGCGAAAATTATTGTGGAAATGGCAAAAAAACAGCGATTTTCAAAAAACTGTAGCTCCGCGATGACGCGACCGCGAACCAACTTTTTGGGCTTGTCGGAAAGGGCATTTCTCCGTGTTCAAATTCCCCGCTTCAGCGGGCTCCTCCATTCAGAAAGAAGCGCACAAAAAGCAAACACTTGAGAGTCGTTCCGAGGCCTCCGATTGGCCGCGTCCGCCATGTTGCCCCAGCTCGCCTCGCCATTGGTCCGATGCTCGCTCCGGGAGATCGTCGTCTGCGTGTCGCGAGTTCATGGCTGTCGAGAATCGCGCTACTTCGTGACACGTTCGCAATAGTTCTGTGTTCACGGCTCGACGATCACTTAAGATATAATTACGCTTTAGTTTGGAGCTGCAAGAGGAAGTTCGATCTGATTACGATGGTGCGCCGCGCTCCTCGCAAACGCGCGTCTCGGACCGACTCTAGCGTTGACTTCAGCGTCGGATTCGCGGTTAGATGTTCTGTTTATCAGCACTTCTGACATCGTGACGAAGGCGATCGCGGGACGACTCTTTGTACTCACGACCACGCATTACGCACTTTGAAGCAACGGGCACCACGGCCTGCGCACCTACTGCTCGGAGTCGTCACTAGGCCTAACTCCGCTCACGGCGCCGTTTGGCGAGACGAACCTCGAACTTTGCGGGCAACAACAACGCGCTAGCGTGCTCGCGGCTATGTGCTTCTTCGCAAGCGAAGAAGCACATCGCTCGCCGGCACTTCGGAACCGCGGATGGGCATTTTACGCATCGGCAGTGAACTCAACAGCCAAGCTCGATCGTCAGACCCCACGGCCACGGACTGCTCGGAGCAGCGGTAGCAATTTCGCGCGTCGGCACCCGAAAATGCGATACAAAGTATACTGCGCGCAGATTTTTCGTCATCGTAGCTTTGCATTCGCGCATCGTCACCGAACGCCGTCACCAAGCACATCACGTGCCGGCTCCACGGACCCCGCGGCCGAGCACTTCGCGGTCAGAGTGCTATCAATAAGCACTAGTGATGTAATTTAGACGTGCTTGGAGCCGTGCTTGATATCGCCGCAGGCGTTTATGGATGTTCTGAAACAATGAAAGCCTCGTAGACTAGCGTTGCCGCGGTCGGCCGAATGATAATACGTTTCATACGCGAGAGCGGCAAAAGACCGTGTAGGAAGCAGGGGGACGAATTTTTATCTGCCCGACTCGCGTCATTGAATAAACTGCTCAAAAATCCCTGTGCCACTAATGTCTTGGCCATAACTGTTTGCTATTTGGAACGAAGGCATCGGCTATCACGGTGTGAGCCATTTTCTCTCACAACAAACCTTTCTCTTTATAAAAATTATTCTATGATTAATTGTAATCAATAAGCAAGACTTAATTATGCTAATTACAGCATAAATACAAGAAATATGTGTAATTATTTCAGTATATGGTCTTATTAGATAGCAATATCTCCTTCTCTGTCTTTTCTGTCACACCACTCCTTCATACAGAGAACTTGGTTTGAAATCCATACTGGTTTTTTTTAGATCAAAAAAAAGAAGGAGGTTATGAAAAAAGAACAAAGGCACACTGCAGAAAGGCCACATGTCCAAGAAGTGAAACACCATAAAAAAAAAACCAAGGATCACTATCTTTAGGTGTTTTAGAGAAGGCCAAACTTTAAACGCCGTTTTCTTAATACTGTTTTTTTGGCATCTTGCTCAGCTTGTGGAGCAGATATCTTGGCAACTACAACACAGATTTTGATTCCGTTTTTTCTTTTTCAATCCTTGAAGTCTTGTTGACAGGATGACATTATTCTTTACCTTGCTTAGGGCCTAGTTTTTTTTTGTAAGTGATAATTAGTGCGTGAGAAGTTCTGATGCAATACATGAAGCTGATGTGGATGTTATTTGTAAAAAAACTAAAAGCAATAGACAATTTTTAATAATGTCATCCTGTGTAGAGCTCTTTTGAGTAAAGATCAAAACCACTTGGACCTTCCTGGCATGTTTTGTTACAATGCTAGGCTTTTCACCAGCAGACTATGTCATCAGATCATGTAACATAGTGTAATTTGAAAACTACTCGACATATCGCAATGAAACTTTATATATAGCTATTCGAGGCACTCTTCAGTATGCCTGCCAAATTTCATTACTCTAGGTCAACAAACAAAAAAGTTTTTTTCGATCGCCACCTCCCCCCTTAAATAACCCAGAAACCCCCACCTTATTATGTTCCACCATGACCACCGCCACCATGTGCACGTGATGATACGTTTTTTTTCACCGGTAAACGAAATAAATTTGCCGCAGCCACTGAAGCCGTGGTCGCCAAGAAAGCGATTGTGGATGGTGACCACACCTTTTTTAAAGGGACACTAAAGGCAAATAGCAATTTATGTCAGAGTGAAAGTTCAATGAATGAAAACGTCTGAAATGGCAGTATTATCAAAAGTAGTGCCCTACTTACCGAGAAACTAAGCTAAATGTGTCACACGATGAGCGCCACGAGTGGGACATTTTGGAAGTAACCCCGATGATGTGTGAGAGTGAATACAATTAATAATTAGTAATCAAACTAGCTGCAATAAAAAAAGAACCTTCCGTGCATGAAGAGATGTAATAAAATGCTGCTTGTTCGTTTCTGTTTGATTCATGGAAAAAAGAACCTCTTTGGTGTAGCCATGGGGAACGGCGCGCATGGTTCAAAAGTTCCGTTTTCGCCGAACTGTGCTTCGCCCGGCCCCCTGCTTCGCTCACGCGGTCGCGTCTCAGTGGTAGTTTCGGTGTCGCGTGCTGTCACGTGTGTTTTGCACGCTCGTGAAAGTCGCTCTGACAGAAAGTTCGACAAAATACCGCATGCATGTGATGTTGGCGGATGCCCGAATGATGCACGCCGCCAGTGCATGCCGCCGCGCACTAAAGGCGGGCAACGTTGGGCACGGCAACAGTGACGTGTCAATACCGCTTTCAGGTAGGTGATTTGAAGTGCGCTAACGCAATGCGGACCACTAAAACGTGATTTTATTTCAAAATAAGCACTTCCTTGGCATAAAAGTAGCACTACGAGGTTTCTGGACCACTATTTCAACAATCAACATCGACTTAATATTTGCCTTTAGTGTCCCTTTATCGCCCGCGGCCAACGAGGTGTCACACGCGGAGGTAAACGCAAATAGGCATGAAGCGTTCAGGCTTTCTTGTCGTTACCGTACGGTTCTCAATGTAGACTGCGCCGCGGCGCTTCGGATGGCCACGAATGTGGTTTTCGCTCTTTTGCACCACACATATACAGCGCTTTGCGCTCGGTGGGATCGTCCGAATTAACGGGGCTGCGGCCGAACATTACCGAATTAACGAGAATTTGACACGATTAAAGAATGTATATGTTGCGGGACCGAAGAACCAGTCCAAATTATATGATTTTCCATATTAAAGAGTGTCGAATTAACGAGCTTTTACTGTACCGATGCAACGCTAAAGAAAGTAAAGGATGTTAATTGCATGCCTGCAGCAATTCCAGGTGGTATTCTATAACCTTTAGATGTCACCGTCAACTGCAGCTTTAAAGCTGCATTAAAGCCCTTGTAGGTGACGTGGGTGACGGAGAGCAAACATAGCCTGCAGCACATGAGCCATGTTTGCACCAGGTGGGTCAACGAAGCCCAGGCTGCAGTTTCGATGTTGACCATAACTGCAGAGTTTCGAAAAGCTGCCCTCGTTGCTTCTGTGCCTGACTAGGAAGCTGGTGATGATGTCCATGCGACCCTGCCTACCGTAGTGGCCAAACTGTTCAACAGTGCATCAGAGTACCAGGTTTTTGATGCATTCGAATAATGCACAGTGAATAAACTTTTTTAGAATGTCGAGTAACACTCATGTTTCTCTGTTCCCAGCATACCCAATCGAGCACTTGCAGTTTTTTAGAATATTCATAGTCTTCTAAAAAATATTAATCCATGGTTCTGGTTCAAGTTAAGAGTTACATTAGATACTATCGGAGCATGACTACTGGTTAAACCATTCCGCTGCCAGGTAGCCATGTTGGCTTGGTTACGGGAATATCAAGGAAATGGCACGTTGTGAAGTCAAGGTAGGGATGGAAAGGGGATACAACAACCTCGTTCGCTCCTTACAGCAGCAAGCGTGGCTGTGGTGAATGAGCGAAAGCAGCGATGGAGTCATATTTTGGTCTATCAGAGAGGCAAAGGCGCACGCCTCTGATCAGAACTTCATGCGCCGCAGCAGACACGCAAAACAGAATACAAAAAAAATAAATAAATAAATCTGAAAATCTATGGCAGCTGTCAGAACAACCCTTGTACCCATAATCGCACACGCTCCGCACGGTCTCTAAGCTCGAGAGAGTAGCGCAAGTGGAACGAACATGCCTCCAAGCAAAGAAGGGTGGGCACGGTCGCTCCGTACTCTTCAATACAGGTACCAACACAGCGAGGGGTGAAAATACATGCTTCTAGAAGGATTCGACGGATGGCAAACCTAGTAGATTCATGCTAAATCACACCAGCTTTGCGCTTAGGCGCGGATTTTTGAACGCATAATGGAGGAACGTACCAGGACGTCAGTAACAGCTAAAGGATTAAAGGGGTCGTGACCCATTTTCCGAAAATTTTCAACTACGTGTGTATTTGGAACAGGATAAAAAGTTGGGCTAATTGGTAGAAATGCATCCTTGAAGCAGCGCTAAAAGACAGAGACTAAGAAGGAACAATCACACAGGACGAGCGCTGTCTCGAAACTGAAAAATTTATTTGAAAAGATTATCCAAGAAAACAAGAACAATGAAAGATAAGGAAAAAACGTGTGCAAAAGCAAAAAACAAAAAGGGGGTAATCTAGTCACTGACATAAGCATTACTTCAAAGAACACGTGCTCAGCAGAAAAGAAAACTCTTTTTCTGTCAGTGACAATGATGCCTGACTGACACATGCATCAAGCATTCTTTTGATATGGAGGGCTTCTATCACCTCTCGAGTGACCTTGCATTTGTGTGACGACAAGACTTTCATACCTGAAAACACTGGAGAACAGCCACACGTGCAGCATTGCGACGCGAGATGCGAAGCATCTAATTTCTTCAGCGACTGGTTATGCTCCTTTCAAACGCACGAATAAGGGGCGGGTTCCGTACGATTCAGCAACTTCTAAGCTGATTAAGCGGGGTGTGGCTCTGCAGTGCCTGGATTCCGCGCTAAAGAAATCTAAACAAGTTAGGCGCCTTACTATGGCAGGCTTCCCTGGTTCGTTGCTTACGTCAGTGGTGGAAACCCTCATGCAGAAGATAAAAGGCAGCAAGCAACCGGCGATAGCTAGCACGGCTACTAGCACCGTAAGACCTGCAGTGGTTCCTTATCTTCATAAGGTGACCCACAACCTCAAAAAGGTGGCAGGCAGGTATGATGTCCCTCTTGTTTTTTTCTCCCCTGTGAAGCTGTCTCAGCTCTGCCCTCGCACTGCTGAGGGATCCACAGGCTGCAGTGTGAAACATGCTTCGGCTTACACTAAATGCGAGACAGGCGTTGTATACCAGATCCCCCTGACGTGTGGCAGGTATTTATGTTGGGCAGACTGGCCGCTGCATGAACGTACAAGCCAGGGAACATGACAGAAATCTAAGGAAAGAAAATGAACTTGCACACCTTCCCGCGGACTGCAAGGTCTGCAAATGTGAACCACGATTTCATGAGGTGACGATCCTGGGTAAGAGCAAGTATAGAAGTGTTTTATATCAGTAAGTTAGGTGATGAATGTAAAAGTGACACGTCCATACAGCTGCAGTCTTCAGGGATAGATTGTTTGAAAGGTGAGTAGGCTAGGCAGTGTTGATGGCTATTCTGCGCATGTGTGTGTCACATGTATACGGTGAAACCTCGGTGATATGAATCTCATGGGACCACCAAAAATATTCGTATCATCCGAAATTCGTATGACCTGAAAGCATGGAAAATTACCATGCGACAAAAGAAAGCTGGAGTACATTTTCATTTATTTTTTATCAGGACCGCAGCAACGTCAGGAAGAACCTTGAATGATTGTCAGTTAAGTTTTCAGATGTCGGCAATCATACCACCACTCGTAAATATACGGTCAGTACGCGCGTATTTAATTAATGAACCACGTGCATTGTGACCCGCGACAGCAGTAGCCCCTTCCAAATTTTAGTTTGCTTTTTTTGCATGACACCGCAGTACTGCAGCAAAGTAACAAAAAAAAAAGGTGTTTTGACGCGATGGATCAATCCCACAAAATTACAGAACCATGGCCCTCTGTTGTGGTTTTGTTATCGCATAGGTGTTGGGGATGTTTTTTGGGAGATTTACGACCGTGCCCGCACAAGTGCAACCTCAACGGTCGTGTACGTTGACGTTGTGAGGCCTGACTTCTTCGCCAAGACCGTCCTCGACTTCTTTCGGTCCTTGTCCACCTCTAGAAAAGTGTTTTTCTAACTACGTGATTCTGACGATTTGGCGGTGCGGCGCGCATGCCCACGCTTGCGTTCCCGTGCTCGCACGTGCTTGGCGCGTCTTCCGCGACAGCGCGGACAGCACCTCTTCGTACCTGGGCGGTAGCATACGTTCGTATCAAACGTCGCTGCGTGAAAATCGGTTCGCAACAACTGTACTCCATTACGCTGCAAGCCAATGGGCCTTGGCCAGGACCAACGAAAAATTCGTATCACATCGAAATTCGTATGAACTCTGATCGTATCACCGAGGTTTCACTGTATATCCCCATGTTTCATGCCTGAAATAAATCAGTTGGAAGTGCCGCCCTTTTGTCGTCCTGTTCGTCCCTCTTCTGTGTATGTGTTTTTTTACTAGCGGCAGTATGTCATACATCAATAAAGTTAATTCCCTCTCTCTCTCTTTCTCAAGTTGATGTATGTTATAAAGCGTGGTGGGAGAGTTAAATAACGACCGGGCGTCACACATTGCGAATTAGGTAACTAGTGGGCCGTTTAAAGCTTCCAACCCATTGCAAAGGGCTCAGACATAATTCTTCATCGTCATCAACCGTCCAATCAACAAAGTGCACATAATGCCTTACAGATGGCACCTCGCTTCTCCACAGAATGACGAATATAGTCATGGTGGGTGCTTACCAACTTCACAAAGATGATGATTTGTGGCGTAGTGGGTACGTTGCTAGTGTACTTGTATTACTAGCCACAAGAGAGTTTATAACAGGCTCTAGAAATACCGCTTTTCCAGCTTTCGCTGTGACTGTGCTGCGCTTTTCGCGCAGGCCTGGCATTTTTTTGTCTTTTGCTTTTGCACACATTTTTCCTTGTTTAGACTGGATGGGGCGTGCACACAGACAGGGACACAAGAAGGAAACCATGCGAACAACACAAGTGCCTTGTCTTGTGTCCCTGTCTGTGTGTGCGCCCCATCCAGTCTAAATATGAACCAATACCAACTAGCATAATTAGCCGTGCTTTTGCATTTTTCCTTGTTTTTCATTGTTCTCCTTGTTTTTTGGATGATCTTTTCAAATAAAATTTTCAGTTGCGAGTCGGCGCTCGTCTTGTGTGATTGTTCCTTCTTAGTCTGTCTTTTAGCGCTGCTTCAAAGATGTATTTGGAATCCTGGCTGTCCATTCAATAATATACCTTGACTTGTTTCATCCTCGAGGTTTTAACAGCTTTAAAAGCACAATTTCGATTTCCCAGCACGCGTTCCCCTCAACTCTACAGCTCATGTCTTCTTAGTCAGCCAATGAAAAGTCTCCATCGCTCACAAAACATGGCAACACCGCGAGGCCTGCTGGGCCATAGTTGACCGAGGTTCAGAGCATGATGCCATTTTGACTGCATAAGATGTTAGTATACCAACTCGCCCAGATCACCGTATTAGTTCATTTTGACTGCGTTGTCATAACGATGTCACGCACACAAACCATGCCAAGCATCCAACCTTACCAAGCTGCCGCGTCGTATGTTCGAACCACCATGGAGACATGAGAGGTCTCCTTCGAGGGGTGGCGCTGCATTATTCGGGTCTAGAGTTATTGCAACTCTAGGGATGACCATCGTTTGTACAGGTCGCGTGCAGTTGCGAGTACTTCTGTGCTGTGTTGCAGCACCTGTGTTGCTTTTGCATGTTTTCTTGCAGCGTGAATAGCTTTGTGAGCCTGTGATGAGCAAAAGGTGTTTTGTACTGCGCTGCAAGACCGCGTACAAGTTGTGTTGAAGTATTCACAAGTCCCATTCAAGTATTCATTGTTTTCTACCCCTAAAGACCACAAAAGACGGCGTACTCGACGCACAAATACATGCGAAGATGATTTGTTTGCTGTACAAAATTACAAAAGGAGTATTCACTGCACTTGCCCACGTGTATCGCCCTGAACCGATGTGGCCTAGCTGAGAACGGCATCTGTCGGAAACTG
The DNA here is from genome assembly GCF_013339695.2 of Rhipicephalus sanguineus. Taxonomy (NCBI): domain Eukaryota; kingdom Metazoa; phylum Arthropoda; class Arachnida; order Ixodida; family Ixodidae; genus Rhipicephalus; species Rhipicephalus sanguineus. The sequence continues at coordinate 5,950,450 of NC_051179.1, read as the reverse complement.
CTAGAAGCTGGAGCGGGCGCCATTTCTCATATTCCTCCCCCGTGGTTAGAACGCAGTCAGTGTTTTGAATGTGAGCTAAAAAACTGCTGAATCATTTTATTACTTCCAAGCTTTCATATCAATGTATTATCTTAGAGCAAGCAAAGCTAAGCGAAATGTTTACAATTTCAAGTGTCTTAAGATGATGTCACCTAGTTAGTGACAATGCCCGTGCCGCACTGCCGTTTTAGGAGTGCAAGGATGCTACGATTTCAAATGGCCATTATTAAATATAGCGTGAATATTGCGCCCAAATGTTTACGGATCGGCATACCCATTGCTTACTGAAGCAGTAAAAATTACAACTGGGCAGCTTAATTATCTTTTCACGACCCCTTTAAAATAAGGGCCATTTAACTGTCAAGAAAATTAACAAAAATTGACTGACTGTCCTCATTGGTACATTGTGAGCAGAGCTCAACCACTCGCTTCGTTCTATTTGGCTTCTGTGATCCTCTTCTGCAGCACAACCAAACACAAAGTTAACCCAAGGAATACAACCGGGCAGCTCCATTTTCTTTTCACGACCCCTTTAAAATAATGGCCATTTAACTGTCAAGATAACTAACAAAAATTGACTGATTGCGTTCATTGGTAGATTGTGAGCACAGCTCAACCACTTGCTTCTTTCTACTTGGCTTCTGTCATCCTCAACTGCAGCGTAACCAAACACAAAGTTAACCCAAGGAATACAACCGGGCAGCTTCATTTTCTTTTCACGACCCCTTTAAAATAATGGCTATTTAACTGTCAAGATAACTAACAAAAATTGACTGATTGCATTCATTGGTAGATTGTGAGCACAGCTCAACCACTTGCTTCTTTCTACTTGGCTTCTGTGATCCTCTACTGCAGCGTAACCAAACACAAAGATAACCCAAGGAATACAACCGGGCAGCTTCATTTTCTTTTCACGACCCCTTTAAGATAATGGCTATTTAACTGTAAAGATAACTAACAAAAATTGACTGATTGCGTTCATTGGTAGATTGTGAGCACAGCTCAACCACTTGCTTCTTTCTACTTGGCTTCTGTGATCCTCTACCGCAGCGTAACCAAACACAAAGTTAACCCAAGGAATACAACCGGGCAGCTTCATTTTCTTTTCACGACCCCTTTAAAATAAGAGCCATTTAACTTTCAAGATAATTAACAAAAATTGACTGATTGCGTTCATTGGTAGATTGTGAACAGAGCTAAACCACTCGCTTCGTTCTATTTGGCTTCTGTGATCCTCTTCTGCAGCACAACCAAACACAAAGTTAACCCAAGGAATACAACCGGGCAGCTCCATTTTCTTTTCACGACCCCTTTAAAATAATGGCCATTTAACTGTCAAGATAACTAACAAAAATTGACTGATTGCGTTCATTGGTAGATTGTGAGCACAGCTCAACCACTTGCTTCTTTCTACTTGGCTTCTGTCATCCTCAACTGCAGCGTAACCAAACACAAAGTTAACCCAAGGAATACAACCGGGCAGCTTCATTTTCTTTTCACGACCCCTTTAAAATAATGGCTATTTAACTGTCAAGATAACTAACAAAAATTGACTGATTGCATTCATTGGTAGATTGTGAGCACAGCTCAACCACTTGCTTCTTTCTACTTGGCTTCTGTCATCCTCAACTGCAGCGTAACCAAACACAAAGTTAACCCAAGGAATACAACCGGGCAGCTTCATTTTCTTTTCACGACCCCTTTAAAATAATGGCTATTTAACTGTCAAGATAACTAACAAAAATTGACTGATTGCATTCATTGGTAGATTGTGAGCACAGCTCAACCACTTGCTTCTTTCTACTTGGCTTCTGTGATCCTCTACTGCAGCGTAACCAAACACAAAGATAACCCAAGGAATACAACCGGGCAGCTTCATTTTCTTTTCACGACCCCTTTAAGATAATGGCTATTTAACTGTCAAGATAACTAACAAAAATTGACTGATTGCATTCATTGGTAGATTGTGAGCACAGCTCAACCACTTGCTTCTTTCTACTTGGCTTCTGTGATCCTCTTCTGCAGCGCAACCAAACACAAAGTTAACCCAAGGAATACAACCGGGCAGCTTCATTTTCTTTTCACGACCCCTTTAAAATAAGAGCCATTTAACTTTCAAGATAATTAACAAAACTTGACTGATTGCGTTCATTGGTACATTGTGAGCAGAGCTCCACCACTCGCTTCTTTCTACTTGGCTTCTGTGATCCTCTTCTGCAGCGCAACCAAACACAAAGTTAACCCAAGGAATACAACCGCGCAGCTTCATTTTCTTTTCACGACCCCTTTAAAATAAGAGCCATTTAACTTTCAAGATAATTAACAAAACTTGACTGATTGCGTTCATTGGTACATTGTGAGCAGAGCTCCACCACTCGCTTCTTTCTACTTGGCTTCTGTGATCCTCTTCTGCAGCGCAACCAAACACAAAGTTAACCCAAGGAATACAACCGCGCAGCTTCATTTTCTTTTCACGACCCCTTTAAAATAAGAGCCATTTAACTTTCAAGATAATTAACAAAACTTGACTGATTGCGTTCATTGGTACATTGTGAGCAGAGCTCCACCACTCGCTTCTTTCTACTTGGCTTCTGTGATCCTCTTCTGCAGCGCAACCAAACACAAAGTTAACCCAAGGAATACAACCGCGCAGCTTCATTTTCTTTTCACGACCCCTTTAAAATAACAGCCATTTAACTTTCAAGATAATTAACAAAACTTGACTGATTGCGTTCATTGGTACATTGTGAGCAGAGCTCCACCACTCGCTTCTTTCTACTTGGCTTCTGTGATCCTCTTCTGCAGCGCAACCAAACACAAAGTTAACCCAAGGAATACAACCGCGCAGCTTCATTTTCTTTTCACGACCCCTTTAAAATAAGGGCCATTTAACTTTCAAGATAATTAACAAAAACTGACTGAGTATCTTCATTGGTATATTGTGAACAGAGCTCAACCACTCGCTTCTTTCTACTTGGCTTCTGTGATCCTCTTCTGCAGCGCAACCAAACACAAAGTTAACCCAAGGAATACAACCGGGCAGCTTCATTTTCTTTTCACGACCCCTTTAAAATAAGGGCCATTTAACTTTCAAGATAATTAACAAAAATTGACTGAGTATCTTCATTGGTATATTGTGAACAGAGCTCAACCACTCGCTTCTTTCTACTTGGCTTCCGTGATCCTCTTCTGCAGCGCAACCAAACACAAAGTTAACCCAAGGAATACAACCGGGCAGCTTCATTTTCTTTTCACGACCCCTTTAAAATAAGGGCCATTGAACTTTCAAGATAATTAACAAAAATTGACTGAGTATCTTCACTGGTATATTGTGAACAGAGCTCAACCACTCGCTTCTTTCTACTTGGCTTCTGTGATCCTCTTCTGCAGCGCAACCAAACACAAAGTTAACCCAAGGAATACAACCGGGCAGCTTCATTTTCTTTTCACGACCCCTTTAAAATAAGGGCCATTGAACTTTCAAGATAATTAACAAAAATTGACTGAGTATCTTCATTGGTATATTGTGAACAGAGCTCAACCACTCGCTTCTTTCTACTTGGCTTCTGTGATCCTCTTCTGCAGCGCAACCAAACACAAAGTTAACCCAAGGAATACAACCGGGCAGCTTCATTTTCTTTTCACGACCCCTTTAAAATAAGGGCCATTGAACTTTCAAGATAATTAACAAAAATTGACTGAGTATCTTCACTGGTATATTGTGAACAGAGCTCAACCACTCGCTTCTTTCTACTTGGCTTCTGTGATCCTCTTCTGCAGCGCAACCCAACACAAAGTTAACCCAAGGAATACAACCGGGCAGCTTCATTTTCTTTTCACGACCCCTTTAAAATAAGGGCCATTTAACTTTCAAGATAATTAACAAAAATTGACTGAGTATCTTCATTGGTATATTGTGAACAGAGCTCAACCACTCGCTTCTTTCTACTTGGCTTCTGTGATCCTCTTCTGCAGCGCAACCAAACACAAAGTTAACCCAAGGAATACAACCGGGCAGCTTCATTTTCTTTTCACGACCCCTTTAAAATAAGGGCCATTGAACTTTCAAGATAATTAACAAAAATTGACTGAGTATCTTCACTGGTATATTGTGAACAGAGCTCAACCACTCGCTTCTTTCTACTTGGCTTCTGTGATCCTCTTCTGCAGCGCAACCAAACACAAAGTTAACCCAAGGAATACAACCGGGCAGCTTCATTTTCTTTTCACGACCCCTTTAAAATAAGGGCCATTGAACTTTCAAGATAATTAACAAAAATTGACTGAGTATCTTCATTGGTATATTGTGAACAGAGCTCAACCACTCGCTTCTTTCTACTTGGCTTCTGTGATCCTCTTCTGCAGCGCAACCAAACACAAAGTTAACCCAAGGAATACAACCGGGCAGCTTCATTTTCTTTTCACGACCCCATTAAAATAAGGGCCATTGAACTTTCAAGATAATTAACAAAAATTGACTGAGTATCTTCACTGGTATATTGTGAACAGAGCTCAACCACTCGCTTCTTTCTACTTGGCTTCTGTGATCCTCTTCTGCAGCGCAACCAAACACAAAGTTAACCCAAGGAATACAACCGGGCAGCTCCATTTTCTTTTCACGACCCCTTTAAAATAAGAGCCATTTAACTTTCAAGATAATTAACGAAACTTGACTGATTGCGTTCATTGGTACATTGTGAGCAGAGCTCCACCACTGGCTTCTTTCTACTTGGCTCCTGAGATCCTCTTCTGCAGCGCAACCAAACACAAAGTTAACCCAAGGAATACAACCGGGCAGCTTCATTTTCTTTTTTACGACCCCTTTCAAATAAGGGCCATTGAACTTTCAAGATAATTAACAAAAATTGACTGAGTATCTTCATTGGTACATTGTGAGCAGAGCTCCACCACTGGCTTCTTTCTACTTGGCTCCTGAGATCCTCTTCTGCAGCGCAACCAAACACAAAGTTAACCCAAGGAATACAACCGGGCAGCTTCATTTTCTTTTTTACGACCCCTTTCAAATAAGGGCCATTGAACTTTCAAGATAATTAACAAAAATTGACTGAGTATCTTCATTGGTATATTGTGAACAGAGCTCAACCACTCGCTTCTTTCTACTTGGCTTCTGTGATCCTCTTCTGCAGCGCAACCAAACACAAAGTTAACCCAAGGAATACAACCGGGCAGCTTCATTTTCTTTTCACCCCTTTAAAATTAGGGCCATTTAACTTTCAAGATAATTAACAAAAATTGACTGAGTATCTTCATTGGTATATTGTGAACAGAGCTCAACCACTCGCTTCTTTCTACTTGGCTTCTGTGATCCTCTTCTGCAGCGCAACCAAACACAAAGTTAACCCAAGGAATACAACCGGGCAGCTTCATTTTCTTTTCACCCCTTTAAAATTAGGGCCATTTAACTTTCAAGATAATTAACAAAAATTGACTGAGTATCTTCATTGGTATATTGTGAACAGAGCTCAACCACTCGCTTTTTTAAATGCGAAGCATTTCTTAGCGAGCCTCTGGCACTTTGAGCGTTTCTATCTACGTATCTATCTATCTATCTATCTATCTATCTAGCCGCCTACGTCTGGGTGCTCTCATGATCGCCTCCTTAACTTGGTGAAGACCAAAATTTGCATGGGAGGGTAAGAGGATTTGACGAATATGATTGCCGGGTCATGACATGAATAACGTTAAAATCCTGTCGCGTACGTCGTCAAACCCCTTCCACTAGACACGTGTGGCACATACCCGTTTACCACGGGCCACAGCGTACGGGTATGCGCCACAGGTGATTGACAGTTTATATCTACCCAGGAACGGCGAGAACGGACATTGGTAACTTAAATGCTAGAACGTTAAGGAAAACCGACAATGGCAGCGTTGACTCAACGAATGGAATGAATGAAAATTAGGATCCCTGCAGGAATCGAACCCAAGCATTCTGCGTAGGAATCAGGTATTCTACCACTGAGCCATGCCAGGTCTATAAACTGGTTTGGAAAAACAGCCTACGCAGGCGTAATATCGGTGCAAGGTCAATTGTGGTTGTGGTGCTTGCTATCTAATTTTACAAGAAAGCAATAAACACTACATGATACTCCTACGATGTGTACTCCTACGACACATGCATCATATCAGATTAACGTCTGTAGTTCCAGTGTTGGCTCCGCTTTTAAAGCAGTCTAATAAACATTACGTCTGTATTCATATGATTCAGCAAGCTATATTGAAGCATTGCTCGACCCCGGAGGAATACCGTAAAAACCCGCGTATAGCCCGGGGTTTTTTTCTAGATTTTAGGGTGCGAAATTTCGGCCCCGTACTATATGCGGGTCCCAAGAATTTTCGGCCCAAATTCAGTTTCGGTTTCGGCATAGCGCGGTGCTATCATCATCATCAGGTGTCTGCGCGCTTCTGCGCTAGGTAGTGTTAGCGGCGTTAGTCTTACGGACCCCCGCGTGCAACAGTGGTTGGTCAGTCGGTCAGTGGCCTTTGCTTCAACTTGGTGCCGAAAACGACGGCCTCGATTTTGCTCCTGTGATTTTACACTATGTCAGGACCGCGCAGGCAGTACTCTGCTGCTTTTAAAAGAAAAGTTATCGCTGCTGCCGAAACCATCGGCAACTGTGCCGCGGAGCGGCAGTTCGGAGTCAACGAGCGGAGTATTCGCGGTTGGCGGAAGCAGAAGGAAGCCCTCTTTGCATGCAGCGGCCAGCGAAAAAGTTTCCGCGGACCAAAAAATGGAGCATTTCCTGACGTGGAACGAGAACTCACAGACTTTGTGCGGGAGCAGCGAGCTGCACATCTCGCTGTCAACATCGAGCTGCTACAAGCGAAGGCAAGGGAGATCGCTCGAGACAAAGGCATTCAGCCGGAGGATTTCAAAGCGAGCAAGCATTGGGTGTCTCGCTTCATGCGCCGCGCTGGGTTCTCCCTACGTCGGCGTATCTCCCAGAAGCTACCAGAGAGCTACGAAGAGCACCTTGTGGCTTTTCAAAGGTACATAATTGCGTTGCGAAAGGCAGTCCCCTTTCAGCTGGGCCAGATCGGCAACGCGGATCAGACGCCGGTCTACCTGGATATGCCCTCGGCGCTGACGGCGCATCAAAAAGGCTCCAGGCAAGTTATCGTGCGGTCGACTGGAAACGAAAAGACGCGGGTGACTGTAATGTTATCCTGCACGGCTGACGGTCGCAAGCTGCCACCCTACGTGGTGTTCAAACGAAAGACGCTGCCGAAGGGGGAGAAGTTCCCGAAAAATGTCGTCGTCCGCTGCCAGGACAAGGGGTGGATGGACGAATCGTTAGTCCTTGACTGGATAAAGTCCGTGTGGTGTCGACGGCCCGGAGCACTGCTGGGGCTGCCTTCGATGCTTGTGCTCGACGCGTTTCGGTGTCACCTGGCCGACTCCGTAAAGCGACTGCTGCGCGACTCCCGCACCGAGCTCGTCGTCATCCCGGGAGGGATGACATCACAGCTGCAGCCGCTTGATGTGTGCCTTAATAAGCCATTTAAGGACCATGTCAAGCGCCTGTACGTGGAGTGGATGAGGTCCGGAGAACCTGAAGTGACCCCTGCCGGACGGCTGAAACGGGCCTCGCCAGCGATGCTCTGCTCGTGGATAGTCGAGGCTTGGGCCTGCATTCCAGAGGCGCTCGTTTGCCGCGCCTTCAAAAAGCGCTCCATCTCGAACGCGCTTGATGGCACTGAGGATGATGTGCTGTGGGAGAACATTTCCGACAAGGGAGCTTCGGAAGAGAGTGCGTCCGACGACGACGATTAATGAAATGTCAATAAATGCATTTTTTCCATTTTGCTCGGACTATATTCGGGTGAAAACTTTTTTTCTCACGTTTGCTATCCCCGAATTACACCCCGGACTATATGCGGGTCCGAGCTATATGCGGGTTTTTACGGTACATTAACGAAAGTTACATATGATATCCACATCAGCGCACCGTAAATTGCACTTAGTCCGCAAGAACAACGCAGTGTCCACTTCATTTCTTACGAGCCTGGGCGATGGCCTCATGCTGACCGAGGATGATGCCAGATTGAGTGACAGCCGCTTTGTAGACTAGGCTACGTAGGCCACATACGCCCAGGTAGTCTACGAATACGGCAAATACCATCCACTGATGTTGGTCCGCGTAGCACTATCCAGGCCTACCAGCCTCGACGGCCTATACCTCACCAACGCGAAGGGTGGCTTCAGGTTCCTACTTGTCGCCGGCTCTGTCGACAGCCGATTTGTCGACGAAATGACCGAGCATGAGGATGTAGATGCGTTCACTGACCAAGTCAAGGTGAAAAACACAGAGACGTTTCGGGACCAATACGTGTTCCTTGTTCACACTAAGCAGGCAAGAGCCGTGTGTCGCTTTTTTATGCTAAAATGTGACGTAATGAACGGGTGTAGGTGTAGGAACCGAGGCATCCTAGAATTCCAACAGCTCTACTATACCACATACTTCACTACACATGGACCTCTCGTCACCACGATCACGTCCGGATCCTATAACAAGTCATGACCAGCTGCTGGTGCTCACTGATCACGGTGATGATGCCCTTGTTCAAGAACTGTCAAGAACTTCTTCCACACATGCACGCGAGTTCGTGAAACGTGCATGCGTTCTCGGGACACATATGCGGCTCTTCAACATATAGATGTATGCGTATAAAATTTAAACATATCTTTAGCGTCATATTGTAACGTGTCGCTCAGTAAAAAAAGTTACGCCACAGTCACCTACCCGCCGCATGCTTCGCATAACATCGACTCCCACGGTACGTGGGATCTGCCGAATTTTTCTACTTGGCTTCTGTGATCCTCTTCTGCAGCGCAACCAAACACAAAGTTAACCCAAGGAATACAACCGGGCAGCTTCATTTTCTTTTCACCCCTTTAAAATAAGGGCCATTTAACTTTCAAGATAATTAACAAAAATTGACTGAGTATCTTCATTGGTATATTGTGAACAGAGCTCAACCACTCGCTTCTTTCTACTTGGCTTCTGTGATCCTCTTCTGCAGCGCAACCAAACACAAAGTTAACCCAAGGAATACAACCGGGCAGCTTCATTTTCTTTTCACGACCCCTTTAAAATAAGAGCCATTTAACTTTCAATATATTTACAAAACTTCACTGATTGCGTTCATTGGTACATTGTGAGCAGAGTTCCACCACTCGATTCTTTCTACTTGGCTTCTGAGATCCTCTTCTGCAGCGCAACCAAACACAAAGTTAACCCAAAGAATACAACCGGGCAGCTTCATTTTCTTTTCACGACCCCTTTAAAATAAGAGCCATTTAACTTTCAATATATTTACAAAACTTCACTGATTGCGTTCATTGGTACATTGTGAGCAGAGTTCCACCACTCGATTCTTTCTACTTGGCTTCTGTGATCCTCTTCTGCAGCGCAACCAAACACAAAGTTAACCCAAGGAATACAACCGGGCAGCTTCATTTTCTTTTCACGACCCCTTTAAAATAAGGGCCATTTAACTTTCAATATATTTACAAAACTTCACTGATTGCGTTCATTGGTACATTGTGAGCAGAGTTCCACCACTCGATTCTTTCTACTTGGCTTCTGTGATCCTCTTCTGCAGCGCAACCAAACACAAAGTTAACCCAAGGAATACAACCGGGCAGCTTCATTTTCTTTTCACGACCCCTTTAAAATAAGGGCCATTTAACTTTCAATATATTTACAAAACTTCACTGATTGCGTTCATTGGTACATTGTGAGCAGAGTTCCACCACTCGATTCTTTCTACTTGGCTTCTGTGATCCTCTTCTGCAGCGCAACCAAACACAAAGTTAACCCAAGGAATACAACCGGGCAGCTTCATTTTCTTTTCACGACCCCTTTAAAATAAGGGCCATTTAACTTTCAATATATTTACAAAACTTCACTGATTGCGTTCATTGGTACATTGTGAGCAGAGTTCCACCACTCGATTCTTTCTACTTGGCTTCTGTGATCCTCTTCTGCAGCGCAACCAAACACAAAGTTAACCCAAGGAATACAACCGGGCAGCTTCATTTTCTTTTCACGACCCCTTTAAAATAAGGGCCATTTAACTTTCAATATATTTACAAAACTTCACTGATTGCGTTCATTGGTACATTGTGAGCAGAGTTCCACCACTCGATTCTTTCTACTTGGCTTCTGTGATCCTCTTCTGCAGCGCAACCAAACACAAAGTTAACCCAAGGAATACAACCGGGCAGCTTCATTTTCTTTTCACGACCCCTTTAAAATAAGGGCCATTTAACTTTCAATATATTTACAAAACTTCACTGATTGCGTTCATTGGTACATTGTGAGCAGAGTTCCACCACTCGATTCTTTCTACTTGGCTTCTGTGATCCTCTTCTGCAGCGCAACCAAACACAAAGTTAACCCAAGGAATACAACCGGGCAGCTTCATTTTCTTTTCACGACCCCTTTAAAATAAGAGCCATTTAACTTTCAATATATTTACAAAACTTCACTGATTGCGTTCATTGGTACATTGTGAGCAGAGTTCCACCACTCGATTCTTTCTACTTGGCTTCTGTGATCCTCTTCTGCAGCGCAACCAAACACAAAGTTAACCCAAGGAATGCAACCGGGCATTTTCATTTTCTTTTCACGACCCCTTTAAAATAAGGGCCATTTAACTTTCAATATATTTACAAAACTTCACTGATTGCGTTCATTGGTACATTGTGAGCAGAGCTCCACCACTCGCTTCTTTCTACTTGGCTTCTGTGATCCTCTTCTGCAGCGCAACCAAACACAAAGTTAACCCAAGGAATACAACCGGGCAGCTTCATTTTCTTTTCACGACCCCTTTAAAATAAGGGCCATTTAACTTTCAATATATTTACAAAACTTCACTGATTGCGTTCATTGGTACATTGTGAGCAGAGCTCAACCACTCGCTTCTTTCTACTTGGCTTCTGTGATCCTCTTCTGCAGCGCAACCAAACACAAAGTTAACCCAAGGAATACAACCGGGCAGCTTCATTTTCTTTTCACGACCCCTTTAAAATAAGGGCCATTTAACTTTCAATATATTTACAAAACTTCACTGATTGCGTTCATTGGTACATTGTGAGCAGAGCTCCACCACTCGCTTCTTTCTACTTGGCTTCTGGATCCTCTTCTGCAGCGCAACCAAACACAAAGTTAACCCAAGGAATACAACCGGGCAGCTTCATTTTCTTTTCACGACCCCTTTAAAATAAGGGCCATTTAACTTTCAATATATTTACAAAACTTCACTGATTGCGTTCATTGGTACATTGTGAGCAGAGCTCCACCACTCGATTCTTTCTACTTGGCTTCTGTGATCCTCTTCTGCAGCGCAACCAAACACAAAGTTAACCCAAGGAATACAACCGGGCAGCTTCATTTTCTTTTCACCCCTTTAATATAAGGGCCATTTAACTTCCAAGATAATTAACAAAAATTGACTGAGTATCTTCATTGGTATATTGTGAACACAGCTCAACCACTCGCTTCTTTCTACTTGGCTTCTGTGATCCTCTTCTGCAGCGCAACCAAACACAAAGTTAACCCAAGGAATACAACCGGGCAGCTTCATTTTCTTTTCACCCCTTTAATATAAGGGCCATTTAACTTCCAAGATAATTAACAAAAATTGACTGAGTATCTTCATTGGTATATTGTGAACACAGCTCAACCACTCGCTTCTTTTTACTTGGCTTCTGTGATCCTCTTCTGCAGCGCAACCAAACACAAAGTTAACCCAAGGAATACAACCGGGCAGCTTCATTTTCTTTTCACGACCCCTTTAAAATAAGAGCCATTTAACTTTCAATATATTTACAAAACTTCACTGATTGCGTTCATTGGTACATTGTGAGCAGAGCTCCACCACTCGCTTCTTTCTACTTGGCTTCTGAGATCCTCTTCTGCAGCGCAACCAAACGCAAAGTTAACCCAAGGAATACAACCGGGCAGCTTCATTTTCTTTTCACGACCCCTTTAAAATAAGAGCCATTTAACTTTCAATATATTTACAAAACTTCACTGATTGCGTTCATTGGTACATTGTGAGCAGAGCTCCACCACTCGCTTCTTTCTACTTGGCTTCTGTGATCCTCTTCTGCAGCGCAACCAAACACAAAGTTAACCCAAGGAATACAACCGGGCAGCTTCATTTTCTTTTCACGACCCCTTTAAAATAAGGGCCATTTAACTTTCAAGATAATTAACAAAAATTGACTGAGCATCTTCATTGGTATATTGTGAACAGAGCTCCACCACTCGCTTCTTTCTACTTGGCTTCTGTGATCCTCTTCTGCAGCGCAACCAAACACAAAGTTAACCCAAGGAATACAACCGGGCAGCTTCATTTTCTTTTCACCCCTTTAATATAAGGGCCATTTAACTTCCAAGATAATTAACAAAAATTGACTGAGTATCTTCATTGGTATATTGTGAACACAGCTCAACCACTCGCTTCTTTCTACTTGGCTTCTGTGATCCTCTTCTGCAGCGCAACCAAACACAAAGTTAACCCAAGGAATGCAACCGGGCATTTTCATTTTCTTTTCACGACCCCTTTAAAATAAGGGCCATTTAACTTTCAAGATAATTAACGAAAATTGACTGAGTATCTTCATTGGTAGATTGTGAACAGAGCTCAACCACTCGCTTCTTTCTACTTGGCTTCTGTGATCCTCTTCTGCAGCGCAACCAAACACAAAGTTAACCCAAGGAATACAACCGGGCAGCTTCATTTTCTTTTCACGACCCCTTTAAAATAAAGGCCATTTAACTTTCAAGATAATTAACAAAAATTGACTGAGTATCTTCATTGGTAGATTGTGAACAGAGCTCAACCACTCGCTTCTTTCTACTTGGCTTCTGTGATCCTCTTCTGCAGCGCAACCAAACACAAAGTTAACACAAGGAATACAACCGGGCAGCTTCATTTTCTTTTCACGACCCCTTTAAAATAAGGGCCATTTAACTTTCAAGATAATTAACAAAAATTGACTGAGTATCTTCATTGGTATATTGTGAACAGAGCTCAACCACTCGCTTCTTTCTACTTGGCTTCTGTGATCCTCTTCTGCAGCGCAACCAAACACAAAGTTAACCCAAGGAATACAACCGGGCAGCTTCATTTTCTTTTGAAGACCCTTTTAAAATAAGGGCCATTTAACTTTCAAGATAATTAACAAAAATTGACTGAGTATCTTCATTGGTATATTGTGAACAGAGCTCAAGCACTCGCTTCTTTCTACTTGGCTTCTGTGATCCTCTTCTGCAGCGCAACCAAACACAAAGTTAACACAAGGAATACAACCGGGCAGCTTCATTTTCTTTTCACGACCCCTTTAAAATAAGGGCCATTTAACTTTCAAGATAATTAACAAAAATTGACTGAGTATCTTCATTGGTATATTGTGAACAGAGCTCAACCACTCGCTTCTTTCTACTTGGCTTCTGTGATCCTCTTCTGCAGCGCAACCAAACACAAAGTTAACCCAAGGAATACAACCGGGCAGCTTCATTTTCTTTTGAAGACCCTTTTAAAATAAGGGCCATTTAACTTTCAAGATAATTAACAAAAATTGACTGAGTATCTTCATTGGTATATTGTGAACAGAGCTCAAGCACTCGCTTCTTTCTACTTGGCTTCTGTGATCCGCTTCTACAGCGCGACCAAGCACAAAGTTAACCCAAGGAAGGCACACGAACGCCGTGCGACGAGTGCCACTACCAGGCATTACCTCCAGAACATTTTTTTCTGTGTCCACATAACCTGTGGCACTTTGACCGACACGTCGGCAGGTTTTAATTTATCAGGAATAGGTAAGTACATTGTATCTGAAGGTGAACACATACTTAATCATGATTAATTTTGCTGATCATATTAAAAAAGAGGGGTCTTATACTAAGGTGCGACTTATAATCCAGAAAATATGGTATTTGAATGCACTGGGTGGAAGTTATAAACAAAAGAAAACAGCTACAAGTGATGAAAATGAAACTATTGACGTTGCACAGACATTACGCCTGCATAGGCAGTTTCTCCAGACCAGTTTATAGACCTGGCGTGGCTCTGAGGTAGAATACCTGATTGACATGCAGAATGCTTGGGTTCGATTCCTGCTGGGATCATAATTTTCATTCTTTCCATTCATCGGGTCAATGCTGCCGATGTCAGTTTTTCTTAATGCTCTCGCATTTAAATTACCAATGTCTGTCCTTGCCATTCCCGCGTAGACCTAAACTATCAATCACCTGTGACGCATACCTGTACATTGCAGCCCGTGGTAAACGGGCATGTGCCACGCGTGTCTGGAGGAAAGGGTCTGACGATGTACGCGACAGGATTTTCATGCTATTGATGTCATGACGCCAGAGTCATATTCGTCAAATCCTCTTACCCTTCCATGCCAATTTTGGTCTACACCAGGCTAAGGAGGCGATCATGAGAGCACCCAGACGTAGGCGGATCAATCAATCAATCAATCAATCAATCAATCAATCAATCAACAGACAGACAGACGGGGTTTTCACATTATTGATGCCATGACCCCAGAGTCATATTCGCCAAATCCTCTTACCCTTCCATTCCAGGTATCGAGGTTTTAAACGCACGTACGGGATCGTGGGCAAAGTGATCAGTGACGAGTCCTCCTCTGCAGATAGAGATAGCGCCGACTCTTCGATCCAACGCTAACTACCGGGTATTTTGGAGCGCTACGAAGCGTCAGATATATACAACGCTGACGAAAAAGCGCTTTTCTACAAGTTGCTTCTGAACCGTACCCTTACGCTTAAAGAGGACGTCTGCCACGGCGGTAAACAGAGCAAACATCATTTGACTGTTCTACTCTGCACAAATTCAGACGGAAGCGACAAGTGTCACGTATCTCGGGAGCGCTTGCAATGTGGAGTGGAGTTGGGAGAGAGAGAGTCGGGAGACACCGTGGTGGCACTGCAAACACACTTTTATGTCACACACCACGGCAAACAAAAATTAACACACTCAAAATTTACAATAAAAAGTAGCACAAGAAAATGCGATGCTAGTGCGCACTTGCTAACAACCAATCGCAAAGCATTCGCGCTATGCTTAGCTTTCCCTGGCTCAAAAGCCTGGCCACTATGGCCCCTGAGTCAGTCATGCTACGAATCGAACATTCTTACTTCGTTCGTGGTGTTCGCTGACTGTGTTCGTTGCCCAAGTCGATGCTCTGTCCCATCGTCGAAGCTCCTGTCGACGTCTCAGTGCCGTTGCCGTTCATCAGCCGCCTCGCTGATCATCTTCATCGCCGGTGCTTCGTTCTCCGTCGAGAACACCGGTCTTTCCCAGTTAGGCCTAACTGTTGGCCTCTCCTCAGTGCCACGGGGTCCAACTACCGACGTGGCTCTCGGGTGATTGTTGGTGGGTTGCCTTCTCGTCGAGCTGGGGTAGTGCCGCAGAGGCCATGAGAACTGCGTGATGAGGCCGCAACCCCGGGAAGCCTCGCTCGGTAGACACCAAGGTCGACGGCCACCCTCCCGGGACTCACGCAACGCTGCCTCCAGAACTCAGCCCTGCTGCTCTCGTCGCGGGCGCGACGCTGACTCGCACCACCTTCCTCTTGGCCAACTCCACCGAACAATGACTGCTTGTTGCTCCGAGGTTCCGCACCTCAGTTTGGGTCACGTGGCACGCGCCTTTCTCCGGCCAATGGCGTGCGTGGACGTGGCGGGGGTGCACACCATCGGGTACTTTTACATTCCCCGCACACCATCGACGCATTCCGCCATCTGGCACGTGCCCCGTGCCCCTTTGCTCATGACAACAAGCGAGTTCCGCTGATCATCGGAACCCACGGTGCTTCAAAGGAACCTGAAGGATGACCGTAAAATATGTGGCAAACACGAAAGCTTGGACGACGCGCAACATATTAGTGAATGGCTGACGGGTTTCAACAATGACGTCAAGAGGCAAGGATGCAAGATTTGTCTGTTCATAGACAATTGCACTGCACACCACGTAGAGGGGCTCGAGCTTTCCAACATTGAACTGCAGTTTTTACCCGCGAACTGCACATTGCTCATTCAGCCTCTTGATAAAAGAATGATTAACAGTGTCAAGTGCTCGTACCGTCGGCGACTAATCCAAGAACTGCTCCTGAACATTCGTCTGCAGTGAGATACGAAGGTATACATTGTGCAAGCAACTGAGATGCTTGAAGCGTCCTGGCGAGAAACAAGTGCTGAAATTGCTGCGAACTGCTTCCACGAGACCCGTATCTCAACAGAGGTTCAGGTGGTTCAGGCTGAGGAAATCGATGCCGGAGAGGAGGAGCCTTCATGCCTGCCCGATCTCGCTGAAGCTTGGATTTCGCTGCGAACGAATGGAGGAGCCCCGGACGATGTGCAGATTTGCGATTTTTTATATGCGGACAACTGCGCTGTCACAAGTGAGGAGATGACGGATGAGGCTCTGGCAGAAACTGTCCGAGACAGCAGTGACAACAACGGACCTTGGGAGGACGACTCAGCACGCACCTTGCCCTCCGCGAAGGAGGTGCTAGACGCCATCGACCTTTTTCACCACGCCGCGGGCTCGCCGGACGATGACGGAGCAGCATTGTATTCATTCATGTCGTACAAACGGTCAGTGCTGCCGTCCATCATGAACAAACAACAAAGCAAAATCACCCAGTTTTTTACTGCGAAATAAATGTTTTGGGTGAGTTCTGCCGTCTGTTACTTTTTTTTCTTACTTAAGCATTTCTTTTTCGAATTTTCGTGCCGAACCTCCATATAACGAGATCCTCTTTATAACGAAGGTTTTTGGGAATTTGTCACTTTCGTTATATCCATGTCTTAGGGGGACATGGCAATTGAAAAAAAGTTTTTTATTTCTTGATCGATTTTGATGAAACTTCCTGAGTTCATGTATATTTGTGTGCTAATTTCAAATATGTAATTACTTTTCTAGTATGATGTGTAGTTTTTAAAATACAAAATATTTCATGTGCCTATTGGGGAGCAAGATTATTTCTAAACTGAGTTAGTTACTAAGTAAATCAGCATATTATGATAATCTGCAATCGGAACTGTGTGCAGTGCAGCAAAAATGGGTGTTCTAAACCCATTAGAACAAAAGTTATGGTATTTTGAACATTCACGAGTGAAATTCTAGCTTGAAATTGACTCACTCGCGAATGTTCAACATACCATAACTTTTGTTCAAGTGGATTTAAAACATCCCTTTTTGTTGCACTGCACACAGTTCCGATTGCAGATTATTGTGACATGCTGATTTACTTTGTAACACACTCAGTTTAGAAATAATGTTGCTCCCCAATAGGCACATGAAATATTTTGTATTTTAAAAACTACACATTATACTAGAAAAATAACTGGATATTTGAAATCAGCACACAGATATACATAAAGATGTCAAGTTTCATCAAACTTGATCAAGAAATAAAGAAAAATTTTAAGAGCAATGTCCCCCCTTAACTATTTCTTTAGATCGGCTGCCGTGCTTCGGTCGTCTGGGCGGGGCCTCTCCTGACTTCTTAAGTTGTATCCAACTATAAGTTGTACTGCATGTTTGCTGCCTGCCGCCATCGTGCCTCCGTGCATTTCTGGGGGTCATATGAAGATGCACTGCACCGTGACAGTGGCCCCTTTGGAGTCTTGGTACACTTCACCCCGCAACACTATGGCTAAAAGGTCATGGTGCTAGCGAAAAAAGGAGACTGGGACAAGATGAGGAAACACAGGACCATGCTAGACTTCAACTACTAGTTGAAGCATGCGGTATGCACGGAGGCACAATGGCGGCAGGCGGCAAACATGCAGTACAACTTAATTGCCGACAACCCTAATACGGTATTTACTCGAATCGAAGCCAACGTTTTTTTCGAAAAAACGATGTGCAAAAGTGGGGGGGTCGGCTTAGATTCGAGTACCATGATTTGATTGCAGCTGCCACCTACCTAAAGGCCCCGCCGCGCTAGCAGCATGGCGGCTCACCATGCGCCGATCTCAGGCTACCGTATGCAGACGGCTCTGCATGTGCATCCGAGGTTCATTTTCGCGACATCCTACGGTAGCTGCATGGTTACGAGGTCGCTTAGGCTCAGCGGCAGAGTGCTGATCCCCATGGCTACTCAGGCCGACCGCATCGTCTGCTTCGTACTCTCCATTGTTCCGAAATCTCCCAGTCCCACATTCATGCAGCGAGGGTCGTCGAGCCGGCATTTCACGCCGAGTCCACCGTCCGCCATGCCGAGCACCACTCGGCGCGGCGGACGAAGCAACCGTCACGGGGCGATGATCGGCGAGAGGCACGAGGACATCACGGACGGGCGAGCCACGATCGCGGAGCGGTGCTCGGCATCGCGGACGAAGCAACCGTGGGTCATGAAATCCTCCGAACGACTCTAGTCATGTGATTACGGCACCGGTGAGTGCTACGCACTTTGACACCCTCTCTCCTCCTGTTGCATGACACGGAGGTGGCAGAGACGCGAGCAGCGTGAGCGCGGAGTTGGTCAGTTTTCTGGAAGTGATCGTGTTTTCTTTTTAAAACGGTGTCTTTTTAGTTCAGCCTGCATTTGAGGTAAGATTTCTTTTTTTTTTCTTGGCGTTGCGAATTTCGGGGGTCAGCCTGCAATCGAGGGCGGCCTAGATTCGAGTAAATATGGTATGATAACCATCTTCAGTTAACTGCTCAGTAGTGCATGGGGCATTGAGCAGTTGTGTTAGCATACCGTATGCTTCTAGTTGAAGTGGTCCCGTGTTTCTTCATCTCGTCCCCGTCTCCTTTTTTCACTAGTACCATGACCTTTTAATCTCGAATCCAACTAGCCCAACTTTCCGCCTTAACACTGTGGCATCGTGCAAAGGTGACTTCCGGAATCAACTGCGGCCACAGACAAATATACATACTCGCGAAAGCACTGGTTCAAGCCTGCTGAACGATCGATGCGGCAGTGGCTTTAATTAATGCCATTTCGAACCTGGCATTTGAGCAGAAAGTGTAAAAAACTGAACAGCTTTAGCATGCGACATTTCTAGCGTTCTTGTGCACTGACTCATAGGTCCTGTGGCAGTGCTGTGAGTGTCTCAATTTTCAAGCATGTCCAAAAAGCGCCAGTTGACTGTACAAAAAAAAATACAATTGTTAATTTAGAATAGTACTTGGAAAATGCGGAAAGATAGAATCCGAGTCAAAGCAAATATCATATTTGATTGAATATTTTCGCAAGCCTAATCAGATCACGCAAATCTGTTTGTGAAAACAGCTAGTTACCGAGGGATTTTGGTGACGATGCATCCACAGAGGCATCCTTGACCAGCTGCTTGTGGAGCCAAACTTGCGTGGACGCTTCGTTCTGCAATGACAAGTGGTCGGGACTAATTACAAGGAGGTGCATCAAGCAGCTTTTTCTTCTCCAAGTCGACAGAGATTCAATGAGACTGGGCTCAACAGTAGTTTGAAAACCATTGTCTGTGAGTCATCAAGGTTCAGATAGCAATGGACTGTTTCCGTATGATACGTTGCGAAGTGCGCTCCGAGCCGGCCGAGCAACTACAGAAGAGAGCGGCCATGTTGACTTTTCACGCAGCTTGGCCTGGATTCACCATAAGATTAGCCGCATGAGCAGCGCTAGCGACACGCATAACATTTCTCGGTTGCCGCAAACAAAAGCGGAGCCTTCGAGATTCGTATTGCAAAGATGGTTTGTATGACTTAATTGGTTTTAAACTTGTTTTTTAGCGCTTGCAAAAGTAAGGCCTTTGGGACTGACATTTGTTTTCGCCGTCGCATTCGCATAGACTCATCATCATTATTTGTGGGAGGAGTTCGCGCGGTTCGCAGTCGGACTCATCGTGCTAGTCGTGTTGTGTGTGTTTAGTTCTATTACGCCTATAAATGCAGTCGGCGCCAGAGAATCGCATATGTTGATTACATTTCTGTGGATGACACCGTTCTCAGCTCCGTGGTTCTATCCGTTGGCTAGGTTGTGGCTGATTGTACCAATTCGTACACCAGTGATGAAGCTTATGAGTTGACGGAGCAAGAGTTATTTTCTTCAACGATCGATTTCAGGGGTACATTCACTTTCGCGAGGCATTCAACCGTCTACGAAGAGCCACGGTGGTCCAACACTATACCAACAGTGCTACATTTTTGCTCGGAGACACCGACACATCCGGGGACAATCTTGCGAAGGAATATTGTCAAAAGTGATTGCTTGCCAGGTGTCGGCTGTGTTGGCACTATATTTATTAAAAGGATATGACACTGCAGGTGATCGAAAAGGTTTTCATGCTGCTCCGGCATGAGTAAACGCACCAGGCAACACTGCACAGTTTTTTCAGGCGTAAGCATTGGAAGAAAACTCTGTAACACTAAATATTCTTTTGTTTTCCCTGTTTCTTGGCTCTTGCATTTCAAAAACATATCAGTGGGGCTCTACTGTACTACACATATCCGAACACACCTCCACGCATCTCTACGCATGAAATGTGAAAGGAGTCAGTGTAGGATACATATGGAACATAGCAGTCAAGTGACATTGCGTGCTGATACCGCCGAATTCATGTTTATTCATTGACTATTTGTATTATACTGATATAAATGCGACGTATTGAATTGCAAGAGATACCTTTCCACTTTAGCACTTAATGTCACGAGCAACTTTGAGCTTGCCAACTGCATTTAGCCGCTATGGCCTTTACAAGGTAATTTCAGTGTTTCATCTCACAATGCTAACGACTATACATATCTATGGTATGGTCATCTGTGAGCCAACACACGAAGACACAACCAGCAATTTTAAAATCCAACATGTGCACTTGGTGTCAACAAAGAACAGTAGACGCTTATTGTTTGTTACCTATGGTGTGAGCGATGCAAATACTGTCTAATGAATGCACCTTATTTTACTAGATTCGGACTATACTTTGTCGCGTACTCTTTAATATCAGAACCTCATCTTGCGCCCGTCATCAGGTCGACAGTGTCGAGTCGACTCCAAATGCATCTGCGAATTGCACAGACCACTCCCTGACTTTATCTAGAAAACCGACTTGTATTTTTTTTAATTTAATTTATTCCGTAGCGCATACTGGTGCCAAAAAAAAAAGAGAGAGACACACACTTCGGAGTCGCTCAGCTGGTCCAACAGTGGCATGTGGAAATGCTAGACAGATAGAAATCGTAGAGAGGCCGTTGCAGCTAAAGATTGAAGAAGTTCATGATTGAATTACGCAGTTATATGTTGCAGTTTGCCAAATTCACTTGATCTGAGAAGTTCTGGCACGACACAAGTGGAAGGCTAAAGCGTGAGGTCCGCGCGCTCATCGCGACAGCAGCAGTGGCGTGCAAATTTTTTTCATGAGTGCTTGTGCACCCGTTGGTGGTGCTCATGTGCTTGCAAAAGGTCTATTAGAAGCAGCACAATACAATCAATGACTACCTTGATGTGTGCCAACAGCTCACTGAAGGCAGTGTGCTTGGGGTGGTGGGCGGTCCTCCAGCGGCGGCACTGCTTGAAGAGCGCCATACTGTCCAGACGCGTGAGCCCCGCCCTGCGGGACTCCTGCAACAGCTGCACCTGCTGGCACAACAGCCGCTCACCTGCAAGGTTACACTTCGTTGCAGTATGTATTCACTCAGCTGTAAGAAACCATGAAATGTACAAAACTTCAACACGAGTCTTGTACTTAAATGAGTTACTATGATTTTTGTACTGAAGCTTGGTGTTAAGTATTGTTGAAAATGCACAACTCAAACAACTTGTAGTGCAGGACTGGCTATAACACAAGTGTTTTCTGAATCACTTTACCTTCCCACAGAACTCCATGCATGCGATTACTGCTTAATGTGCAGGCCCTAAGATGAAAGACCTGTTATAATGTGACTGCCAGAAAATCTCGTCGACAAGCGAGGTAGCTAGCACACTTCTCAATGAAGGTGTGCCGGCTGCAGAGAAAGCAAAACGACAAAATGAACGAAGAAAAAAATTTATGCAATTGTACTCAACATGAAAGCTATAGGAAGGGCAGAGCAGTGATTCGCCTGCCCTTTGGCGACGCTGGCGTTCACAGGCAAGTGCACACTGGTGCTCCAAATGTGCAGCCTGCTCAGTGTCCGAAAGGAAACGTTCATTTGTGATGCAGTGGCGCCCTTTTCCCTCCTCCTCACCCTCACCCTTGTTATACTGTACTAGTGCATGCGGCTATGCTATGCATTACCCTCGACCTCCTCCTCCTCACCATTACTTCCACCCCCTTGCTATACCATATGGATTGTCATGAGTAAAGGGGCTAGAGGCACATGCCGAATGTCAGAAAGTGGCGATGGTGTGCGAGGCATGGAAAATTCCTTGACGGTATGCACCACTGCTACGTCCACGCATGTGATTGGTCGGAGGAGGGCTCGCAGCACGCGACCCGAGCCGTGGTGAAGATCCCAGGAAGAGAGAATGGGCCTTGTCTGTGGGGCATCGTTCGAAGCAGCATGAGGAAGCCAGCATCTCACGGGTGAAGAGAGCGGCGGGTGCCAGGTCCGGAGGTGCAGCACCATGATTCTATGTTGACCTCTGCTACAACCAGGTGAGGCTACCACGGACTTGCTGCATTCTCGTCACAGCAGGTCCCGGAGCACCTGCAACGCTCTACCTTCATTGGCTGATCGGCTCGGACCCACAAGACCCAGGGCACCACGTCGTCTCTTAAGCTGCAGACACACGTGGAACAAGGGACCGAGGAGGCAGCTAGGCCTAACCCATCCAGTTCCACTGATGGCCACGACGACCGGGAAACTGGCAACAAGTGGTTCACCGAGTTGCTGCGGAGCAAAGGTGACTGCGGGACCTCATCAAGAGCATTGACGGCGAGCGCGACCCAACATGGATGACGAGGGATCGACTTAGATGCCGCGCCGACCGTTATACAAGCAAGGATGCTCCTGTATGGACGCGACCGACAGGCCAGTGTGGCCAGACTATTACCGAGGTTAGAGAGACTGATTAGCTAAAGAATTCTTGTGATGAACTTCATTTATATGTATTTTTGAGTGTGTGTATTTTTTGTGCAGTTTGGCCGTGTTGTTTAAAATAAAGAGTGTTTGCTGTGTCACCTCAGACTCCCGTCTCTCTCTCTCTCAAACGCTCCAGAGATAACATGACATCAGTCTTGGGCAGTAACTAGTTACTAGTAATGCGTTACCGGTAACTAGTTACTTTTTTCAGTAACTTGTAACTGTAACTACAGTCAAATCTCGTTACAACGAACACCACATTAACGAACATTTCAAATTAACGAACTTTTAAGAAATCCCGTGCCGACTGCTTATAGTTTCAATGTAAAAATATTTCACTACTACGAACTTCAGAATAACGAACATTTCAGAATAACGATC
The DNA here is from genome assembly GCF_013339695.2 of Rhipicephalus sanguineus. Lineage (NCBI taxonomy): Eukaryota > Metazoa > Arthropoda > Arachnida > Ixodida > Ixodidae > Rhipicephalus > Rhipicephalus sanguineus. The sequence continues at coordinate 5,926,975 of NC_051179.1, read as the reverse complement.
GTTATTTAATTCCCGTGTAATCTTAACAACACCTCAGTACTACGAACTTATATCCCGAAATGCGAGGATTCTTAGATTTCAGTGTATCGGTCATGGCAGTCGGAGCTGTAAGGTAGCAGACGACGCAGCGCGAAGAGCGGACGCCCTCCCGCTAAAACCTGAGATGGCACGGGAGGAGAAAGACGCGGGCGGGGAACTTTTTTTTTTCCCCTTCGTTGCGGAGGCGACAACGCATCAGGTTTTGTAAAGGCCCAACCGCATGCATAGCACGCGACTTTCGAGCGAAGGCGACTGCGACAAACGGGCTCCGTCGCGCTGCTCGATTGAAAACTATTGCGCGCACGCAGGCAAATTACGAAAAAGAATTACAGAGTAGACGAATGACATGCCAAATTTATTATTGTCTTGTTTGAGATAAAGATGCCATAAAAGCGTTTCGGGACTTCCTTTTTTCGCAATCTTATGTTTAACCGCGGCAGTAGTATCTGCTGTGATCCCATGGGGCGCCCGGAAGCGTACGCTGCCTACGCTACGTCGCACTTTTTTGTAAACTGCGTTATGTCGGGGTTAGTCCACGAGGCGCATCTCGACAACGTTTCCTCTTGCTGTCATAGAACGTTTAAGAAAAGCCGCAGCGCCTCACATCGTTGCTTCGCAGGGAGAAGGGCTACCTCACACGACGACGATGTTGACATTGCAGCAAGCTACCACCAATGCAGCAAGCTACCACCGAAACATCAAAACGAACCGTCGATCATAAATAACGACAAAATACGGCCGCTGCCTCGCTCTCCGCGTGAGATGGGGCTGTAAATAAGGTAGTCTATAACTTGCATTCCTTGAAGTACGCGCCGATTGGAAGCATCACGAGCAAATTGCAACCGAAGCAAGGGTCAGAGATGCTGCCATGTTGGATATCCTTACTTCCGGGCGAGAAGCGATGTTTTCTGGCTTTCCAGAAACCTGGGATGCTATCGCGGAACGATTCTATTTCAGATTCCAATGCCTTTCGTGCTTTTCGCGCTTGGCCAGTGGTCAGAACGACGGTCCGTCCGCGTTATCAGCGCGATCAGCCAGCCGTGTGGAATCGGAAATAGCATCGTTTTGCGATTGCACCCCTGCGACAAGCGACGGCGATGGATGGCCCTCCGCGACAGCAAATCCTGTCGGCCGTCGCTCAAAACTCGCGTGCATGCAGTTGGGCCTTAAAGGATTGCAGCGATGACATGGACGACGATGTCACGGTAGCACCCGAAGATCGCGACGAGTCCGTGTCGGCCACAGATGCGTTGGACTACTTGAGGAAACTCCGCATATTCATAGAAAAAAGCGGAACAGCGACCGAAGCGGCGGATAAAAATGCGGACGGTCTAGAATCGTTCGTGACGCAGAGTTTGTGCTGCACCCGTCAAAAAAACGATCACGGACTATTTCAAATAAACGTGCCTTGTCTGACGTTCACGTGTGCATTGTTGTGAGAAACGAGTTCAAGGACGTACCGTTGCAAAGGTAGGACGTTTGCGTTACTGAAATTCTATTGTTATGGTAAATTTTTGGGCTTTCACTATAACGACATTTCAGAATAACGAACATTTTTCCGCGGTCCCCTGAAGTTCGTTATACCGAGATTTCACTGTAGTTACTTTTAAGTTAGAGGAACTTGTAACTGTAACACTGTTACTTTTTTACACAGTAACTGTAACGGGAAATACCATTACAGTTACTTCTGTTTTTGTAAAATATTATCCAACAGCAGCACTCGTTAAAGGCAGACGTGAAATGCTTTCCGTTTCTTCTAACTTCCTTCTTTACCATATCCACTCCGCCATTCTTTCCACAGTAGGGCTATATAATATATATATATATATATATATATATATATATATATATATATATATATATATATATATATATATATATATATATATAATATATACATATATATATATATATATATATATATATATATATATATATATATATATATATATATATATATATATATTGTCACTTCAGCTTCTGCCTCTGTTCTTGGTGTGCCGGTGGAGAATTTAGACATCTATTTCAGTCTCCTTCATCCGTGGCTCCGAGCTAATCGTGTTTGACAGGCAGCTAGAAAGCAGCAGCACGCGAAATGGCTGAGAGCCAGCAATACGAATTAGCGAAGCAATTTTTTAAAGCCTCTCTGGAACTGATTGTAAAAGGTTTACTCCAACTTAACACAACCATGATTAAGAAAATGACATGAACGTTACGCCTCCTATGCAGGCGGCATCCTCAGGTTCCAGGAGACCCCCCCCCCCCCCCCTACCCGACCTTCGTCCACGAGCCAGCGTCGTCCCATTGTTTAGGTCAAAGCTATGCGCTGTTGTCCAGCAGTGTTCAACAAGCCCCGTCTTAGAGTGCGGTGCATGGATTGCTTTAGCAACATCCCGTTTTGCCTGCCTGTTTCAGCGATGTAAGTCGCGTCGCAATCACCGCAGTGTACTTGCAGATGACCCACCCCGCTCTGATCGTCCGCAGGTGTGTGGGCTTTGGGTTTCGCGAACACATGTTCCAAGGTATGACGGGGCTTGAAAACGGTTTGTACGCCCAGCGGATGCAAAGCTCGCCGAATGGGGCTTGATACACCCTAAACGTATGGAATAGACACAATGGACGTCGTCTTCACTCGTGATGCACTCCCTGTTCTTCGCATGCATTTCTGAGTATCATTAATAAACGTCCTAGGATACTGCCGTCGTTCCAGTGCATCAACCACGTTTTTCAGTTCTAGTTCCAGTTCTACCAAAACATTTTCTTGGGCGTCCAGGATATCCTAGTACGTTTACTGAGGCGACAAACAGGGCGTACACAAGGATTGCTTCTGTTGGGCCCCCTTTTAAGTATCATTCGCCTGGAGTTTTACCACGTGCAATTCTGACTACCCGCATGCATTCGTACGTTTTTAATAAATAAATTCTATCAATTGTTTTGTGATTTATAAGTTATTTGTTACAGTAACGAAAAAGTAATGACGTTACTTTTTCACAGTAACTGTAACTGTAATAAGTTACTTTCGGAAACTCTGTAACTGTAACTGTAACAGAGTTACTTTTTTGGCTTAGGTAACTGTAACTGTAACACTGTTACTTTTTACTGGTAACGTGCCCATGACTGCACGACATAATAAGTGTCGCGCCTGCCAGGATTCTTCTATGTTTGGGCCAGTCACGCCTCATCTGGGGTTGCAGGGATGGATTGGGAGAAGATATTAAGTGTCATTCGAGAGCAAAAGCTCATTAAGGAGCAAGGGCTACAGTTCACTGATAAAGAGAGGGAACGCCGTCAACAAGAGTTCAAGGCAGAACGCGTTGTAACGTTAGAACCTTATGCTCAAGAAAAGCAGGAACTCGAGTGCAAACTGCAATTGGCACAAGTCAAAGAAGCCAAAGGGTGCATTGAACAGGATGAGAGAAGGCCCATAGAGGTTTCATCAGGAGATGTCAGTGTGCCTGATTTTCAGAGTTCCGTTTCCACTGAGCAAAGGGGCAGTGAGCACGCTAGTTGTGCAAATGAGAACAGTCATTTAAGGAATGAGCAGAAGAAAAATGGCTCGATATAGTGATAGCAAAGCAACGGTTAGCGAACTGCATGCCAGTGTTGTTGAAGAGGGCGCGGAGGTAGAGAACGCGATGCCTCCAGACAACAAAGAAGCAAAGTATAGCTCTTGGATGATGAGCATGCATACTGAAGGTAAAAGAGTGTCACAATTGCGAGAAAAAACACCAGAGAGGAGTAGGATGAATGGAGTGTCTCATACGCAGGGTGGTAAACGTGTAAAAGTAAAGGGGACGCAGACAGCTCCAAGGGTAGTGAAAAGTGGTTGCAATTATCAGGACTGGGCAAGAAAAGTTGCCCAAGTTGTGAACTCGTAAGACGAAAGAGGAAGAACGCCGCGAAAATGCATAAAGTAGGTTTTGATTATATGAATACAGAGAGAGTGGTACTGGTAAAGAGCATCGGAAACTGATGTTAGACGCAGCCTGGGAAACTTGTCTCGAAGAAACGTTGGGTTATCATGAGCATGAACAGAGGAAACAGCTGTAGTGAGCGTTCTAAACGATTTGTTGCGAATAGACGCAGGAAAAAAACTGAAGAGGATGCATAATGTGAAGAAGCACAGGTTTAAGCATGTTGGATTGAATTGGTGGCTGCTCTAGTGGAAAACAGATTCTGTGCAGTGGAAAGGGTCTTGAGTATATTAATGGGTGACATTATTTGAATAGAGCTCGATAGACAGTGTATTTGTGCAGATTTTTGAACAGTGAGTGCTGCGTATTCTGCGTAGTTATTTCGGCGAGTGGAGAGACTGGCCTAGAGTTTTACGAACGATGAACTCGTGGACATTGTGAACGGTTGAGTGCAGTGTTTGCTGACATATCAGCGAAAGTGCGATGTGATTATCAGTGTTCTGTGAAGGCAAGTCCCTAGCAAAAATGCCAATAGGATTTCCTATTGGTCCAATAGGAAATCACTATTGGTTCTATAGGACATCTATTGGAGCTGTATTGGTTGTATAAGACTTCTACAGGGTGTCTACCGAGTTGACATTTCTAAATTCCCTGAGTTTTCCAGGTTTTCCCTGAGTGTTTTTGCTGAAATTCCCTGAGTGAAACAGAACTTTGTTTTATGTCAAGATGGGTAGAGACCATATCGCTCGGTGATGTCACTCTCTAATACGCGTTTTAGAAAATGAAAACGGCTTAATCCCATTTGAATAGTACATAGAACAGATAAACCTCAATATAGCGAAGTTGGTAAAAGCGGCAACTCACTTCGTTATATCGAAACTTCGTTAAACTGAAACTCGACCTTTCGTGCAAGGCATAGTTACTGACGGATTAATCTTAAACTGAAAAGGCCACAAGAATGCCCGACTAATATGGCAACATGAAAAAACTTTTTTTTTATTTTTTGCGTGAAAAAAAATCAATTTTGTTGAGCCTGAGATGCAGCAATCACAGTTAGATGCCTTGCCAGAGTGTCACATGTAAAGACGAAACAAATGCGGGTTTAATGCACTGTGGAATTGCGCTTGTTCTGCCGCTGCGGGTTGTTGTCAAATCCTCGCGCGTTGCCCAGAGCAATGCAACGCCTTTCATGTTGCCCAACCGAACTATTTGCTCTCCACGAACGCACAACATCGAAAACCATCCCACGTTAGAACAAAAGAGTCAGTTTCACCGCGAGAGCAAAATAGTAAATCCGATAGCAACAAAGAGGAATTTGATATGAATATAGGCTAGCAGCTCGCTCCTTCAGGGAACGCAGCCGCTGCACTAAGAGAAGTGCCCTATCTATGATCTATGGCTCAGGGGCGGATTCAGGTACATAATGGGGGGGGGGGGGTACAAAGGCTGAAGCCAACGCTCAGCAGTGCATTTTGGTGGGTCACGCATATTTACAACAGCCTAGAGGGGGTTATGGCGGTGCCTAAAAAGCCTTCGTTGGAAATGTGCATAGGGAAGCAGGAAAAGGTAGAGCAATGAGAGGTAGAGAGCAGGGACAAGATTCTCTTTACCCCTTTTGGACAGTGGCAGGCAAAGCAACCTGACAACGGGAGCAAGCTCAACAAGCAAGCCTGACAAAGGAGGTGGACGACAGGCACTGAAGGGAGGGGGCGGGGGCAATCGCCGCTACCCCCCCCCCCGGGCTCTGCCACTGCTATGGCTTCAACGGAAGTTTTGCAATTAGAGCACAACACCTACAAAGGTATGAGCCGTCTGCTGATCCCCACTAAAGATACCGCGGCGCACGCGACCACGCCCGCTGGTACAAAGTACGCACTTCCTGTCGGACTCACGCAGCCAGCCCCCCCCCCCCCCCCCCCTTCCCATCGCGCCGGCTCCCATCTCCATGTGCCCATCGCGCGGAGAAGATGGTCGGCTCGTTTCATCTCTGCTTAAGCCCCGTTCGTCGGCAGCGCTCGCGCACTTTCACTTGCACATGGAGCATGCGACGCGCGGGGTGATGTAATCGCGATTTGGACTTGATAGGGAAGATCATGACGAAGGCAAAAAATTCGCGTCGGAGTGTCTATATAATTGCTATCGCAAAAAAAAAAGCAATATAGCTGCGGGCTAAGGTCGCATGAAAGCACGGCAACAGCCTGAATTACGGCACATCCGATTATGGTGGAAACGTTACTGTTTTCCGACATCGCGCGCCGAATCGAGCAAGTGGGACCCGTGCCGGTGTCGCGAATTTCGGTCGCCGCTATGCCATGGCTCTGAAAAGTTTTGTAATTCGGCTTTGTAGCAAACACCCACGTGGTGTGGCTGGTAATTGCCAGCTGCAGCCCCAAAAAATTTCAGTCGACTGCCTAAAACTTGTTTCAGCAGTGCCCTCATCGGGAAAAAAAGAAATAAAAAAGCTTTCACTTGCTGTGAATGGGCCCGTTAGTTACGCTAGCTCTCGCCTGGAAATTTATTATATTCTTCACGGAGTCCTAAATAGCATCTTTGAAGCTCGGGATCAGAGCGAGTGAGCTCTCCGATAACAGCCAACAAGCGTCTTTTTTCTCACCGATCGGGATGGCTTGCCAGATACGAGCCTTGTCGAAGACATCCGCTTCCTGAACGATCGCGATCGCATGCAAGATAGCTCAAGCTCGTTACATCTACTACTACCGCTTCTACAACTAATCATGCTTGTTACTTGACACGCGGCGATAACAAAAACACCATATCGGGCGCTAACGCACAGCACGCGCGAGAAAGATTACAGAACTACACCGCGTACTCCCAGAACATCCTGACAACATTGCGCGATACGATGTGTCGTGGTTCGCGGTTCCCGCATGCCACGCATTAGCCGGATTCTCTCCCACTTCACCGCTCCGAAGGCGATGACAGCATCGAGGTGCGCCACTTCCCCGCAGCCGCAGCGGCCGTTTGATTTGAAAAATGCGTTCACAAAATATCGAGCAAGCGCTACCGCGACTTTCGTCGCCTTTCAATAAAGATACTGCGGATTTTCCCTGATGGGAGCACAATTTCCCTGAGTTTTCCCTGAGAATTTCCAGACTACCCAAAATCCCTGAGAATTCCCGGTTTTCCCGGTCGGTAGACACCATGCTTCTATGGGTACCAATAGACACCAACAGCCACCACCTATTGGTGTCTTATTAGACCGATAGAAGTTGTATTGGTCAAATAGGGGCTGCCTTTTGGTGTCTTATTGGACCAATAGGAGTTGTATTGGTCAAATCGGTGCTGCCTATCGGTGACTTATTGGGCCAATAGGAGTTGTATTGGTCAAATAAGTACTCCTATTGGTTTCTTAATGTACTAACAGAAGATGTATAAGGCCAACAGGAGTTTTATTGTTCAAACAGCTACCGCCTATTGGTAGCTGTTTATAACATCTTAAAGGAGCACTGACATCAAATTTCAAGATCGAGATGTGCCCATCATTCGATCGCTTGGTATGCATAGGTCTTCTTGGCCAAATTTGAACAGCATCCGTCGCGTGGAAGTTATTTTAATTCGATGTCAAACAGCGTAGGAGAAAAAACAAAAAATCGGCTGCCCTGCAACATCGACACTAGTGCTACGTGTTCGGTGTGATACATTGCACAAAAATCACCCTGAGTGACGATACGCTAGTAACAATGACGTCGACGATCACTGAGTGTGTTTGGAGCCGACTGCCAGCCATGCTTTCACTCTCTTTGCTGTGTCGAAGCGTGCGGCGTGCGTTTGCGGGGCGCACATGCACAATACGACGACTGGCACCCGGCGAGGCCTATTGTTCCGCACCCCTCTCGCTTTGTTGTCGGGCTGCTCTCGAGGTAGTTTTCGTGAGGGGTCACGCGCTTAACAGGTTTAACCCATACCGAGGCACCCACATACTTTCAATCTCTACCGCGCGCGGGGCCCCGATTTGAAAACCGCGCTTTCTACGTCACCACAGCTTGAGTGCACGTGGTCTTTGACGCTCCCCGCATGGGTCGCTAGTTTCTTGTGGTTTTTAGGCGGGCGTTTTGAAGTGACGCTAAAATGGTCACAATTAACTACGCTAGAATTAGTTATACGATACGCTAGAGCATTTACGATTTAACTTAGGGATTACCAGACCCAAAGCTACAAATTACAGTAAAAAAGTCACCAACAAAAATTTTGCTGTCAGGGGTCCTTTAAGACTGATTGAGCGCGTCGGACCCGATCCCGATCAAATTTCTTGATCATGATTGGCTATATTATACGCAAGCTGCAGACGGGATCAATTCACTTTTGATAAGTCTGATCCCGATTGAGCTAACTGCACACCGTGAGACACCGTGTGCAGTTAGCAACTCACGCGACTAAAAGAGTTATATAAAAAGGCTGCGTGTCGACCACGGCGGTACGGTGTCTCCGTACATGCCGTGCGGTAAACGGGCACTATAGTAAAACACGCTAAAGAAGAACTTGCGAAGGAATCGACAACACAGACACCACAGAATAATAATAAAGAAACCGCCATGAGATCACAACCGGCATAGAACCAGCCAGGTGACGAACAAAAAAAAAAAAAAAAAAAAGAGAGACGGTGCGCGGCGTGGCGACGCTGCATGTGTGAACATTTTTTTTTTTTACACGTCATGTGCTAAGCTTTAAGATAAGCTTTGGATAATATGTAAAGTTTATAACTATTTATGCTAAGCAATATAAGTAGTGCTGTAAAGATACAGGAGAAAGAATTGTGGATCTGCAAACGCGACCGACCGTGCGTTTGGCGCGCCATCCGCGTTCGGCCGATACGAAGACAAGCCCAGCCTGCGGCCAAGCTAAGCCAAAACGTTGTGTCTGTCGCCATAGCGCGCGCTTTGTGTGATCTCGATGCTTCACGTAAGCCTGCTTACACGATGTTTGCTTTAGTGTGCTTCCGCGACGATAACGTAAAGACTGTGTTCAGCGTGCACCAGATGGAGACGTTCTGAGCCATAAATGTCTTGGATTTCGACCGATTTCGACTCTACAAAGTGGCACCAAGAATAATGGCAAGACGAGCAACAAGGCCCATGTGCTCCGATTGTTTGGTGAGTTGAGTGGGCATGGTAGTTACTCCTATTTAGTATCTATTTGATATCACCTTTTTTTTGTATTCAAACTTGGGGCGAAGCTGAAAGGTCGGGAAAACAAGTCCCTCGTCCTTTGTCTCCGGTATTTGATGACAGCGAGACCAGCAACGCCTCGATTGCAAGTCCACACGCTCTCCGAAGTTGAATGATTGAGCGCATATATTATTGCAGTTTGTTTTTGTGTTTGTCAGTATGCACAAAAAAACGTAGCATAGATTAGAGGTAAAGGACAGGCGCCCTGCTCGTGAGTGTAGTTGGAGTCTCGCAAGCCCTTTGTAAGTATTTACAACGTGCGTGTTAAGCCGAAAACGCGTTTATCGCCTCATAGTAAAACGCTCTAGTCGATGCTGTTTGTGTGTTGTAGTGCGCGCCAATCGGCTTATCATACTTGTTCGACATAATGTCACAAGAACCACAGAAGGCCACATGATAATTCACTATACAAAATGTGCATAGCATATGTACTGCACTGGTGCGATTTTTTATTTCATATTTTTTTATTTTTACATACTGCAGCCCCATTATGGCTATCGCAGGAGCGTGTTTATTAATGTTGTTGGCTTAATTGCATAAGCACGTAACATGCAGCACGTGTGTTCTATCCAACTCATTGCAGCCTGACTGCTGTGTTGGGCTTGCAACGATATGGAATCTAGGCTGCCTTTACTACTGTCTTACATATTACCGTTGCCTCATCGTGAATCTACCCTAGCTTAATTTATTTCATGCCATCTTTAAGTTGAGATTTAGTGGCATGCTCTAGTATGATAGTCGCACCACCACCGTGAAAAAGAGCACGTCACAGATAGTAAGTGATTATTGAGTTTGCTGTAATTTAAGGACGAGTTTGCAGTTCATTCTTGGGTACAGCTCAAAAAACACAGGACGCAAGCGTGTAAACGGGATAAGGTGCTGCTTAATTTTTAAAAAAAATTTTGCCCCTTTTCCTTCCTTTTTTGCCGCAAAATTTTGCCGATATACTGTTTTCTTCCACGCAATAAGCCACAGTTGGGTGTGTAATATTTCACTCAGTTTTTTGCTATAGTTCAGCTCCTGCAACATTGTGAACATGTGCAGTGAATTAAGGTCTAGATAATTTCTCACTGTGCCGTCTACTTTCTATACATTGCTTTGAAGGTAAACTTTAATTAAACATGTGTTACTGTTTTCTGATTTCATGGCTCTGTTTATTTACAGAATCTTTCAGGCACTTCCTCGAGTGCGGATGAGGCCCGCAAGATCGCCAACATCATCAAGGGCCAGAAGAAGCACTTGTAGTTTTGATTATGAGAATATATTTGAACATATGTCTCATTCATCCACTGTGATTATCATTGCAGGGGCGCTGCCACAGTGTGGGCCTTCTGCATGACGACAAGACACCCATAAAACACTTGCTCAAGACTAATTCTAATGGGGCTGAGAAGTGGGCAAATACAAAACTAATACAATGCCAGCAGGCAAATACAGAACCAATAGGCCAATATAATTCCAATTGGCTAATAGAGAACCAATACACCAATATAGGTCCAGTAGGCTGATATAGAACCAATAGCCAAATACAGTTCCAATAGACCTATAGAACCAATAGACCAATAGGTGTCAATAACCCAATAGGCTATTGGTTTTTTATTGGGAACTTTTGCTAGGGTACCATAAGACAAGAGGATGCAAGCCACAAGTTACAAGACACCAACAGAAGAGCAGAGTGCCGCAACCCTAAGGAGTAGGACAAGCGCAATTTTTTAAGAAAAAAAAAACTCTTAAAAAGGGGGCCAATGTCATGAGTAAATATCGCAAATAATAAACGCAGATTCTATTGAACGTATAGCTATTTAATGTTATCAACAATGTCACATTGATTAACCCTTCGTTCGTTAGTTTTACTGTTCCTGTTCTTGAGTATTTAAAAAGTGCTATTGCTGTCTTCGATCTTGTATGAGTATTATCTAATGTTCATGCGTGCGCATTATGTTCTCTATTATTACTTTTGTTTTGTTCTGATGTTATTGTTATTCTTTTTTTTTTGGTCTTTTAAACTTGTCTTATTTCGTTGTGGTTTCTGTGAATGTATGTATTTATGTGCTGCCCTCCTGCATGGACCCAATTAAGGTCTGCAGTATTGTGTAAATTAAAAAAAATAAATAAAATAAAGAGACTTGCGGCATGTGCCGAATGTTGGAAAGTGGCGATGGTGTGCAAGGCATGGAAAATTCCTCTATGGTATGCACTGCTGCCACGTCCACGCACGTGATTGGTCGGAGGAGGGCTCGCAGCACGCGACCCGAGCCGTGGTGAAGAACCCAGAAAGGGAGAACAGGCATTGTCTGTGGGGCACCGTTTGAAGCAGCACAAGGAAGCCAGTGTCTCAAGGGTGAAGAGAGCGACGGGTGCCGGGTCCAGAGGTGCAGCACCATGAGTCTATGTCGACCTGGGCTACGACCGGATGAGGCTACCACGGACTCGCTGCATTCTCATCACACTGGGTCCCGGAGCACCTGCAACGCTCTACCTTCGTTGGCTGAACAGCTCGGACCCACAAGACAGTCCCCAGGGTGCCACGTCTTCTCTTAAGGTGGCGTTCTCACTCCGGCGGCACGAACACATCGTTTTTGTCGCTTTTCCAGCTAGCGCGGCGGCTGTTCTCCTTGTTTTATATAGCTGACTTTTATATCATTGAAAAGCTTGATCTTTGTACATTTCAAATATATTTATTAAAAACAGGTCAACGATTAGTATTTGGGGATGGATAGCCAAGAATAAGTGCAAGTTACACGGTTTTGGCTGACTGGGCGCCTCAGCAGTGACCATTTTTTGAAAAATGTGCTACAGTTACAGCACTGTTCTTTGCGCAGCACTTTCAAGACATATTTACCTATTTCCTCAACGTAGCAAATTGATCCTGGACTTCTACTTTTTTTGTTGCTTAGCTTTTCAAAAAAAGCCACATTTAGTAACTTTCGCAGCAGGCTGTCCAGTAACTATTCGCTAGAGAAAGTTCATTTTCGAGGTGTATGTAGAGGATAAGATTTTCTGTCTGAATGCTCAATTTCATCGATGTACACATGCTACTTTTTAAATTATATTCATCTAAATTGGGCGATATTCTCAATATAGGTACCTACCTTGGCACATTTTCGTGGAAAACTACTGAAGTTATGTGGCTATGTGGCTGAATTTCCACGTAGAGAAACTAGAGCCCCATATCTATTTTCTCAACATCGTGTTTTTTCAATAAAGCAAGCAGAAATGCGACACGAAGCTTGTAAATTGTCTTAATTTATCACGCCGCAAACTTCAACAAAACCGGTGTAACCTTCAAACAGCGCTGAAGTCTGAGCATCCGTAGCTTAAAATATACCAGGGTCATTCCATGCCAAATCATCCAGCGTTTTTCCGACCATCACAAATATGGCTGAAAAAATTTCCACATTTTTCTTGAAGTTCGAAACTCTCTCTGCTTGTTTATTTCTGTTGCCAAAAATTTTCCCACCTATTTGTGAGAGTCTGTAGTTTTGCTCTGACTGAGCTAAAGGGCATCAAACAACAATTTTTTTCAAAGGACGTTTATGGGATGCACTCGATAAAATGTTATTTCCGGCAAGCTAATGAAGTGATGTAACTGTAAAAATAATGACTTATTTATGTATATCGATTCTTCGAGATCTTTTCGCATGAGCAAAATTGAATAAAGTTGCAAAGTTTGGTATTTTTTTCCAGGAACAAGGCAAAGGTTAGAAATGAATTAGATGCTGATGGCCTGTTCAACATACTACAAAAGAAAAATAATTTAGTCGCCGAAGGTGTAGCAGATCGTCTGAAAAAAAATTGCGAATTTCACTTTTTTTGAGAAAAGCTCTGTATTCAGCATCAAAAAACTTTTTTTAACAAGACTGTTTGTTGGCCTAGTTGGTACTTGCTTAGTGACATCTTTTAGCCGCAAAAGAGCACATACACAAAGCAAAGAAACACACAACGACAAGCCGCCCGTCCTGTCGTTGTGTGTTTCTTTGCTTTGTGTATGTGCTCTTTCGCGGCTAAAAGATGTCACTAATCAAAAAACTTGCCTTGGTGGTCGGACTAAAAATATGCACGATACTTCATTTGAAAGCTCTGTGTATTAGCTGAACATAGGCAAGGTTACAAAGGGGTGTAGCGAAGCATTCCTACTCAGTAATGGGTCGTCCTCTTCTCTGAGAGCACGCCCCTCGTGCAGGGAGTCGGCCCGCTTTGACTGTCGCCGTCGCCAAGTGCCCGCTAATAAATGTCTTGACAATTCGGTGGAGAGTGCTGTGCCCTTTAAAAAACTACGGTTCGCATTCGATGCCCTTGGAGCTTCGATCCCGTACTGTCCCTGCTACCATGACTCAAGACACTGCCCAGCAAACGCCTCCTCTTGCACCAACGCCATGTCCAGGTGTCCCCCGCATCCGCGACCCTTCTGTTTTCACCGGCGCAGATGGCACCGACGTCGAGGACTGGTTCGCAATTTACGAGCGGGTGAGCGTCCCCAATAAATGGGACGAGGCAGGCAAACTGAGCAACCATGTTTTCTACCTAGCGGGTGTGGCAAGCCTATGGTACAACAACCACGCATCTGATTTCGCTACGTGGTCCGCTTTCAAGACCACCATCATCGACGTGTTTGGCCGCCCTGCCGTTCGCAAGCTGCAAGCCGAACAGTGTTGACGTTGTTAAGGTGTTTAATAGACAGCACTCAATGACAATGAGTAATGGCGACAGTCACGGCAAGGCACGAACTCCCTGCGCGAGCAACCAAAGAGGACGACCCACTAGAAGGCGCTGGAGAGGGTAACCCATTACCATGTCCCAAGGCTTCTCTTACCATGTCCCAAGGTGAGAGTTCAATTTCGGCTGGTGCGCAACGAATTACGGCGTCGTGGCGGGAGAGGAAATCCCATCCCAAGATGACGTCGTGAGAGCATGCCGCAATTATGATGAACTCGACGTCGTACAGAACGTCCTGAATGACGACGCGAGCAGTGCATACTGCTGTGGGATGAATACTCTGGGAGCTCGCGGTACGGAGGGACATCCCAGAAAGTGGCGTCATCACTTTTCGAAGTAAGCGGCAAAGTTTTGCGTCCATAACAGATACAGCGGCCCCAGTATCGATAAGGGCCGATGCGCGAACACCGTCCACAAGCACGTCGATTACATTCGATGGACTTCGCTGAGGGCTTTCACAGTTCGATAGCGTCACAGCCCTTGCCTCCTGGACTGCGACGACTAGTTTTCCTGCTCTCGTGCGACCGAACGTGGCCGCATGGGGGACAGTGATTGACGTCGTGGAGACGGAGAGCGGCGAGTAGCTGGAGGTGGGCGTGACGTCGGCGACATAGGTGGAGGTGGGTCGTAGAATGCACGGCTTGACTGGCTGGTGACAGGGGACGCGACTCGAGGCGGCTGCACGCGTTGACAATAACGTGGCACGTGACCGGCGTAACCGCAAGCAAAGCAGATGGGCCGGTTGTCGGGGGTGCGCCATCGGTTCGCCGGGGTAGGTCCCGCCCATGTCGCAGTACGTGATTGAAGGGCCGGCTGCTGAAATGACTGCCTGGTGGGCTGCAGTCGGGGCCGAGGGATGGCGTCAGCATATGTAGCCGGCACACCCGCCTCAAAGAACGGAGGTCTAGCGGCGGCTTCGGCGTAACTCATTGGGGCAGCCGCAGGAATTACTTGGGGCGTCCTGGCAACAACTGGAGGGTAACTCTGGGGCGCAGGAGCCGGAGGTTGCGGGTGGTACTCAGGCATGACCTCCGCAATTTCCTGCTCAATCGCTCGGCGGAGAGGAGGAAGAAGGGTGGTTGACGACTGTTGAACGTGCGGCGCGTGGGCAAAGGCGAGGAGGGAGACCTGGCGTGCAATTTCCTCGCGCACGAATGACTTGACTTCTGCCAGCAACGCGGCCTGTTCAGATATTGCCGCCAAGCTAGCAAGCTCCGCGTCGCGTGATGGGGAGCGACGGGTCATCGAACGCTGCCGGTGGAGCTCCTCGTAGCTCTGGCACAGCGTTATGACCTCGGCCACTGTGCCAGGGTTTTTGGCGAGCAGCATAGTGAAGGCATCGTCGTCAATGCCTTTCATTACGTTCCGGATCTTGTCAGACTCAGATATGGTTCCGTTGGCCTTCTTACACAAGTCGAGGACGTCTTCGATATAACTTGTGAAAGATTCACCGGCCTGCTGAGATCGTTCACGTAGGCGCTGTTCGGCTTGCAGCTTACGAACTGCTGGGCGGCCAAAAACGCTGATGACGGCAGTCTTGAAATCGGACCAAGTCGCAAAATCGGACGCGTGGTTGTTGTACCACAAGCTTGCTACGCCCGCGAGGTAGAATACCAAGTTGCTTAACTTGCCTTCTTCGTTCCATTTGTTGGGGATGCTGACGTGCTCGTAAACTGCGAGCCAGTCCTCCACGTCGGTGCTATCGGCGCCAGTGAAGATAGGTGGATCGCGTATACGGGGGACACCGGGACATGTGCTCGTTGCGAGAGGGGGCGTTTGCTGGGCGGCGTCTTGAGGCATGGTAGATGGCAGGGTACGGGATCGGAGCTCCAGGGGCAGTGAATGGGAGCAGAGCACTCTCCACCAAATTGTTAAGGTGTTTAATAGACAGCACTCAACGACAATGAGTAATGGCGACAGTCACGGCAAGGCACGAACTCCCTGCGCGAGCAACCAAAGAGGACGACCCACTAGAAGGCGCTGGAGAGGGTAACCCATTACCATGTCCCAAGGCTTCTCTACAACGTGAACGAGCCCAGCAGTCCGGTGAGTCTTTCACGAGCTACATTGAAGACGTGCTCGACTTGTGCAAGAAAGCCCACGCGACCATGTCTGGAGCCGACAAGATCCGGAACGTCATGAAAGGCATCGACGACGATGCCTTTACCATGCTACTCGCCAAAAAACCCTCGCGCTGTGGCAGAGGTCATCACACTGTGCCAAAGCTACGAGGAGCTGCACCGGCAGCGGCTGATGACGCGTCGACCTCCATCACGTGACGCTGATCTCGCTGGCTTGTCGGCAGTGTCGGACCACTCCGTCTTACTCGCCGAGATCAAATCATTTGTGCGTGAGGAAATTGCCCGCCAGTTCTCACTACTGGCCTTCGCTCACCCGCAGCCTGTTGAACAGCCGTCGACCACACTGCTGCCTCCCCTACGCCGGGCTATTGAGCAGGAAATCGCAGTGGTCATGCCGGAATACCACCAGCCCCCTCGGGCGACTGCGCCGTTCAGTTACGCGCAAGTTGTAGCCAGGCCGCCCCCGGCACTCCCTGTGGTGCCCCCGCTAACATACGCCGGAGCCGTCGCCAGGCCTCAGGCCTTTGAAGCGGATGTGCCGGCTGCATACACCGACATCATCCATACGCCCCGACTGCAGCCCACCATGCACTCGTCATAGCAGCAGCCGCCCCGTCCCTCGCGTCCTGCGACGTGGATTGGACCTAGCCCGGCAAACCGATGGCGCACTTCCGACAACCGCCCGATCTGCTTTGCGTGCGGTTGCGCCGGTCACGTCGCCCGCTATTGCAATCGCGTGCAGCCGCCTCGAGTCGGCTCAGCCGTCACCAACCAGTCCAGCCGTTCATATTACGACCCGCCGCCACCTATGTCACCGATGTCACGCCCAGGTCCATCTACCCGACGTTCACCGTCCCCACGACGCCGCTCACTGTCGCCGATGCGGCCTCGTCCGGTCGCACGAGACCAGGAAAACTAGTCGTCGCAGTCCAAGAGGCAAGGGCTGCGACGCTATCGACCTGCCAAAAACCTCAGCAACGCCCATCAAACGTAGTAGATGTGTTCGTAGATGGTGTGCGCACATCGGCCTTTGTAGACATTGGAGCTGCCGTATCCGTTATGGACGCTAAATTTAGCCGACTACTACGAAAAGTGACGACGCCACTTTCCGGTCACTCCCTCCGTACAGCCAGCGCCCAAAGTATTCACCCGACAGCGGTGTGCACAGCCCGTGTCATCGTTCAGGACACTCTGTACGCCGTCGAATTCATCATTATTTCTTTATGCTCTCACCACGTCATCCTGGAATGGGATTTTCTTGCCCGTCACGCCGCCGTAATTCGTTGCGCACCAGCCAAAACAGAACTCTCACCATTCTCAGATTTGACGCCGGCGGACAGTCCACTGACTGCGACCAAGGTACTCGTCAAAGATGACACCACAGTTCCTGCAAACTCGTCAACGGCTGTGTCCGTCTATTGCACCGGTCTCTTTGACACCGTTGCACTCCTTTCTCCCTCTGACCGCCTTTTCACCAGGAAAGGTTTGCTGGTGCCATTTGCGACCGTGCAAGTTACTCAGGGCGACACCGATATTTTTGTTACAAACCCATCTCCGTACACTGTTACCTTGGTGCGAGGGGAATGTCTCGGCAGAGCGGAACCCCTCAAAGACGCACAAGTTATGGATGCACCAGGTGACACGCACTGCGCCAGCTCCCGTACACTCAGTGGTGTTTCCACATGTGACTCATCACCCGCTGACGTATTTGCTTCCTCCATTGCTGACAACCTTACGGTCGGTCCAGCGTTCCCAGCTTCTGTGCCTGTTGGAAGAATTTCGTTCTTCGTTCGATGTCGCGCAAACGTCTCTCGGCCGCACGTCTGCTGTCACGCAGTGCATCGTCACTGGCGCCCAACCACCACTGCGGCAACGTCCATATCGCATGTCGCCAAAAGAGCGTCGTGTAATTAAGGAGCAAGTCGAAGACATGCTTGGCCGCGACGTTATTCGACCCTCAAACAGCCCGTGGGTGTCTCCTGTCGTTCTCGTTGCGAAGAAGGACGGCTCTATGCGGTTCTGTGTGGACTACCGACGACTCAATAAGATCACCCGTAAGGACGTTTATCCCCTACCTCGAATAGACGACGCCATTGACAGCCTGCAAGGAGCAGAGTTCTTTTCATCACTCGATTTGTGCTCAGGGTACTGGCAAGTCCCCATGGCTGGTGAAGCTCGACCGAAGACAGCGTTTGTCACACCCGACGGCTTGTACGAATTCAACGTCATGCCGTTTGGGCTGTGCAATGCGCCCGCGACCTTTGAGCGCATGATGGATACCGTTCTGCGCAACATGAAATGGCACACGTGCCTGTGCTTCCTCGACGATGTCGTCGTTTTCGCCCCGGACTTTTCAACAAACCTTCAACACCTGCGGCAGGTTTTGACGTGTTTGAGGGACGCCGGGCTACAACTGAATCCGAAGAAGTGCCCATTTGCAGCACGGCAGCTGACGATACTAGGATACGTCGTGTCCAAGGACGGCATCCTCCCCGATCCAGCCAAGCTTCGGGCCGTAACAGAGTTCCCCAAACCTACGTCCGTCAAAGAACTGCGCAGTTTCGTAGGACTATGCTCCTACTTTCGGCGCTTCATCCGAAACTTCACGACTATTATATCACCGGTGACGAACCTCCTTGGAAGTAACGGACCCCTCAATTCGTGGTCGTCAGAGTGCGACGATGCTTTCGCAAAGCTCCATCGCTTGACGTCTCTACCCATTCTACGCCACTACGACCCTACGGGACCTACAGAGGTACACACGGACGCCAGCGGTGTCGGTGTCGGTGCTGTCCTTGCGCAGCGCAAACCTGGGTTCCCGAAATATGTCGTCGCATATGCAAGTCGTACGCTTACTAAAGCCGAGATCAACTACACCGTCACGGAGAAAGAATGACTGGCAATCATTTGGGCCCTTACGAAGTTCCGACCTCATTTGTGTGGTCGCCCATTTGATGTCATCATCGACCATCATGCACTGTGCTGGTTGTCGTCATTGAAGGATCCCTCAGGCCATCTCGCCCCTTGGGCAGTTCCCCTGCAAGACTACGACATCCGCGTGCTGTACCGCAACGGACGCCAGCATGCTGACGCCGACGACCTGTCGCGCTCTCCCTTGCCTGACGACAATGCCCACAGCTCAGCATCTCACTTTGTCGTTTCTTCCATCGACATTCACACCATCGCTACCGAACAGCGCAAGGATCAATGGATTGCCTCACTAATAGACTTGCTGACTGATCCATCGGCCACACCATCCACTCGCGCGTTACGTCGTCAAGCCCCCCGTTTTGCCGTTCGCGACGACCTGCTCCACCGACGCAATTACAAGGGCGACGTATTACCAGTGGCTACTAGTAATACCCCGCAGTCTGCGTTCTGACATATGCGCGTCGTTCCACTCTGATCCGCAGTGTGCACACTCTGGGGTATGGAAAACCTACCACCGCATTCGCCAACGGTACTTTTGGCGAGGGATGTACCGCTACGTGCAGAAGTTCGTTCACTCCTGCATCGATTGTCAGCGCCGCAAAACTTCAACACACCTGTCGCCGGCAGGTCTGCAACCTCTACCTTGCCCTGACAGACCGTTTGGGCGCGTTGGCATCGATTTGTATGGGCCACTTCCTCTGACGTCCGCTGGTAACCGCTGGGCCATCGTCGCTGTAGACCACCTCACGCGATACGCTGAAACTGCTGCCCTCCCTGCGGCTACAGCGAGCGATGTGGCCTCCTTCCTGCTCCACCGATTCATGCTGCGTCACGGTCCACCCCAGGAGCTGCTCAGTGATCGCGGCCGTGTCTTCTTGTCGGAAGTCGTCGAAGCCATTCTCAAAGAGTGCAACGTTGTTCACCGCAAAACTACTGCTTACCACCCACAGACAAATGGCCTCACCAAACGTTTCAACCGCACGCTCGGCGACATGCTCTCGATGTACGTCGCCGCCGACCACACGAATTGGGATGCCATTCTGCCCTTCGTCACGTACGCCTACAATACCACCCCTCAGAGCACTACTGGCTTCTCACCCTTTTTCTTATTGTATGGCAGGCACCTGTCGCACACAATCGACACAATCCTTCCCTACAAGCCGGATCGATCTGAATGTGCGCCTATTTCTGCCACAGCCAGACTTGCTGAGGAGTGTCGCGAGCTCTCCAAGGCCTTTACTACACATAACCAAGAGCGGGAGAAAAGCATTCGCGGGGACACCACCAGTTCTGCGCCCACGTTCCTTCCTGGAGCGCTTGTATGGCTCTCGGTCCCTACCACTGCACCTGGCCTCTCTTCCAAACTACTGCCCAAATACGAAGGCCCCTACCGTGTCGTCGAACGCACATCCCCAGTCAACTGAACCCGCTCGTAGTGACAAGCTGCTAGGTCGCCAGGCGGCTCCCTTTTCGTACCCGGGGTAATTGTAGCGAAGCGTTCCTACTCAGTAATGGGTCGTCCTCTTGAGCGCCTTCTAGTGGGTCGTCCTCTTCTCTGAGGCACGCCCCTCGTGCAGAGAGTCGGCCCCGCCTTGACTGTCGCTGTCGTCGAGTGCCCGCTAATAAACGTCTTGACAAGGGCATTATTTTTTAACTTGATAGATATTTTTTTGAAAATTTGTATCTCCACCAGCTTTATGCCAGCGTAACACAAGCGGCATGAAGCACTCACAACGCCAATCTTCAGCCCATGCCCACTGACCTGGGATGCAGACGACGTCAAACATGGTACTGTCTATAAAGCAATGGAAAAGCAAAGGGGGTTGATTTATAGACAGCACCATGTTCGACGTCTGTATCCCAGGTCAGTGGGCATGGGCTGAAGATTGCCGTTGTGAGTGCTTCATGCCGCTTGAGTTACGCCGGCGAAAAGCTGGTGGAGATACAAAATTTCAAAAAAATATTTCTCAGGTTAAAAAAATAATACCCCTTTGTCACCTTGCCTATGTTCAGCTAATACACAGAGCTTTCAAATGAAGTATCGTGCATATTTTTAGTCCGACCTCCAAGGCAAGTTTTTTGATGCTGAATACAGAGCTTTCCTCAAAAAAAGTGAAATTCACAATTTTTTTCAGACGATCTGCTAAACCTTCAGCGACTAAATTATTTTTCTTTTGTAGTATGTCGAACAAGCCACCAGTATATAATTCATTTCTACCCTTTGAGTTTGCCTTGTTCCTGGAAAAACGATATCAAACTTTGCAACATTATTCAATTTTGCTCGTGCGAAAAGCCCTCGAAGAATCAATATACATAAATTAGTTATTATTTTTACAGTTACATCACTTCATTAGCTTCCGGAAATACCATTTTATTGAGTGCATCCCATAAACATCCTTTGAAAAAAATTGTTGTTTGACGCCCTTTAGCTCAGTTGGCGCAAAACTACAGACTCTCATAAATAGGCGGGAAAATTTTTGGCAACAGAAATAAACGAGCAGAGCGAGTTTCGAACTTCAAGAAAAACGTGGAAATTTTTTCAGCCATATTTGTGATGGTCGGAAAAACGCTGGATGATTTGGCATGGAATGACCCAGCAGTTACGGTCTCCCGATATAATTATACGCACGAATCACAAATAAATACTGCAGCAATGCTGCGAAATCTACATTATTCCTATCCCTACAACGAAAATTTTCCTCTAGCGCCACCTATGCGGACAAAACAAAAGCGTTGAATTTGAAAGCTCCCTGTCTCTCAGAGTGTGGCATGTGAAAACATTTTACCTCAGGGGGAAAGTGTCTTTTCTAACTTCAAACGATGCACCACCATCTGTAAGTGTTTTCTTTTTGCCTCCCCTCTGCATCTCTTTGAGGGCTTCCGTATGCTTCGCAGGATAAAGTGGGGAGCAGGGCATGCACGTTGTCAGTGAAGGTTCCTGCGCGCCGCGATAATCTCACCTCGGCTGTTCTTAGTATGCGTGACCCCCAAAAATGCACTGCCGAGACTGTGACCTCAGCTTTTGTACTCCCGTGCAACCTCCGAAAAGAGGCGATCCTTCCTTCCTTTAAAAATACCCTCTAATGATGGGGTGCATGCCTTCAGACGAAAAGAAAGGCCGAATTCTCAGGACGTCCCGCTTGTGTGCGTGTGTGTGTGTGTTTGTGGCTGCTGCGTCTGAGGCCCTTCTCGGGCTACCAAGAAAAAGCAAGGGGTGTGAGGCGACGGACAAAAGAAGGCAGACGAAGAGACAGTGCGCGTTCGAGCGAACTGAGCACACATGCGTGGGCGAAGTATGTTGTGCACATCACCTCGTCGTTTTGTTTTTCCTTTTTTTGCAGTTAAACGTACAGTTTTCCAGGGCTAGTTGACATGGATCCATCGTAAAAACAGCACAAATACGAGACAACAACACAGTTTTGTACTTGCTGCATAGTCATTTCTGTCATTGATAATTAAACTAACTAAATTAACAATTATACACAATTAAGCTGTACACCTCCACGTCAATCAAATGTAGACAGCCTGAATGTCTTTTGTGCCGGCTACCCTTCATTTATGTGTCGTCAGCATTTGGACCGGGAAAAACAACGGCGTGGCGAGTGTGCGTGTCGTGAAAGTAACCCATCACGTTCGCCCGCGCTTGCTATACTGTGAACTTCCTAGATTAGGCTACAAGCGGAAATTTGGCAAGATGCGCTCGCTCCAACCCGCCGTTTATGGTACACCTTAGCGGGCACTGTTCAATTTCCATCTACGGCAGGCACATTTCCATGGCAGCTTCAGGTACATCCGAGTATATGTTCCCGTGCATGCCAAGTGTTCAGGAGTCCCCGATTACGGTGCTCTCCATAATTACATCAAACTCACTCCAAGGAGACGCAGGCTCTTGCGAATGCTTCACTTGGAGTCGACTGCGAACATCCGTCATTGGTTTCAATAAAAAACAAAGCCGAAAAATATCTGCTGCGTTGCTGACTGCAGGAACACAGCGCGGGATTTTGCAGATTTCAGCCAGAAACAACGAAGGGAATCGGCATGAACTTTTGCTGACTGCAAGGCACAGTGTAAAAAAACAAGGTTGCTGCAGGGATAGCACCCCGGTGCCATATTTTTTTTCCCTTTCTTTCTTTCATCCTTTCTTTTTTTTTTTTACTGGGAAGCACCCACAAGTGTGTTCTTTCAGGGGGCAGGCAGGTGGAGAACCTATGCATTGTGTTTTGACTATGTTGCCTCTTGAGAAGGCGGGGGGTGGGGGGAGGGGAGGCCGCCGACACTGAGGGATAGATGTAATGGGAGACCAGAACCATGCGCGAAGAAAAAGTGGAATAAAAAGAGGCAACTGGCAATGGTGAAGCCCATCCATATTTCCTGTGCTCTGAAGGTTGACACCGCTATTTTATAATGACCGCTATCAAGCTCAAGCAGGAGACAACTGAATAGTGGCCATCAGTGAAGGAGGTTGAATGAGTAAACGACAGTGACAGAGGAGAATATTTACATATGTACAGTCACACTCAATATGACTTGCAACACGGGAGCGCATGGCCTCACGATTTTAATGATTGCGCACGGCTTCAACTTGCTTCATTTCTGTAACTTAATATTATTTTCTTATTTGGGAACATCCCCCAGCGAGAGAACAGCGCTTAGTTGTAGAAATAAGGGCTAGAGGAAGGAATGCAAAAGGTTTAAACTCGTGAGGCCACACGCTCCCGTGTTGCAAGTCATATTGAGCACGACTGTACACAGAAGGATGTAATGTCTCATGGTTCACTTGTGACGTGACCTCCACAATAGTTTGTTACTCAGCCCGCATTTTGGCACCATATGTCAGAAAGCAGCGGCCAGTGAGGCAGGACTTCTCGGGCAAGTTGCCGTGCACGAAAAGGACGGGCGCAGTCGGCCGAGAGCCCGCACGTGCGGTTTTCAGCACAATACCGAAGGGGGCAGAGACAACTGCGCAAGGGGCATCAGAGAAGGAGAGAGAGATGTCGCTCAAGGGGAGAAAAAAAAAAATCCACTTCTCAGGGCGTCATTTCCTTGAACCGCGACAGCAAGCTTCTCGTCCCCTCCTCATCCAATGCAACGGCCCAGCAAATGTTTGGAAGTTTCACCCCCCAACCATAGCACTCCTGCTCCTGACTGAGTGGCATCTTCTGGTGTCTCGTACAGAACTACTCGCAATGTGGCAACCGTAGGACCACCACCTTAAGCCGCAGACTCATGAGGAACACGGGACCGAGGAAGCAGCTGGGCCTAACCCGTCTGCTTCCACTGATGGCCACAAGGACGACCGGGAAACCAGCAACAATTGGTTCGCCGAGCTGCTGCGGAGCAAAGGCGACAGCGGGACCTCATCAAGAGCATTGACGGCGAGCGCGACACAACATGGACGACGAGAGATCGACTTAGACGCCGCGCCGACTGTTGTACAAGTAAGGACGCTCCTGTATGGACGCAACCGAGAGGCCAGTGTGGCCAGACTACTATCGAGGTTAGAGACTCTGATTAGCTAAAGAATTCTTGTGATGAACTTTATTTATATGTATTTTTGAGTGTGTGAATTTTGTGTGAGGTTTGGCAGTGTTGTTTAAAATAAAGAACGTTTGCCGTGCCACCTCAGACTCCCGCCTCTCTCTCAATTTCCATCACTCGCAAGTGCTCCAGAGATAAAGTGACACGGCTATGCTATGCTTTACAATAACAGAAAGCTGAGCTAGTTGGTAAGTATTCGTTCTGAAAGACAGGGCGTGCAAACACGGACACATAAGAGATCGCTAGCCATAGGCTCACCTTCTAACCTATCTTTACATTGCGGAGAGTGTACGTGCACACCAAAATTCGAATATTGCGCGGTTTTGTACCGGCACAGGAATCAAGAAGCATGTCTAATGATTGAGGCGTGGCATATCAATAATAGTGGTAGTGCATGCGTCAGTCAACCGTCGATTAACTTGCATAAAAAAAAGAAATCAAATGCCTTAACAGTTACCTTTCACATAAACCCCAACACGTGCCGGATTGATAGGTGCGACTATTATCTGGGCATGCGCAGATAAGTTTTTGTGCCTTCTTTCTTTTCTGCCACTGTGCGCTGTTCCAGTTTTTAGTCGGCGTTTGTGGTGTCTTGACTTCTATCTTGTGTCTGTGTTTGCACGCTCTGTCTTTTGGAATCTATGCTTTACCCACCGCTCCTCCTCACCCTCACTTCCTTTTCCCACCCCCTTGCTATACTCTACTATACACAGGTATGCTATGCTTTGCCTTCCCCCACCTCCTTTCCCTCACCCCTCACATCACTTAACCTCATTTACTTTTCCCACCCCCTTGCTATACTCTACTATACACGGCTATGCTATGCTTTGACTTCCCGCACCTCCTTTCCCTCACCCCTCACATCACTCATACTCAACCTCACTTCCTTTTCCCACCCCCTTGCTATACTCTACTATACATGGCTATGCTATGCTTTGCCTTCCCCCACCTCCTTTCCCTCCTCCTCACCCCTCACATCACTCATACTCAACCTCACTTCCTTTTCCCACCCCCTTGCTATACTCTACTATACACGGCTATGCTATGCTTTGCCTTCCCCCACCTCCTTTCCCTCCTCCTCACCCCTCACATCACTCATACTCAGCCTCATTTCCTTTTCCCACCCCCTTGCTATACTCTACTATACACGGCTATGCTATGCTTTGCCTTCCCCCAAATCCTTTCCTTCCTCCTCACCCATCACATCACTCATACTCAACCTCACTTCCTTTTCCCACCCCCTTGCTATACTCTACTATACACGGCTATGCTGTGCTCTGCCTTCCCCCACCTCCTTTCCCTCCTCCTCATCCCTCACATCACTCATACTCAACCTCACTTCCTTTCCCCACCCCCTTGCTATACTCTACTATACACGGCTATGCTGTGCTTTGCCTTCCCCCACCTCCTTTCCCTCCTCCTCACCCATCACATCACTCATACTCAACCTCACTTCCTTTTCCCACCCCCTTGCTATACTCTACTATACACGGCTATGCTATGCTTTGCCTTCCCCACCTCCTTTCCCTCCTCCTCACCCATCACATCACTCATACTCAACCTCACTTCCTTTCCCCACCCCCTTGCTATACTCTACTATACACGGCTATGTTGTGCTTTGCCTTCCCCCACCTACTTTCCCTCCTCACCCATCACATCACTCATACTCAACCTCACTTCCTTTCCCCACCCCCTTGCTATACTCTACTATACACGGCTATGCTGTGCTTTGCCTTCCCCCACCTCCTTTCCCTCCTCACCCATCACATCACTCATACTCAACCTCACTTCCTTTCCCCACCCCCTTGCTATACTCTACTATACACGGCTATGCTGTGCTTTGCCTTCCCCCACCTCCTTTCCCTCCTCCTCCCCCCTCACATCTCATACTCAACCTCACTTCCTTTCCCCACCCCCTTGCTATACTCTACTATACACGGCTATGTTGTGCTTTGCCTTCCCCCACCTACTTTCCCTCCTCACCCATCACATCACTCATACTCAACCTCACTTCCTTTCCCCACCCCCTTGCTATACTCTACTATACACGGCTATGCTGTGCTTTGCCTTCCCCCACCTCCTTTCCCTCCTCACCCATCACATCACTCATACTCAACCTCACTTCCTTTCCCCACCCCCTTGCTATACTCTACTATACACGGCTATGCTGTGCTTTGCCTTCCCCCACCTCCTTTCCCTCCTCCTCACCCCTCACATCTCATACTCAACCTCACTTCCTTTCCCCACCCCCTTGCTATACTCTACTATACACGGCTATGCTGTGCTTTGCCTTCCCCCACCTCCTTTCCCTCCTCCTCATCCCTCACATCACTCATACTCAACCTCACTTCCTTTCCCCACCCCCTTGCTATACTCTACTATACACGGCTATGCTGTGCTTTGCCTTCCCCCACCTCCTTTCCCTCCTCCTCACCCATCACATCACTCATACTCAACCTCACTTCCTTTCCCCACCCCCTTGCTATACTCTACTATACACGGCTATGTTGTGCTTTGCCTTCCCCCACCTCCTTTCCCTGCTTCTCACCCCTCACATCACTCATACTCAACCTCACTTCCTTTCCCCACCCCCTTGCTATACTCTACTATACACGGCTATGCTGTGCTTTGCCTTCCCCCACCTCCTTTCCTTCCTCCTCACACCACTCATACTCAACCTCACTTCCTTTTCCCACCCCTTTGCTATACTATACTATACACGGCTATGGTATACTCCACATAGTTTCTGTGTTCCTTTCGGTGTTCCTTGAGTGCTCTCACATGCTGGAGCCATTCCGACCGGAGAAGCTTGCAGAATCTTTTTCCGTGGCTAGCTGAAGGTGCCACTCCCCCAAAGAGCGCCAGAACGTCAGGTGGGAGGACATTTTTGCGAATGCAAAAACCAAGTGAGCGTGCTTTGCATGCTGCCACGGCGACTAACGGAACCGCTTGGAGAGGATGAAGGTCGTGAAGAAGAGAGCCCTTTGTACTAGAAATGAAGTTCCACAAGGTTATATGTTGGGCGAGTTGGTTTCTAGCTTCCATATTTCACAGCGCAAGACGACAACACAGTGAGGAACACAAGACACACGGAGCGCTGCCAGTCACTGGGGTCTTCGTGGGAAGGAGCGCACGAAGCATTGGAAACGTCTGTTGCCAAAGGAATTCAGTGGTGCGATCAATGCACCGTGATAACTGGTGCCACTGTATTTTTGAATATTCTGGTCCCGCGCGGAAGCGCACCAGGATTTTCAGGTGTTCCTTGAGTGCTCTCACATGCTGGAGCCATTCCGACCGGAGAAGCTTGCAGAATCTTTTTCCGTGGCTAGCTGAAGGTGCCACTCCCCCAAAGAGCGCCAGAACGTCAGGTGGGAGGACATTTTTGCGAATGCAAAAACCAAGTGAGCGTGCTTTGCATGCTGCCACGGCGACTAACGGAACCGCTTGGAGAGGATGAAGGTCGTGAAGAAGAGAGCCCTTTGTACTCGAAATGAAGTTCCACAAGGTTATATGTTGGGCGAGTTGGTTTCTAGCTTCCATATTTCACAGCGCAAGACGACAACACAGTGAGGAACACAAGACACACGGAGCGCTGCCAGTCACTGGGGTCTTCGTGGGAAGGAGCGCACGAAGCATTGGAAACGTCTGTTGCCAAAGGAATTCAGTGGTGCGATCAATGCACCGTGATAACTGGTGCCACTGTATTTTTGAATATTCTGGTCCCGCGCGGAAGCGCACCAGGATTTTCAGGTGTTCCTTGAGTGCTCTCACATGCTGGAGCCATTCCGACCGGAGAAGCTTGCAGAATCTTTTTCCGTGGCTAGCTGAAGGTGCCACTCCCCCAAAGAGCGCCAGAACGTCAGGTGGGAGGACATTTTTGCGAATGCAAAAACCAAGTGAGCGTGCTTTGCATGCTGCCACGGCGACTAACGGAACCGCTTGGAGAGGATGAAGGTCGTCCATATTTCACAGCGCAAGACGACAACACAGTGAGGAACACAAGACACACGGAGCGCTGCCAGTCACTGGGGTCTTCGTGGGAAGGAGCGCACGAAGCATTGGAAACGTCTGTTGCCAAAGGAATTCATATGGAAGCTAGAAACCAACTCGCCCAACATATAACCTTGTGGAACTTCATTTCTAGTACAAAGGGCTCTCTTCTTCACGACCTTCATCCTCTCCAAGCGGTTCCGTTAGTCGCCGTGGCAGCATGCAAAGCACGCTCACTTGGTTTTTGCATTCGCAAAAATGTCCTCCCACCTGACGTTCTGGCGCTCTTTGGGGGAGTGGCACCTTCAGCTAGCCACGGAAAAAGATTCTGCAAGCTTCTCCGGTCGGAATGGCTCCAGCATGTGAGAGCACTCAAGGAACACCTGAAAATCCTGGTGCGCTTCCGCGCGGGACCAGAATATTCAAAAATACAGTGGCACCAGTTATCACGGTGCATTGATCGCACCACTGAATTCCTTTGGCAACAGACGTTTCCAATGCTTCGTGCGCTCCTTCCCACGAAGACCCCAGTGACTGGCAGCGCTCCGTGTGTCTTGTGTTCCTCACTGTGTTGTCGTCTTGCGCTGTGAAATATGGAACCCGGAGAGGAGAACGGATTATTTCTTGGAATTTGTGGGGCAGCCACGGCTCGCAGTGCTGCCACTTTTGACATTGTTGATCGTAACAACATTCTGAACTCGATGCGCGCATTTGCTTGAAATGTTAAAAAAATATTGGAGGTGGTTTAGGGGCCCCTCAAAGGAGCACTGACACAAAAATTTTGGCACCTTGTTTTTTTAGTTGCAATAGATAGCTTATGATCCACTGATCACGGCTGCAAACCTAGTTTGCGCGAGTGCGCGACGGTTATTTATTTAGAGACGTTTTTAGAGCGCCCAGTCGCCGTTTCGGTTTCAAAGCACCGAGCTAGGCACCACTACTTCCGGAGGACGGGTAGCCACAGCTGGCCACGTGAACACGCAAAATTGTCACGTAGGCGACGCGCGAGCGTGAGTGCGGTGGGCGCCGAACCAGGTCAAGTGGCGCCAGCTATGGAGGATTAGAAACAACTAACAAACGCGTAATCTATGTCCTCCGAGCATTCGGAAGCACCCATCTCGACTCGCTAAGCTTACAGCATCGATTATTTGACTATGGCTCTCAAAAACGGCGCCGAATCGGGACGAATACATTGCTGTCGAAGCCTAAGGACATGAATCTAAAGCAAATGGAAGCATCAGTTCGGAACTTACACGTTACAGAGCGCACGGCGGCCACTTGCAAGATTCGAAGTGGACGACAACCGCTTTTGGCAGTGCTGCCATGTTTTTCGGAGGCGCGAATGCCTCGCCGGCGAAGCTTGCCGTGCAAGTTGGACAGCTCTCGCGCGTGCGGCGACAGCCGACGTTCTGCGGCACCGCGCCGTTGCGGCAGGCTTGCCGCTAGCGTGAGCGGGCCAAACGGGCACGACGAGCGAACAGCGGAAGAGAACACAACTAGAACACGCCAAGCCGCAGGCACGGAGGAAGAAATGGCAGGTAGCACGGCACAAGCGCAAGGGCACAACCAGCCACCAGCCAACACAAACTCATGACGTAGGTTTGTTTACACACCCCCCGCGTTGATGTCGGCGTCGCGAAGCGCTCGCATCTCGCTCAGTCGCGCGGCATGCACTTCAAAATTGATTTTAAATATGTTCTAGGCTATATTGGCCCTTGATATTTCGTAGACGTTGTGTACGGCTCCACATACATCTATTTAACTCATTATCTCGCCTTCGAAATTTTGTGTCAGTGCTCCTTTAAGGGGGGGACGTGGTAATGCGAATGGTAAATTTGGTCAAAATGTTCAATTTTTCAATTTACACTGAAACCTCGGTGATACGAATCTCACGGGACCACCAAGAATATTTGTATCATCCGAAATTCGTATCACCAAAAAGCGTGGAAAATTAGCATGTGACAAAAGAAAGCTCGCGTACATTTTAATTTATTTTTTTTCAGGGCCGCAGCAACATCAGGAAGAACCCTGAATGATTGTCAATTAAGTTTTTAGATGCCGGCAATCATACCAGCACTCGTAAATATACGGCGCGTACGCAAGTATTCAATTAATGAACCAGGTGTGTTGTGACTTGCGACAGCAGTAGCCCCTTCCAAATTCGAATTTTTTTTTTTTCAAAGACACCAGAGTACTGCAGCGAAAGTAACGAAAGAAGCGCTTTGACGCTATGGATCAAGGCCACAATGTTACAGAAACACGGTCCTGTGTTATGATTTTGTTATCGCGGAGGTGTTGGGGATGTTTTTAGGGAGACTTACGGCCGTGCCCGCACAAGTGCGACCTCAACGGTCGCGCATGTTGACGTTGTGAGGCCTGGCTCCTTCACCAAGACCATCCTCAGCTTCTTTCAGTCCTCGTCCGCCATTCATAGGATGTCTGATGCACGATGCAGGCACGTGTAAACGCAGTACAACGACAGCTGCCCGCGTCGACGCGTTAGCAAAAGAAAAAAAAGCATGACGCTAACGTCCTCTGTAATCTGAATCCGAAGGCACACTGAGGAACATAAGAGCCTCAAAGATTCGCGCACACAATCTCGAAGGCCATGACGTGTTTCTGAAGGTTCATTCTGACCGTAAGAAAAGTGTTTGTATTACACCGCGATTCTTACGATTTGGCGGTGCGGCGCGCATGCCCATGCTCGCGTTCCCGCGCTCGCACGTGCTTGGCACGTCTTCTGCGACAGTGCGGACAGCACCTCTTCGTACCTGTGCGGTAGCGTACGTTCATATCAAACGTCGCTGGGTGAAAATCAGTTCGCAACAACCGTACTCCATTACACTGCAGGCTAATGGGCCTTGGCCGGGACTAACGAAAAATTCGTATGAGCTGTGATCGTATCACCGAGGTTTCACTGTATGTTTTTCTGTAATCCTGAGAAAATGTTTTACGTCATGGTAAACCCGGACGGGACTAAGTCAGCACAAAGGCACCATATAAATCGGCTAATAAAAGCGTACCAAGGAACCGAGCAGGACTTGCTCAAAGAAATCGAGAAAAGATACATCTCGCAAGCGATTCCCGTCACACACCTTGACTACACAGGGCAGGCAAATGACGATTTATACAACGAAATCAGCGAGGCAGAAGTCAGGGCAGCCCTGCAAAAACTCAATACTAAATCGGCACTTGGACTAGACGGGATAACGAACAAAACGCTCAGGAACTTGGACGATGAGTCCATAACTAAGTTAACAGAATATCTTAACGAATGCTGGGAGGCAGGGCTGATTCCGCAGCAGTGGAAGACGGCTCAAATTGTGCTAATACCCAAGCCGGGCAAGACTGCAGATTGAGAACTTAAAAAGGGTTGAGACCCATATCTCTCACATCTTGCGTGGGGAAACTCATGGAGCACGTGG
The DNA here is from genome assembly GCF_013339695.2 of Rhipicephalus sanguineus. NCBI lineage: Eukaryota > Metazoa > Arthropoda > Arachnida > Ixodida > Ixodidae > Rhipicephalus > Rhipicephalus sanguineus. The sequence continues at coordinate 5,895,155 of NC_051179.1, read as the reverse complement.
TCCTGGCGAGAATAACCACCTACCTCGAAGACCGGGACACGCTCCCATTCACAATACTAGGATTCAGGAGAAACCTCTCAATGCAGGATGCAATGTTACAGCTAAAACATCAGATTATTGAAGATCCGGGCAGATCGACAAAGGCCATTCTTAAGTTGGACCTAAAGAAGGCCTTCGATAGCGTCACACATGCAACGATACTAGAGAGAGTACGAGATCTAGGACTGGGAAAACGGATGTACGATTACGTACGCAATTTCCTAACGGGAAGAAAGGCAAAGATCACGGTAGGGGACCTAGTCTCGGAGGATATCGACATGGGCAGCGCAGGTACGCCGCAAGGCTCGGTATTATCACCAATGCTACTCAATCTGGCCCTAATCGGACTGCCGGCCAAGCTCCAAGAAATCGAGGGACTCAGTCATACAATATACGCAGATGACATCACCCTATGGGTGAGAAGCGGGAGTGACGGGCAAATAGAGGAAACGCTTCAAACGGCCATCGAAACGGTCGAACGGTATCTAGAGGAGACAGGGCTAGCCCGCTCGGCAGAAAAATCGGAGCTGTTGTTGTACAAACCGACTCGCAGAGGACGCAAACCAGGCAACTACAGAGGAGATCTCGGTCACAGAGAGGAAATACAGATAAGAACGGCCGATGGCAATACCATATTGGCCCAAGGTCGACAGGATCAGGGTACTCGGGCTTCTCATCGAAGCCAAGGGAAACAATGGTGAAACCCTCAGAAGAATGTAGGCAACTGTAGCTCAAATAATGAGGCTCATCACAAGAATAGCAAATAAACACAACGGTATGAGAGAGGAAAACACGATCAGGTTAATACAGGCCTTCGTCATAAGCAGAATAGTATACTTAGCGCTGTACAGTGAAATCTCGGTATAACGAACTTCAGGGGACTGCGGAAAAATGTTCGTTATTCTGAAAGGTCGTTATAGTGAAAGCCCAAAAATTTACCATAACAATAGAATTTCAGTAACGCAAATGTCCTACCTTTGCAACGGTACGTCCTTGAACTCGTTTCTCACAACAATGCACCTGTGAACATCAGACAAGGCACGTTTATTTGAAATAGTCCGTGATCGTTTTTTGACGGGTGCAGCACAAACTCTGCGTCACGAACGATTTTAGACCGTCCGCATTTTTATGCGCCGCTTAGGTCGCTGTTCCGCTTTTTTCTATGAATATGCGGAGTTTCCTCAAGTAGTCCAACGCATCTGTGGCCAACACGGACTCGTCGCGATCTTCGGGTGCTACCGTGACATTGTCGTCCATGTCATCGCTGCAATCCTTTCAGGCCCAACTGCATGCACGCCAGTTTTGAGCGACGGCCAACAAGATTTGCTGTCGCGGAGGGCCGTCCATCATCGTCGCTTGTCGAGTCGCAGGTTTCTGGAAAGCCAGAAAACATCGCTTGTCGCCCGGTGAGCATGACGATATCCAGCAACATGGCAGCATCTCTGACCCTCGCTTCGATGCGGGTCGATGAAGGACGGATCCCAACATAAAACGAAACGAGGTTTATTAACGTAGTAGCAGCAGCAGGGCAAGCATGCCGATGCTGCGCCTCGGAAGGTTAGAGAAACAAAACATCAAACCAAGCTTGGTAGCTTGGGTTATATAGCCAGCAGTGGTGACGTAAGCCTCCGACGAAACTGCGTGGCGCTGTCTTTTATCGGAAGCGTGTTGTAGCAAGTAGCAGTGTCACGCCGGGCTAATCAGTGACGAGACGGAGGCTGCGTAGGTCTGTGCGCAGTAGTCGCCACACACTGAAATCTAAGAATCCTCGCATTTCGGGATATAAGTTCGTAGTACTGAGGTGTTGTTAAGATTACACGGGAATTAAATAACGATCGTTATTCTGAAATGTTCGTTATTCTGAAGTTCGTAGTAGTGAAATATTTTTACATTGAAACTATAAGCAGTCGGCACGGGATTTCTTAAAAGTTCGTTAATTTGAAATGTTCATTAATGTGGTGTTTGTTGTAACGAGGTTTGACTGTACTTGAAATGGCAGGTCGCGGAGAAGATCAAACTGCAATGCCTCATTCGGAAAATATTCAAACTAGCCATAGGGCTGCCTATTAGCACCAGCACGGACAAGTTGCTACAATTAGGCCTGCACAATACGATAGACGAGCTCATTGAAGCGCAATGTACGGCACAATATGAACGTCTCTCTAAGACACGAGCAGGAAGACATATCCTAGAGCGCCTAGGCATAGGCTATCACACACAACACGGCGTCAAGGTGGACATCCCAAGAGAGGCGAGGGAAATAATGATAATACCCCCCATACCAAAGAACATGCACCCAGAACACAATACGGACCGACGAGAGAAGAGAGCAAGGGAAATACAGAAGAAGTTCGGCAATGACAAGGATGCAGTATTCGTAGGCGCTGCTCAATACAAGCGCAGACGGGGGTTTACGGCGGCCGTACTCGATAGCGACAAACGCTGTAAGACGTATGCGACGATACGCACCACAAGTAACGAGACAGCGGAAGAGGTAGCCATAGCGATCGCGGTAGCTCAGACAAACGCAACTGTGATAGTCAGCGACTCTCAGATGGCGGTAAGAAACATTGCCAATGGCCATATCTCCCCGGAGGCACTACGCATTCTACTTGCAAGAGGTGAAGTGTGCAAAAGAGATATATTCATTACATGGACACCCGCTCACGCCCTCGCGGAGGACAGCAACAACGGGGCGGTACACGACGCAGCTCGAGGGCTTACGGACCGAGCTGCGATCTCAAGTGCCGCCGCAGCACCCTCCGGACGTGACGGCGCGGTAGACGAATGGGAGTGGGAAGACCGAATGACCAGATACAACGATATCGCAACGATATAGGTTACAGAGGGGCATATTTCCGCCATCTCACCCAAAATTGACAAAAAAAGTAGTCTGTCGAATGGCGGTGGTTACAAACTAGGACGTATCCGAATCCCGCGCTCTCGCACATCATATATCCGGATATATACGAAACGGACAAATGTAAACAATATGAATCCAGAGCCACTCTGGAGCATATGTTATGAGAATGCCGAGCGATTACAGTCAACTGCCGATTCTTCGGACGCCCGATTTTTCGGACATGCTCGAAAATTCGGACGCTCTCGCGGCACCGTCACCAGCCCCATAGACTTCAATGTATTAGAACGTCCAAAATTTCGGACGCTGAAGCTATTGCGCGTCCGATTTTTCGGACTTTCTGCCCAAATTGCAGGTCCGAAAGGCATTATTTGAAGCCTCCACCTCTGCCGCGTCTATCATCTAGTAGGTTCGAACCAGCGCTTTTGCGAGTCAATCTGTTTGAGACAGTAGCAGAGTCCGAAAGTCAGCTTTGCCGCAATGCCGACGCGTTATGGGGTGAAGCAGACCAGAAATTCAAAGGGTGCGTGCAAAATAATGAGTGTTAGGTTTGTTGTAACTTTATCTCGTGTTGGTGCTGTGCCTAATATTGCTTTCATTGGCTCGATGTGCGCATATAAGGTTCCTCCTTCAGAGAATAAAGTATCAGTTGGAGTTCGGCGCTTCGTCCTGTGTTTTCTTCTGTTGTCCCCGTCTTTGTGTGCTGTATCCTTTAAGATGCAATACCAACTAGCCCACCAAGCCATACTTGTGAATCAAAGGGGCCGCTATCGCGGCGCCGTGCGGCGATGTTACGAATAAGCAGCGGAAATGCACGGAGGCGTGATGGCAGCAGCTGGCAAACGCGCCAGTACGGCTTAATTGCTGATAACCCTTACGATAAGCATCTACAGTTAACTGCTCGGTAGTGCACGTGGCCTAGCGCAGTTGCATGCGTACTGCACGCATTTAATAGGCAAGAACCCAAATGCGCCGCACCGCCATTCTTGCTGGCTCTTTCTGCGAGACCACCGCTAAGTGCACCGCATAGACGCGTTGCCTTCGCGGACGAAACCAGCTCGCCATTGCCGCGCCCGTGTGCGGTCAGGAACTAAGTGCGCATCACGAACCCTTTCATGATAAATGCGTGCGTACGATACAGCAACAGTAAAGTGACGGCGTCAGCTTAGTTGGTGATGTGCTGCACACAACTAGAAACGTCAGGCTTGACACGGCAGCGAATGCTGCGTATCGGCGGCGATTTGGCGATGTGTGTGCGCATGTTTACATGCGCACACGCATCGGGGAAAGCCGGTCGAGTCGTCCGCTCTTCCGCCACAGTCTTTGTGTTCCGCGTCATCATTTACAAACGCTTCATGCGAGACAGCCGTAATATATTCCGCGCTTTGCTGTTATCCGCGGCGCTCATCACGAGATGAAAAAGTGGCGGTTGGCACGTACGTAGTTAAGCGGGGTTCGCGGCAGGTACCGAATGTATTTGCGAGAGCCTGGGCGCGCACCAAAATGCCTGATCATTGTACTGGGAGGCATTAAAGCTATTTCGGACGTGGCTGTGGTGATTTGACCACTTGAGCAGAATAAAAAAGCATGAATTTGTTTTTTCGGACTGCCCGATTTTTCGGACGATTTCGCAGTCCCTAGAGAGTCCGAAAAATCGGCAGTTGACTGTAGTCACAATACCGAGAACGCGGCCTCTAGTGACAGCCTTTGCGCACGCTGGGAAGCCGCGCTGCTCAGCTCCGCCCTCGAGGATCAGCTCTGGGCCGTCCAGCGGGCCGAGGAAGTCGCCAGGGTTCAAGGACTCCTGGCCGTCTCCTAGGCGGGGCCATCGGCCCGCCCCACCAACTCGCAGGACTCGGAATAGCTATTTCCTTCTTTCCCTGGTAAAATATTAGACCAAAATAAGCAGTAGAAGTTGAAGAAAAAAAGCAATTTACTAGTGTGCTGTCATCAAAAACTACGAGAAAATTGGGCTTTAGAAAATACAAATCTGCAGTTTTCCCTTGACGCCACCATATTGGCATCATCGTAAAGAGGACAGATAAGCTCAAGCAGCGCCTCCTGTATTTTTCAGTGCCTGGGCGAACGCTCTCCTCAGGCCGTCGAGCGCGCGCTCCGCCGCCGCTCGCCGCTGCCGCGTGGCGGCGCTGTGCAAGTAGACTACGTAAAGTCCCTGAAACTTCGTAAAGTAGCGACACTTTCCTCCTCCGCTCGCGTTCCTCCTCGTTCTCCTCTCCTTCGCACTCTCTTTTCGAGCATGGCGCCACCTACCTTGCTCCTGCGTAGCAGACGACGCTTCGCAAAGGGAGCGCGCGCTTGCCAGGCGGCGCGCTTTAGGCATTCGCATTAGCCGTCTAGCTCTTGGTACGCTTTTTTGTTTAATGCTACGTTGTTTAGGAGATGTTAGGACACGTGTGATGTTGAACGGTAATGTCCCGCTCTACATGAAGCCTTCTGAAACCTATACATTGTACACGTCGTCCTCGCGAGGCGAATTCGCCGCGCATACCAATGATGCACTGAGGCTGCCAGTACGCTAGCGGCTCTTTATTCCGAACTTGCTCAGAAATAGAGGCTCGAACTGGTCCTCGGAGAAATGGTCCTAGAAAGATTAATTTCAGTTATACTACCCAGTACGCATTGCTGCTCATGATAGTACTTATCTTAACAGCACTTAACAATGAACGAACAGCGAATGCAAGATAGCGCCCCGGCAAGATTTGCCATGTAAAAAAGATATGTGCAGAGAGCAATGACTGTCAGTGCAAGCAGCAGCTCGGAGCTTCATTGAAAGAAGAATGCGCCAGAAGGCGTACATCATTTCCAGTCGATACATTTAGACAGCGTTGGTTGTTTCGTTAAGAGATTAGACTCACCAACCATAGTGCACAAGTGCGCCAGACGTATTTGACATACGAACTGTACTCGCTGCTCAATAAACGAGCAAGCGACCGAATAAACTAGCCTGCCACCGTAAACGTTTCCTTCGCGAGAGCTCCACTCGCGGATAATAATATCATCTGGGGTTTCACGTCCCAATACCACGATATAATTATGAGAGACGCCGTAGTGCAGGGCTCTGGAAATTTTGACCATCTGACGTTCTTTAACGAGCATTGACATCGCATGGCACACTGGCCTCAAGCTATTCGCCTCCATCGAAATGTGACCGCCGAGGTCGGTCGCGACCTTCGGGTCAGCAGCCGAGCACTATAACCTCTGCTCCACCGCGGCGGAAAGCTACTCGCGGATATAAACCTCCACACGAAATGGCACATAAACATTCGCGCTAAATAACACGTATACGTGAGGTTCCTAAACGATGAACGCACCCTGCGACTCGGATGGGCACGCACGCTTTGCCTACCTACCTTCTATCGCAAGTCCACCGGCGGATCTGTCGACGTAAAAGAGCGAGAGAAAGCTGTTTGCTCCGGGAAAAAAAGCCGAGCACGCAACAAAACAGACAGAGAGTGCCACTCCTAATTTGAGCTTTCGCACTGCAGCTTTGTTTCTTCAAAAGAACTGCGCCGAATCTCTGAAGTTTCGTAATCCCATTTTCGATCGTCAGTCAACGTGCCTCCGTAATCGGCGTGCCATGCTAGGCGCACATACTAATACCGCCAACTCAAACCAGTAGGCGCATCACGTGAAGCAGAAAACGTAACCACATATTCTTGAAAAAAAAAAAAAACACTTAGTACAGACCCGCAGAAGCCGTAATAAAACGTGTGAGGAATAGCGACGTACTGCACGAATAACTGAGACCTGTCTACGGCGTTATAACACGCAGCTATTTGCGCGAACCTCGACGAGTACTTATAGTGAGAGGATAGCAACTTACATCGCACAGTCGCGTCGAAAACGTCGGCCGAAAGTTACTTCCTTCGCAACTCGTTGCGCTTCCCGGAAGGTATCATAAACAGCTTTTTGCCTTCACTTGATTTGTTTCTGCGTCCGAAAGCGCAGCAGAAGCCCATGTCAACCAACCGTGGCGTCGGTCTTGTGTGCAAGGTATCTCAGAGCACAACGCACGCGAAATGGAAAGTGCGTATCCATAAAACCCGTGCGCTGAGAAACAGTGAGCCCGCGCTGCCCGCGCTTCGCGAGCAAAGATGGCAGTTGCGGGCGATTGTAAACAAGCGAATGCTTCGAGCGGTCCCACGTGACGGCAGTTGGCCAATGCCGACGCGGCGTCAGGCTCGGAGAGGGCAGAGGAGGGAGAAAAGAGAGGAGGCGCGCTTTCATGCACGTATGTCGCTACTTTACGAAGTTTCAGGGACTTTAAGACTACGGGAAGCTGGCGCTGAATGGCCGCTTGTATTAGGAAGCTCCCGAATGCGTGTTTACATTCGCGTTTAATTGAATTCGCACGTCTCACAGGCTTTCCCAGGTACGTATGCCGCATGCAGTCTTTGTGGCCGTGATGCCGGTGCGAAAATTGTACTCGAATTTGATTGTATTCGTGTTTTATTTTATACTTCAGGATTTTGCATCCACGTGCTCCGCATGCCTCGGTATATCGTATTGTTGCGTGACATTGTGTTAGTCGAGCGGAAAGAAAAACACTGGTGCGCTTTCGTTCCATGAAATACCAGCTGCCGCTGGTGTACGGGAGCGGTGGCTTGCAGCGATTAGGCGGGATAATTGGTCGCCTAATACAACTTCGAACTACACAAGAGTATGTAGCCGCCATTTTCAACCCGAGGACTTCATAGAAGGAAAAGGACGGTGGCTCAAGAAGGATGCAGTACCATCAGTCTTTGCAGACTACCCCTCACATTTGCAGCCCAAGATAACGAGTGGACGAAGCATGGCAAGTATCACTAAACGTGACCGCGCTGTGACCGAATAGTCAACGTGCACCAGTAGCAACGCTGCCTCGAGACCGCCGAGGCAGCGTTGTTTGTTTTTCGTACTATCAGGACAAAATTGCTTTAAGATCTGAAATGATGGAATCACTCGACATACTTCCTCATTTTTTGGCACCAGCTGTTGCTTCCTCTCAGTGGCAACAAATGTACCTGTCAAAAGATTTACGAAGGGAACGTGAGATTACGGACCTCCTTGGAAGCACTCTAGCGACATTTCGTGCTAGTTAGCGCATGCATTCAAAGCTTGCGTGTAGTCTGCTACACCAGTAGACGTTAGCATGCATCGGGGCTCTTGAAGCGCCGAAGCTTTCAGTATTAGCTACTGGCAAACACTGCTTTCAGAACTCGACTCTCAGACACTGAAAAACCGACTTGCAGACAAGCGAACATAATGGTGAAAGAACAATTTTTCCCGCATCACTTGCCCGCGCTCATGTCGGCTCAGCAGACGACGCGCGAGCGGCTCGATCAGCAACAGCCGCAAAAGACACATGCCTTCAAAAACATTCTTGCTGCCAAGAGCGACAAGTGCTTCCCCATTGCTGTTTACAAACGTTTTGATTACACTTCAAACAGCGCGAATACAGCCGAAAACTCAACAATGTAACAGCTGCGAACCTGTGTTTCCGTGAGCGACGGTGCGACCGCAGCTCTACTTCGGTGGCGGCGCGTGGCGGCTAAAAGCCGCACTAACACCGACGGCCGCTTCCCATTGCTCTCCGCTCCTTCGCCCAGGCACAGAAAAATAGAGGAGGCGCTGGCTCAAGATAGCCACAAAGCTGTATTTTTCCAATGAAAAATAAAACCAGCTTCCTTTGGAGTTGCATTTTCTTAGCTTTTAGCTCCATTTCCTTTGCGCTCCATTTTCTCAGCTTTCATTTTTTTAACAGTTGCTGTCAGTCATCCCTGTGCCATTTCACAACAAATAAAGATATAACCATTCCATTTTCTGCACTTAGATCCTGAGACATTGGTGCGTGCTGTAAAGCCGTCCATATTTGTCTCCACGCCATACAGATTTTTATAATTGGCTTTTTGTAAAAGTTGTTAGTGAGACAATATGTACAACAAATTAAAAAAAAATTTTGTGTGCTTGTTTGAATACTGAAAAATAAACCAATAGCTTTACGGCACAGAATAAGCCCTTGTGAATATTTTTATGCAAAAATTTTGACGAACTTCTAATTCATTAATTATTTTGGGATGACAATGAGAGTCTATCAAATGTTGTAACTCAAAAACTACAACAGATAGCTGAAAACCGGTTTCAGTTATGGTATCAGCACAACATATCACATCTTCATGCCAAATTTCATAACTTTATCTCCATTAATAACGAAGATAGTTTTCACTGCCACGTCCCCCCTTAAAGGGGCCCTGCAACACTTTTTGAGCAGGGTCAAAAAGCGCTGCCAATCGGTAGTCGAGGCTCCCGAGAACACGCGAGCCAAATATTATAGCGAAGCGAGCGGCCTGGAATTTACAATAAATTCTCAAAGTCAGCTGAAAATCGCTCCCTCTTCTCTCGACAAATGATGTATTAGTCCGCAATATATGACGCGATTGTCGGCAGTTCCACCATTGGCTGATGTTATAATCACGATAACACCCTCATTATTACCTTCGTTGTCAATTTTGAGTTCAATAAGTAGATAATATGTATGTTCATATTGTGTTATGCCGTTAAAACACCGAACAAACATTAATATTAGCACTTCCGGTCTCACCGACAGCTCGTCTGCTCGTAGTTGCGTGGTTGCGTTTTCTTCACCATGCGCAGTGCCGAAATCGTGAATATTTCTGTGCTTCTGACCATCGCCGGTTGCCGTTGAGAGTGGCAGCCGTTCGAGTGTTGCCTCGTCAGCTGGAAACTGCATCGTCGGCACGTTCTCACGACCGACTGAGGCAGCGGTGCAGCATTTCTCCGATAACAATGCTGGTGCCGACTAGTTTAGGATACCTGTGTTTGCTGTATGGCGAGAGTCCCATTCGCTGTCTGTTCAGTATGTCATCGAGCCGTACCTCGGCGTATCCTCCCCGTAGGCTCACGTTCCCGAGAAACCGCGACACAGCAACCAGACTCGCATTTTCACGGTAGCTGCAGACAGCCGGGGGATGGGTCCGCGCCGGCCCGATGCCCCATGATCCTTTCTTCTAGTCTTTAGTTCTTTGTTGTCAGCCCGCACTCGCTGTGCGCCCGCATTCGAAAAGTAAACAGCATCGAAGTGCCGCCACTAGGAGAAGGGTGCACGCAGCTTTGCCGTGTTGAATACGATTCAAGCACGAGCAGTGCGACGAGGCGGTGTATCGGAGTGTGGGTCGAAACCTATCTCAGCTGTCATTCGTTCCAAACGCGCACGCAGGTTTGGGTCCATGGTTGGCAAAGCGATGAAAACACTACGGCAGTTCGAGGTGCACACCCAACATTACCAAACCGACTCGCAGTTTTCAAGCACGCGCGATACACGGTGCGATGGAGACGACGTCCACGCAAGCCGACCGGAAGTGGCGCCACAGACCACGCGGTTGCGCCGAGATGCCAGAGAGAAAAAAAATGAAGAAAAAAAATGCCGCCGGCGCTGACATAACGCTTCGGCGCCTCCTCGCACCTCCGTCCTCCCTCCCTTCACGCCCCACGCAGCTTTCCGCGCGCTCGCGGCGTTGAGTGGAGGAAGAAAGCTGCGGAACGTGATCTCTATAATTTGGTAACACCACTTAGACTTGATGGATTCTAAAAATTTTTGCGGCATATGACTCGTGAAGAGTCATACGTCAATAATGAGACTATTCCAATATAACTAAGAAAGGTGTTGCAGGGCCCCTTTAAGCAACAGCTGGCGTGACTTGCTAGCCACCATCATTATCAACATCTCATCGCTACTGCCAGTGATTAACACCTCAGGAACTGCACCGTTGAATCTCAAATGCTATGCCTTGCAGTCTATGGCATGTCATGGCTGCCATGTTAATTTTTCTAACACTGTTTGGCTACATCGTAAAGGTTGTATCGACACTGATAGTCCACTGCAGCGTCCACAGAGGTACGAGGGTTCATGCATTTACATTCGGCAACTTTCCTGTATTTTTCTTAGTCGAAATGGTCGAGTGAGTGAAAGAATCGACGCAGTCATATGATTGCTGGAACCTGCGAAGCTACATATCCTGCAAGCCTGCACCAAGACATCGTTCTGGGCATCTCTTGTAGAAGGAGAAGACTGCAAGCGCTTGAAATGTGTCGCCACAACGTGATGACCACAAAAAATCGCAGTTGTCATCTGTTGACGGAACCAGCTTGTTACTTGAAGATTAATTACCACTGCCAGCCACGATTGCACAAACAGCAGAGCTACATAAAATGGCTTGGTATCAGGGTGTCTACCAATTAAATTTTTTCAAATTCCCTGACTTTTCCAGGTTTTCCATGACCATTTCAAGCAAATTCCATGACCGGTACGTCTGCTTGGAAGAAACTGCGCATTGGAAACAAACTCTTGAGTGGTAAAAACAAATTATGAGGTGCTATTATAAAATGAAAACCATGATGCTTTATTGCATTCCCTTGGTTGAAAGCATCTTTTACAATGAATAAAATATTAAGACACAATAATTGTCCCTTGACAAACAGAAAAGCTTGTTTATTTGCATCGGCAATGCTGTCACTGTTTCAAAGATTCAATCTCTTGCTGCAGCATGGAGACCTGAAGCTGTGCGTCTTCGATCAGTTTTTGCTTCTTTGATTCAAGCTCTTTCACAAGAGCCGCAGTCCTCTTCTTTTTTCTTTCAGCATGCAATACGTCCAACCGTTCTTTCTTTTTCCTCTCCAAGTCTTCTTTCCATTTGATGTTGGCACTACGAACCATGTCTATCATCTTGTCTGTTACGTCAACTTCTGCAACACCACCTGCTACAGACACCTCATCGCACACTAACCTTTGTGCTACAAGTGACTCCTCCTTCATATTCTCCATAAGACATTCCTTGTTGACGGAAAATCCCCGCTCCACGGAAGAATTTCCATGTGAAAGGCACAGCACAATCTTCACAAACAGCAGTAGCTCTTCATGAGAACTTGCACAGAGTTCCACACACAGCTTCTCCAAGCACTCTCTTGCGCGATCAAATTTTCGCAAACGCACTTGTGCAGTGCTGTTCGAGCACACTTGTACATATGATCTACTTGCTCTCTCCTTGTAGGCCTGTAAGGCGCCCGTGTTCTATAAGTACTTCAAGTGCAACGTTCAGCTGCTTCTGGCCAGCTTCCATAGAAGCGGCACAAACTGCTGGGTTTAAGCAACTGGCCCCCCTTGTCAGCTTTTATTTCAGAGGTGATCTTTCGATTATCTTTGCTGAACAGGCTTTAATAAATAAGATGCATTCTTTTTTGACACTTACCACCGCAGTGTGAGATGGTTTAGTGATCTTTCGCAACTCCCTTTTGGCGGCAAGGCCTATGTCAAAGGCAGCTATACCAATGATGTTGTTTGGGTTCTCCAGATCAATTTTCATCAGTTTTGAAAATGTGCCTGCAGCATCCAGCTTTTCCTTTAACACAATTCGTCCCAGCAGTGACCGCAACAGGCCGTCCAGTGCTGTTGCAAGAAAAGGCAGCATCGGCTTCTCTGTCTGAAACTCAGCCAAAAATGGCTCCAATTCTTCTGATACTGAAAGCATAAAGGCAAGCTTTACTGGCAACATCTCGTCTTTCACAGCCATCTCGACATGAGCATAGCTGCCACACGTTGGAGGTTTCTTTTCTTTCTTCACGTGCTCAACATATTTGACCACATTTGGGAGGACTTGCAGTGCCCTAGCAAGAGCCTTGCCGTTTTCCAGCCAGCGCACTGAGCAAAACTTTAGCGGAAACGGTGTGCTCCCTGTGAAATTGACGTAGTCGGCTCGGCGTGCAGGGACGTTCTTGAATAAATTGTATATGCTTCTAAGAAACACTACTGTGTTCCACTTTGTTACATTGTGGCCTGTTTTAAATGCACCACTCACAACGTGCAGTCCGCAGCTTCCAATGTCCACAATATTCTGATTTCCATCAGACGCAGAAAACTCTTCCTTCAATGACTTCAACAACTTCAAATTGACGTTTGGACCATCCATCGAAAGTTGACGTATTTTTGCCGGCTCAATGTTCTCGGTGGCCTTTTTGAAAGCGGCAGCTAAATCCTCTGCGTGAGTGTGTCCTAAAAAACAGGACGTCAAGTAGCAGGTTTTGACAACATTGTCAGCTGGGTCCCAAAACCTGATCAAAACGCCCATTTGCTCTTTCTGAGCAATTTTTTTCAGGGACTCGTCAAAAGCCACGACCACGTGTGGGACATCATGCAGCTGTGATAGCAGCCTGTTTCGGAAGTACGGGGCTATACCGTAACAAATTGTATAGTCAACTTTGTCCTTACCAAGTTGCATCTTCTTCGCGACGTCGCACGTGGGGAACATGATGGGAAAAAGCGCCGCCGACGCTGCTGCTGAACGAAACGATCCATGGGTCGCTATAGTGTTCAGACACCAAACAACTTCTGCTTTCATGTCACATTTCTTGACTAGAAACCCATTTAAGGATGCCTTCCCTTCAGGCGCGACGGCCACTGGTTTAGCAGGCACGCTTTGAGCACTCTTGCTTGGCACAGCCGATACACATTCACTCGTAGCAGTCACGGAACACGGCAAGTTGGGTCCAGCACCGAAAAACGCGCGGATGTTTGTCTGGGAAGCACTTTGCACCACGCTCACAGCAGCTAGGTGTTTCTTGCTCACAGCGTGACTGGAGACGGCAGCGATGCCCATATTGCTAAGCGTGAAAGTCTTCTGGCATGCTGCACACTGAGCCTTACTTGTATCGCTCGGCACTGCTCTAATCCACGAGGCGTGCTCGGATATTTCCGCGTTCACCCAATCAGGGTTAAATGAACACTTCTTTGCAAGAGGCATAGCAACTCGCTGCATGCTCACTGAATCGCAAGAAGAACGGCAATATGGCCAGGCTAGTGAAAGAAACCCACATGACCGGTATGGCAAATTGAGGCGCCATCCATTGACTGGGATCAGAGTTAAAATCTGCGTTCCATCTCTTTCCTCCCAACTCTCTTCAACCCCCTCTCTGGTGAGATCAACTCCCTTTCCTGCGGGAGGCGCGCCGGCGCGCTTTCCGCCGCCTTGCTGGCGCCGCCGACTTTGAAATCCGTTAGAAAGTTTCGTGTCTGGCGTTGGTAAGGCATGTGTTAGCTGTCGTCGCTCGTCCGTTTCATGGTGCTCGCTCGCTGTGTGCTTGTGCGACGCGATGTTTTACGACTCGCGCTGTTCGTGCATAGTGCTTTGTTGCTCGAATACTTCCAGAACAAGTCCCGGAATATATGTGCCGGTCCCCAAAAGAACGACAGGTGAGCGTGCCCTTTGAGTCGCGGTCTTCATTGTGTCAGTTTGAATTCACGTCCATACCGAGTAGCTGTTCTCTGCATTGCGGCTTCAGTTAATGTTTTCAAAAATGACTGATTTGAAAAGGGCACGATGCTGCGTTTAAATTGTTATACGAACAAGCAGCGGACATGAAGCCCATGCGACGTAACTATAGTTACAGGTTTACAACTCTCACAGAACCGCGTGCTTGAGTGTGTGCTTTGCATTTGTCTCCGGTTAATTACTCGCCATCGCCTATAACCACGTTTGTGAGACATTAGGTAGATGTATGAAAACTTGTGCTGCTCTGAGACGAACAAACGAGTTCACTTTTGCACGAGTCGACGGCGTTCTTTATCTGATTGAAACTTGCCCTTTTCTTCAGGGTGTATTTCGGAACGCAACAGAGCTGATCGGTGCGCCCAGAGAAAAGCTGAAGAATTGCAGAATCGGCGCACTTCAAGAAGAGATGCCATGAATCATCCGATATCAGCCGTTCATTTTCTCCGCGTTTATCATCACTATAGTTATATGAAAATCAACGTTTTTGGAAATGTAGTCAATAAAGTGCGGCCAATATTAGTTGTGTAATATGTGGAGTTCATTTTGACATCTTTAAAATAATATTTACATTATTATTCTATTTTTAGGTATTTCAACTGCTTTCATTGTTTTTGCATTCTAGGAATGTTCAATTTTGTTAGTTATGATAATTTCGTGCAATATTGTGCGCATATATCAGAAGCGGTTCGGCACTTTTGTCAGTATAAAAATTGTGTTTTTGAATATGTGCCCTAGTGTTATGTTCTGTTTTTTATTCCACTGTTCTTTAAGTTATTAACTTTGCCGAGAACTTTCGTGTTGTTTAGTGATCATGAATACGTGTATGTTAATCTCCTGTTGATATTCTGTTAATGTCCTGAGCCTGTATCGCACCACATTTGATGAAAATGTCGATTTTCGGAAACGAGGACAATAAAACGAGACCAAAGATATTTTGTGTAGTGAGTGCAATTCATTCTTTTGCGTTCTGGCACATGCTGCACGACTGCAGTGTTTGCAGAATGCCTGATCGCAAGATGCGCACATTCAAACGCGCAACGAACGCGCGGCGCAGTACGCGCAGCGGATGCAAAAAAAAAAAGCGCCCGGCGCCTGCACGGCGCAGCACGCGGACGAGGGGGTCATAAAAGAAAGGGGAGGGAGCCCGCGCACGCAAACAAAACAAAAAGAAAAAAAACCCGGCGCGTGCGAGGGAGCTAGGAGAGGAGGCGCGGCTGGTGTTAGTGTTGCCATGACGACGCATACCATGTGCGCCGCCATTCTGCCATTCGAGTCTCTGAATCCCAGCCGCCAGGATATTGACTGAAGGGACGTTTGGCGCTGCCAGCGCTGACGTCATGAATTAAGGCGTCCTATGGGAGGTATACGGAGTAACCTCCCCCTGATATGGCTGCAGCCCAGGCAGCTTGAGATGTGGATTGGATTGGATCCGATCCGATCTGGATTACCATATTTACTCTACTACTGTTTTTGTATCCCAGTCCAATTTACGCACCTGTAAACTACACTTTTCAGTAAAAAATAATAACTACAAGTCGCATATTCTGTGCACCTTGCCCTCTGCTGATGGCACTTCTAGCCTAACCAGAAGGCTGTCAAGCCGAGCCGAGGTCGCGGCCAAGACAAACATGCACAATTTTATGCGCGTGAGTAACGTTGTACTCGGAAAGTAGAAGCACCAGCTATGCACATTTTTTTGTACTATGCTCTTGCTTAGCTGTTCTGTTTGGTCTAAGGAGCGATTTTTTAAGCTTTGATCAATGGTAAGGAATATTTTCGTGACGATCTGAAAGACTACAGTCAGTTTCCATGACCTGGCCAGATTTTTCAGAAATTCCCTGACTTTTCCAGACGTGTTCAAATTCCCTGACTTTTCCAAGTTTTCCAGGTTGGTAGACACCCTGGGTATGCTCCACAAAAAGCTGCACTGCCATTCACACATCGTGGAGCATGTGCACATGCGGAATATTCGCTTATGTGCAACGACTTGTGGCGCGCGTAAATGTGCAAGCTAGCCCAAAAGCTTAATGTACGGACACGGATGGTGCTTAATTGCCGGACACGGATGGTGCATGTTGTACAAACTGTCATGAAACAGGCAGCTACGAGTGGCAACAGCGAGATACTTGCTTTACATGACCTTCAAGTGATCGGCGGTATTGCTGGGCCCGCTTCTTTTTCTACTTTTATGTAACTGACCCATTACATGTGTGACCACTACCTTGCGCAAACTGCACCCGAACACCTGGGAACATCCCGGATTATTTCGAAAACTTCCAATAAGATTGCGTACCCAACGCCAACAATGGAGCTTATTCTGGAACTAACCCGGCCACCAACAATAACGCTGGAATGTTCGATGACACTTGCATAAATGCTGAAGTGCTTTACCACTGATGAGATTACCGACGACCATCGTCTGTGCTTGCCGCTTTCGCTGCACTTGGAGCATTGCTTCTTTTACTGGGCACAAGTTCACCCAATAAAGCGTTTCAACTTTACCAGCTGCATTTTCCTACCTTCCTTGTCACAGCCACGTGACAATATTCTCAAGTGCAGTCTTGCACTGTAATAGTCATTTTGATGCCAGAATGTGGGTAAAAATCAAAGCGCCGCTGTCACGGATTCGGGTGGTTCCGGATGATGAACTCGGATGAGACTCGGGGTATAGCACACCAAACGTTTATCAAACGGAAAATTGCGGCACTCAAAAATATAAACACGTACAGACATACAATCAAACAAACTCAAGCTAGAATAAACTATACAACTCAACTGCTTTACTTATAGTTTGGTAACTCGACTCTTATGACAAAAAATACAATGGGCCCTCGTTACTTGGCTTTGCTGATCTAAAGTCCCATCAGTCATCATTCACGTTCGTCGTCTTCATTCGGTCATTCTTGTGTTCAACGAGTCCATCGTCTATCTTCCCGTCCACTCTGTAGTACAACTAGTCAGCCGTCATCGCCTGTACAAGCAGGCCATTCGCTGCCCTGACTGCTCGGCCCATTATGCCTAACGTCTTCGTCGGCTCGTTCGCTCGGCGTGGCATTCCACTGCTGACGTGGCACTCCGGGGATTGTCTTCGGTGGCCAGCTTCTGAAGGGGGCTTGCGTCAGGGATGCTCGTACTTGCGCGGCGCGGCCACTGCATCACTGAGGTGCCATGCTTGAACGCCGGTGAGTATGCCGGCCGCACCTCGGGATGCCCGCGTCACCGGCTGCAGACCCGAACACCCGTCGCTCCCGTCGCCAGTGTGTCTGCTGGCGATGCAACCTTCCGCTGCTGAATCCACCCGGACAATGCCAGCGCTCTTCTCTTCGTGTTCTTTGACGGCTCGGTTCGTGTGCCGCGAGCTCTCTAGAATTTTCCACAAGCGCGCACACACACTGATTCGAACACTTTTTTCTTCGCCATCTTTTTTCCACTGAGGGGCTCTTACTCGTGACATACGCCCCCTTTTCCACGAGTTTTTTCTAAAAAAAAACTGCTTCTTGCCATCACCTCACGCTTGCCATAACCTTGGTCAGTAACTTCTCACTTGCTTTTGCTTGTATTGTGTTCATGCTTGCATTCACTGAACACCGCCTATCACACTGCACTTTCGGGAATACGTCATCAAACACCACACTTAACCGTTCATAATGTCCACAAGTGCATTGTCTCTAACACCACACGGCTACACTGACAGAAACAACTACCTACAGTATGCACCGCTCATTGTTCCAAAATCTGCACAAATTTATTTAGTACCAAGCTCTACTCAAAGTAAAGTCATTCGTTGGTCTACTCATAACCTATTCCACTTCACAAAATCATTTTCCACTAGAGCAGCCACCAGTTTGATACGACTTACTTAAATCTGTGCTTTTTCACGTTCCGCGCCTTCTTCAACTTCTTCCTGCATCTATTCAAGACATGTCGTCTAGAACGCTCACTACAGCTGCCTCCTGTGTTCCTACTCTTAATAACTCAACGTTTTTTCGGATCAACTTTACCAGGCTGCGCCCTACCTCAATGTCCATGACTGGTTCCTTGACTCACCCTATTTTCAGTCAGATAATTCAGACCTACTTTGCGCATTTTTGGAGAATTCCTTCCCTTTCATCTTACGTGTCTACCATTGACAACTTTGGCGACCCTTGTTGCGTTCTGCTGATAATTACGACCAGTTTACGACCAGGTGCTTTCGGCGGTGTCTTCATTTTCTTTAGTTTTACGCATTTAACGTCTGCAACACGCCGTTCGTCCTGCTACCATCTGGCCTTACATCTCGCGAACTGTGAACGCTTGTTCCTTCAAATGGCATGCACATCAGTGAAGAGCAATATACTATCCCTTCATTGCCTAGATGCATCACATTCACTTTCTCCATGCCCTCTACAACAACATCGGCATACAGTTCACTAATTGTTGCCGTACTGCAACTATATGGAACACCTGAGCCCTTTTCCTTCAGCCCATTACTTAGACGACTTCTCTTATTTACCCTAAAGGCATGCTTGCTATCCAATTGCTCAACCGAAGCACAACAGTGACCATCACGCATACCAACTGCTGTTGATAAAGCCTCTGTGGGCATTCCTTCCTTCAGTCTAATGCACCCCGTGGCTCCAGCCAATCGCAGTTTGCGTTCTAGTGCCTGCTTCTCTCTAGCGTAGGCTTCTTGAGCTTCGGCATGTTTTGCCTCGAGTTTGGCTGGCATTGTGCACCTTTCTCGCGTGCTCCCGCTCTTTCCGAGCACATGCTCTCTCTTCTTCAATAAACTTTTATACCCCGGTCACACTGGCAAATTTAGTGTCATTTTGAGCGAGTGCACTTAGGTCCCCAGAATGGCACTTTGGCAGTGCGTTGCTACACCAGAAAGGAAAGTGCACTTTGGAAATGATTGCAATGGCGATAGGTACTTACGTAGCACAACAGATATTTGTCATTTTAGGCAGTGTTTCTTAAGTAATACTGTGTTACAGCTAAAACAAGCCCTTAAAATAAACTTTACATAGATATGCGGTGGCTGCGGCCATTGCAGGGCGTGCACTGGACTACAGTGGCTAGAATACTAGAAGTGTGATCACCGCCAAGCGGCTGCAATGGGAGGTAGTGACGCCGCCTTGCGATGTTTCCGCTAGGTGGCGCGCGCTGTCGTATACACGTCAGGCTCTCAGGCTGCGCACGTTGTTCAATGCTGGAACTCGCCGGTTAGACGTGATTCTTTTGCCTGTTTACGCTGTTCTTTCGTGCTACATTTGCTGGTCGGACAGCCTTGTCGTGTTTACGTTATGTCTTTTGCGGAGTGTGTGCCATGAGCAGACGTCAGAGCCACTGTTTTGTGCCCAGATGCTCAACTGGGTACAAATCGTGCAAGCAGAAGCTTTCATTGTTTGGAGTCCCGAAGACGACCATTTGTTCCAGCAGTGGCAGCGTAATATACCAAGAGCAGACGAGCCTTTGGAAAAGAATGCTGCCATTCCAATCCCCGAGATCCAATCGAAAAGCTATTCGCGATGATTCGTCAGTTATCCGGGTGCAATGATCATCCCACATCGACCCAGTTCCTTACTGCCGTGAATTCCCTTAGCTTTTGCAATTTGGTAAAAGCACCAGACACGGGCAACTGTGCACGTGACACACTTACGTCATTAGTTGGAAATGATGAAGTGGCCATCCATGTTGACAATTTACTGGACACTGGAAACCTGGACGAAGATTCAAGGGTACTACAGGCATCGACTCTCCTTTCTGTGTATCCTGTGCAAATAAGTGACGGAAGACTGGTGTACTATTTGGCCGGTTATGTGGCACGGAGGAAACTTATGGCAACGAAATGCCAGGACTGTTTTGAGCAGGTGCTCATATTCCTCGAGAACGCAGATAAGGATCTTGCGTCATTCACAGCATTCTGTGATGTTGGAGGGCTTTTGTACCTGTCACCTGAACTATTTTCATTTGTGGAGGCACTGGAGGACACATTCACATCGTGGTTCAGTTATAGTAAGCTCTAAAGGGACCAGGGGCGTAGCCAGAAATTTTTTTCGGGGGGGGGGGGGGTTCAACCATACTTTATGTATGTTCGTGCGTGCGTTTGTATGTGTGCGTGCCTATATACGCAAGCAAAACTGAAAAATTCCGGGGGGGGGGGGGCTACGCCCCTGAAAGGGACACTATAGTTGAACTTCTTAACTCAATGTGTCCGCGCACACAAGCAAGATCTGACGAGCAACATAATCAAGTTTTTTGTTCTCACACGGCTTTACTTCTTCACGAAATCTCTAAACAAACAGAGAAGTTCTGCAAGAGAAAGATCAAAGCACTTCAAGTTTCGAAGGGTGATGTTATGTGCATCACCCTGTAATGTGCTAGCTTTCTTCCCTACTTTGATTCCCCCAACTTTAAATAAAATGTATAAGAAGAGTAAAATGCAATCCAATTTTCTGTGCAGTTGTTAATTGAAAAATATTTCCACTGTGAATACGCAAGAATACTTAAGTTCTTGAAAACTATCTCATGCAAAATGTTAGGTATACTGTATAACAACATGAAGAAAATTGATATCAATGTCATAGTAGCATTTTCTTTCGTGCTTCTTGAGGTTGCTTATAACCTTGTGAAATGGCAATCCCCCCAAAATGTTAATCAGTTACATTTCTCAGCATCAAGGAACGATCGCAAGCAGTGGCAAGCTTAGCTGGCCGCGATGTTTGCGAACGATGTAAAGCTTCACTTATGATATCACCATACGGTGATAATGTTTGATAATATCTGCCGCAAATTTCATTTCTTTATGAGGCACTTACGCCCTGCATTATAGTAGAGACACTAATAAAAATTTACGGCGCAAACAAAACCATACGAGCCACAAATCAGCCTTGACATGGCAGTTTCGCTGCAGCGAGCCGAGCGAGCGACGTGTAAGCTACAACCAGCGCCACCTAGACAGCGCCGGTCGAGGCATCGGTGGAGAGCGTCAGCGCAGGCGGCGCGGTCTTCACACTTCCCTATTCTAGCCACTGTAACTGGACATGCCCCTGGTGGTCGTGGCTGTAAACTGCCCAAGAACGAGAATAGCAGAGTAGTTTTCTGTGTTATAGTATGTTTTAATGCATAAGAATATTCCTAATAAAGAAAACGATAGTTTAAAAAATGCTGTGAACTCGGCTTCAGATAATAAGCTATTTATTCTTAAGCCACTGCTACCGAGGCTAGACACTGTCTCGGCGAAGTGAGTTTGGCGAACGCACTCGCCGGCAAGGGCACTTTGCAGCGAGTGTTAGTGAACGTTCCCGTGTGACAGCGTGCGAATGACACTAACGGCGAAGTGCACTCCCTCAAAGTGCACTTAAAGGGACCCTGAAACAGTTTTTTGAAGTTTTGTCAGCGTTTAGGCAGGGGCGTCCCCAAATCATTCGCACCAGAAATTAAGCGACGCACTGTCTACCAACGCTGCTACGGAATTTATATCTATACCCTCCTCCTCACCACTGTCTTGCACCGTCAACTCACAGACACCCTGACATCGCCGGCGATCGCAGCGCTCTCATGAGCGCACTCGACGGTTTGAGCTTCGCCCAGTCATGGCCTCAGATATTGTGCGCCGACGGGTTGCGCGCGATCTCGGAGGCCCAACAAAGACGAAGCTCGCGGAGTGGTCGATATCTGCTCCGACAGGTGCCGCCACACTACGAGCAGATATTATTTTATTCTCCTGCACGGCGACAATCTGCAAAAGCATGCGGACAAACAAAAATAATTCGAGAACGATCCCCGATAAGCGTAAACTCAGGCAATGTGGTTGTGTCTTCAGGGGTGAAGTTACAGCCACAAAAACGTGGATCGTGGCGTTGAATAGATAGCGAGAGCGCGACGCTCATTGCAGCGACGAGCTGAAGAGATTCCGCTCGCCAGATGCCTCGCGAACATTACACGATGTCGCAGCTTTACAAGTCACCAATTGCTCGAAATTGCTAGATATGTGGTACACAACACGGCTAGGAAAATTATGTCCAAGAAAAGAAACCTCGAGATAAACACTGTCGCTCAACTCACGTCAACACGGAGTATGTTGTAACACAGGCAGACGACGCTCGCTGCCCACAGGAGGTTCAGTGACGTGTACTGGACATATCCAATCAGATCAGCTGCCTGCGTGACATCGCGCTTCCAATATGACGCGCACTGGAAGTGGGCAGTTTGAAAACGCGTTTGGCTGAGCCGCTGTGATCAGTGGCGATTCGCAGCTTCAAAGCCTTGTAATAAATTACAGAATTTACGCACAGAGCTTAAATCGGTCTGTAAATGATCCTTAGGACTTGCTCTACCGGCTCAGTGTGTTCGTACAAAATCATCAACACTGTTTCAGGGTCCCTTTAAGTAATTTTGGTATTTTTTTGTCGGTTAGAAGTAATCCTAACGTTCCTTCGTTAAAGCTTGTCAGTACTTGCTTCAAATAAAATGTTGTAGAATTCTTGGGCTGTTTGGAAAATTATTACCCTACCAGTTTAGGACTGCTTTGAAAATGGCTGCCTTACTATTCGAAAACTATTCAAACAGTATTCGATTCCTATTCATATTCAATTCGGTATCATCACTATTCAATTCGTATTCGATTTGGTTCTAAAATTCACTATTCACACACCCCTAGTCCCTATACATAATGTGTGGCTTTAACATGCGCATTAAAAATTTCCAGACTATGAAATATTTCTGGCACATAAAGCCAAGGAATGCAAGTGCATGATGAAAAAGTTTAAATTAAAAGCAGTGCAAAACTGCCTCCCAGCTGTTTATGCACTGGCAACCATTCTTGCTGCTTCTCGGAACACAGCAAAATATCTGCAAATACACTGCAAGGTTGAGAATATAAAGGAAACAGTTAAATGTCGCCAATCACTTTTTAATTTGCCTGTTTTTCTATGTATCAGGAAATGACAATGCACTCACAGATAAAATACGGCAGTAGCTACCGCACGGCAATTTGCCCGAGCGTTTGGCTGCTGGCATTGCAAAATGAGACATAAATACGTTGCACCCAACTTCCAATTACCATACACAAACCACTCCTAACTGCGGTTACGGTGCTTGGCTGCTGGCCCGAAGGTCGTGGGTTCAATCCCGGCCATGGCGGTCGCATTTCAATGGAGGCGAAATGCTAGAGGCCGATGTGCTGTGCGATGGCAGTGCATGTTGAACAACGTCAGATGGTCAATATTTCCGGAGCCCTCCGCTACGGCATCCCTCATAATCATATCGTGGTTTTGGGATGTAAAAACCCAGTCATTATTATCATTATTACCACTCCTATTACACATATCAACCAGTTGAACAGCAAGCAAGGTGCACAAGCAAGGTGTGCTTCAGCGATCAACCGATTAAGGACCGAGTGCAAAGCTGGAGCAAGCACTCAATATTCACCTAGTGTCCAAGTAAATGACGTCTTGCACGAAGGCACTGAGTGCATGCAACTACGTTTACAGCTCCAGACCTAGCGAACACACCTGTGACATAAACGAGACCAATGAAACCATGAAGAGTTCACGAGCACATGGTAACATTCACTGCACATTCCCTTCACAGTTACACCACTTACCACGCAGTCGATTCATAACCACTAGGGGTGTGCAAATATTCGAATTATCGAATATTTTTCAAATAGTGTTTGCCCTTCGATGCAATTCACACCGGAATTTGACTATTCGAAGTATTCGAACTTCCGGAAGATAAATACTGTCAACGTCTGATTTTTCAGATTCTCTAGGGACCGCGAAATCGTCCAAGAAATCAGGCAGTCCGAAAAAGAGAATTCATGCTTTTTTTATTCCTCTCAAGCAGTCATATCGCCACAGCCACAACGAAATAGCTTTAATGCCTCCCAGTACACGGGCATTTTGGTGCATGCCCAGGCTTCGTCAACATATTTGGTACCTGCGTGGACACCACTAAACTAAGTGACAATTGCAAATTGCAAATTTGCGTCTCATGATCAGCGCTGCTGATACCAGCAAAGCGCAGAACAGATTACAGCTCTCTCGCATGGAGCCTTTGGAAATGATGACACGGAGCCCAAAGACTACCGTGGCAGAAGAGCGGACGGCTTTCCCCGATGCGTGTGCGCACCTAATGCCCATCGCTGAATCTCCGCTGATACTCAAAATTTGCTGCCACCTGAAGCCGATCGTTCCTAGTTGTGCGCCGCACATCGCCAGCTACGCTGATGCCGTCACTGCAGGGGCGCTTGCTGTAACGGGCACAGCGATGGCGAGCTGCTTACGTTCGTGAAGGCAACGTGTCTGTGCAGCGCACTTAGCGGTCTCGCACAAAGGCAGCACGAACGGTGGTGCGGTGCGTTCGGTAATGCATGTTGCCTAGCGCAGTCGTATGCTAGGCCACATGCACTACTGAGCAGTTAGCTGAAGATACTTATCATAAGGACTGTCAGCAATTGAGTCGTTCAGGTGCGTTTGCCGCCATCACGCCTCCATGCATTTCCGGTGCTTACCTGTAAAGACATTGCCGCACTGCGCCGCGACGCTGGCCCCTTCAGACTTTCAATATGCTTTACCCCATCACACTCTGGCATTGCAGCAAAGCTGCCTTTTGGACTCTGATAGGGCCGCAAACAGATCAGACCACGAAAGCGCTAGTTCGAAAGTCTTGCGCAGCAACACAGAGTTTGGGATGCCAACTTAATGAGCTAGGCTTCTCCTTGCGGTCCACGGTGAACCGTTCAACCGGGTACACGCCCGCTTTCCTTAACTTCGGGAGAGAGCTGCCTAACCTCATGGACCGCGTTCTGTGGGGCAGCAGCGGGGCGGCAGGGGGGCATCTGCCACGAAAGCCGGCCCGTCTGGCTACGCAGCAGAACTGCGCTCACGGATGGACGCAGCCCTCAACTTGGCGCGTTCCAACCTGGCAAAAGTGCGAGCTGGACAGAAGGCTCAGTACGACCGGTCGCATCGGGAAGTGCACTATTATGTCGGCGATCTCGTCCTCAGGTGCAATCCAGTCTTGAGTGACGCCGCCAAAGGCATCTCGGCCTCCCTGTCGGCCAAGTGGTTGGGCCCATACCGAGTGCAGACCAAAGTGTCGCCTCTGGTGTATAAGCTGGCTGACTCCCAAGGGAGGCAAGTCGGCGGTCCAGTTAACGTCTCCGACCTCAAACCTTTCGTTGCCCGCAGCAACGACTTGGGAGGGGGGAGGCGGTCAACGAACCGCAAGAAAACCGTGAGAAGGCTGGCTCCAAGGCACGCCATTGGTACAACCTGCGGAAACGCACCTAAGCAACCTTTCTCCCACTGACAGGTAGCTGGACTTTATTCCATACGATGACAGTGAACGGAGAATAACCGCTAAGGTGCGGCGGCACACGTCTGGAAGTGGTAGAAGGCCCTCTTGGCCGAAAATACCCTCTGACGTGTTGTCCAAGCCATAACCTGGCAAGCGCCCCCTTTTGTTGGGCAGCACTGTCAGGCAGGCACCCCTTTTTGGCAAGCCGGCTATGCCGGGGGCATCTCTGTCCACTACTGCATCGCCCTGTCGTCTCCCTGCGCCTGGCTCTACCGTGCCGCCAGCCTGTGCCTGAAACTGTGGCCTGCTGTTCACTGGTCCTTCCTGCCTGCCCCCCCCCCCCCCTTTTTTTTTTCTTTTTCGTGCTTCACTCTGTCTTTTATAAGGTGCGTTATTCTATCAATAAATCCAGTTGTCAGTCAGCACATGTATGTATACCCGACCACAAAAGTTTACGGAATGTAGACTCCTCTGCAAATGCGAATTTCTTCTCTGTTAGTGCACGGCGCTTCTAACCTAGCAGGGAGCTGCGTAAGTTGCAACTACTACAGGCTGGAACATCTATTTGGAAGCTATGCCAAAGCGGGAATGTAGCTTTCGTGGAAATTCCACAAACTTTTGGGGGTACGTGTAGTTTCTCTTGTGCTCGCACTTCCTTGCGCCATAATGAACCAATTCGTCCAGAAAGAAGTATTGATCACTATTACCCTATTCTGTTTGTTATCGAAAGGGCACGTTCCAAGCGGACATTCATACATCAGCCGGTCTGGCCGATATGAACTTTTCTTCGCATCAACAGTATCTCATAGATTGCATCCATCGCACATTTATCAAAGGGGTTGTCACGCACGGAGCGAGGGATGTCAACATACGCACGGGAGCACGACACGGCATTTTGATATGTGGTCCCCTCACGGCATACGGTCCCCTGGCAACGTCGAATATATGGACCTCGTAAAGTATGCTTGCGTCTATTACAACTAGCTTTAAGGTGGTAATACGCACAAACGTAGGTGTTTCTTTTATTCAAGTATTTGGGCTTGTGCAGTGATGCTACCGAGGACTTCTGATTTGGAGCAATTTTTGGAGCAGCAAAATTTCCGTTTTGGAGCACTTTGGAGCAGCAAAATTTTCATCTTGGAGCACTTCGGAGCAGATAATTTTGCATCTGGGAGCACTCTGGAGCAGCGAATTTTACATCCTGGAGTGCACTACAGAAGCATATTGCAATAACATTCAAGCACCGGAATATTACTACGAGGCTCTTATGAAGGCTAGAAATATTTCGATTCATTGCAAATCTCATGGAAAAAATCATCTCAGGAGAAATTCATTCATGACTCGCTAATGAAAAAATAAGGGCTCATGCAGTTGAGTGTTCTGAATTAACCTCTTTGGCGATTATTTTCGACACTAGCAAATAAACAGAATACCAGATCAATAAAATTGCACTTTATGAAATAACACTCTAAATACATCTATGTGGTTATCAGCAGACATTGTAGACAAACGCCGTGATGTACAGCAGTGCCTCAATGCCAAAGAGCCTCACTGTCTCTAATGCATTCCCCTAAGAAAACTCCAAGGCGAAAGCCAGGTTCTTTTTCTTCTCGATCGACGGGTTGATCCTCCTCCTCCTTCTCTACAAGCTATCTGCACCTCACCTGGTTTTGCGCTAGCTCCATGATCGGCACACCGATTACGGAAGCAGTGTAAAGCGACGATGTTGTGATGGCGTCATCACGTGACATCACGATATATGACGCCATGATGACGTCACAAGTTTTGACGATCTATGACGTGATGATGACGCCATCACATGATTTTTTGCATCAATCGATTGACGCCGCCGACGGTCAATTTTCGTGTTTGATAAAGCATCTGATGCTTTCGCATTAATATTGCGTATTGAACGTTAACAACCTGGCCTTACATACGAAACTATCCTCCACCATGTCACCTCCTTGCCATGCGCGAAACAGCTTCGCTTATCATCCACTTCACAGAGTGAAATGGCTCCTCAACTTTTTTTAAATGTTTATTGTGATAACAATTATATGGACACTCTCCGCGGATTTTCGCCGTCGTCATTGCCATAATTTTCTGTATGAAGACCAAATTAATAACATCACTACGCGCATTCTAGCTGCGAGTAAAAGCTCGCGAGCGCTGGCGACGAACGCGGCTGAAGCGGAGATTAAGCTAGCCGGCCGTCTGTCTCCGTCGCACGGACAGCGCATGAGATAACATCTTCCCACGCGCGGGCCTGCCGTCGATCGCTCATCAAACAGAGAGGAAACGGCCCGCCCGTCTTTCGTAAGGAGCATGAAAGGACGCCAGGGGAGCGGGGGGGGGGGGGGTACCGCATCGTTCGAATGGCGCAGTCGCTTGCGCGCGCGCCATCTCGAGGCATCAGGAGACGGCTCATAAACTTTGCTGTGCTCTCAACGCTTACTTCATGTTTAGAGAACTCAGAGCAAGAAAACGCTTCGGTTCCTGGAGCGGCCATATTCCCTTAAACCAGTGTTTTGTTGAGTTACGCGAGATCGAATCCAAAAGAGTTAGCTGCTAGCCTTATTTCGTTTAACAATACAATTTGTTGGTATCACATTCATTGCTTCGCCCTTAAGGGGGGAGGTGGCGATCGAAAAAAACTTTTTTGTTTGTTGACCTAGAGTAATGAAATTTGGCAGGCATACTGAAGAGTACCTCGAATAGCTATATATAAAGTTTCATTGTGATATCTCGAGTAGTTTTCAAATTACACTATGTTACATGATCTGATGACATAGTCTGCTGGTGAAAAGCCTAGCATTGTAACAAAACATGCCAGGAAGGTCCAAGTGGTTTTGATCTTTACTCAAAAGAGCTCTACACAGGATGACATTATTAAAAATTGTCTATTGCTTTTAGTTTTTTTACAAATAACATCCCCATCAGCTTCATGTATTGCATCAGAACTTCTCATGCACTAATTATCACTTACAAAAAAAACTAGGCCCTAAGCAAGGTAAAGAATAATGTCATCCTGTCAACAAGACTTCAAGGAAAACAGTACGGATTTCAAACCAAGTTCTCTGTATGAAGGAGTGGTGTGACAGACATGACAGAAAAGAAAATATTGCAATATAATAAGGCCATATACTGAAATAATTACATATATTTTTTGTATTTATGCTGTCATTAGCATAATTAAGTCTTGCTTATTGATTACAATTAATCATAGAATAATTTTTATAAAGAGAAAGGTTTGTTGTGACAGAAAATGGCTCACACCATGATAGCCGATGCCTTCGTTCCAAATAGCAAACAGTTATGGCCAAGACATTAGTGGCACAGGGATTTTTGAGCAGTTTATTCAATGACGCGAGTCGGGCAGATAAAAATTCGTCCCCCTGTTTCCTACACGGTCTTTTGCCACTCTCGCGTATGAAACGTATTATCATTCGGCCGACCGCAGCAACGCTAGTCTACGAGGCTTTCAGTGTTTCAGAACATCCATAAACGCCTGCGGCGATACCAAGCACGGCTCCAAGCACGTCTAAATTACATCACTAGTGCTTATTGATAGCACTCTGACCGCGAAGTGCTCGGCCGCGGGGTCCGTGGAGCCGGCGCGTGATGCGCTTGGTGACGGCGTTCGGTGACGATGCGCGAATGCAAAGCTACGATGACGAAAAATCTGCGCGCAGTATACTTTGTATCGCATTTTCGGGTGCCGACGCGCGAAATTGCTACCGCTGCTCCGAGCAGCCCGTGGCCGTGGGGTCTGACGATCGAGCTTGGCTGTCGAGTTCACTGCCGATGCGTAAAATGCCCATCCGCGGTTCCGAAGTGCCGGCGAGCGATGTGCTTCTTCGCTTGCGAAGAAGCACATAGCCGCGAGCACGCTAGCGCGTAGTAGTTGCCCGCAAAGTTCGAGGTTGGTCTCGCCAAACGGCGCCGTGAGCGGAGTTAGGCCTAGTGACGACTCCGAGCAGTAGGTGCGCAGGCCGTGGTCGCCGTTGCTTCAAAGTGCGTAATGCGTGGTCGTGAGTACAAAGAGTCGTCCCGCGATCGCCTTCGTCACGATGTCAGAAGTGCTGATAAACAGAACATCTAACCGCGAATCCGACGCTGAAGTCAACGCTAGAGTCGGTCCGAGACGCACGTTTGCGATGTTCGCTAGGAGCGCGGCGCACCATCGTAATCAGATCGAACTTCCTCTTGCAGCTCCAAACTAAAGCGTAATTATATTTTAAGTGATTGTCGAGCCGTGAACAGAGAACTATTGCGAACGTGTCACGAAGTAGCGCGATTCTCGACAGCCGTGAACTCGCGACGCGCAGACGACGATCTCCCGGAGCGAGCATCGGACCAATGGCGAGGCGAGCTGGGGCAACATGGCGGACGCGGCCAATCGGAGGCCTCGGAACGACTCTCAAGTGTTTGCTTTTTGTGCGCTTCTTTCTGAATGGAGGAGCCCGCTGAAGCGGGGAATTTGAACACGGAGAAATGCCCTTTCCGACAAGCCCAAAAAGTTCGTTCGCGGTCGCGTCATCGCGGAGCTACAATTTTTTGAAAATCGCTGTTTTTTTGCAATTTCCACAATAATTTGCGCCACCTCGGAGGGCAAAACAAAGTTTTTGAAGCACTTCTGGGTGGTTTTCAGTTTAGATATTTTGGAATCAGATAGAAAAAGGGTTCCAGAAACTGAAAATATGATTTTCAGAAAATCGATTTTTTTTGCCATTTTTCGCAATACGAAAGCCGCGTCCCCCCTTAAGCGAAACCATAGTCCCTCGATACTTTTTTATAGTCACGAAACTTCGGGCCAAGTTTGGTATAGGGACATAGTCGCCCGCCAGGGGCGTTAATGCAGACAAGGGGGCTTTCATCGCGGCCGCTTAAACGGCTTTTTGGTGCGTCAAGAGGTTTCCGTGGCGGCGACTCGCTCTGGTGGCTTCACGGACATATTTCCGTGGCTTTTTTATATACTGATCACCCATCGCGTTTAGGCAGCGTACTCGTATCTGCGCGTAGCGGCCATAAATGTCTGTTCGGTTGCGGCAGTGCTCTATTCCTTTCGATCGCGGCGAAATCGGCGTGCAGCCACGCCCTGCACGCTGATTTAGCAAAGACTGCTCGGTCATGCCTTTTTGACGCTTTTTATTTTCGACGAGGCTGTAGCCGACGTCAGCGGAAGAACCGCGACCAACACAGCCCTACGTACGACGGGCGTGAATCCCGTCTCTTCACCAAAAAACGTACTGACGCGCGCAACTTACGCGATGATACTTTCTCCCGGCGATTTATCCATGCTTTGAAAAAAGACTTAGCTTAAATTCCTCTGAATATACATGACCGAGTTAAACGTTACTGGTACATTTCCGTGCGCCACCGACGCTCGGCGTAGGAAATACCACGTTAGAGAAAAAAATTGTAGACGGCTCATGCGTCGCTAACTTCTGTCTCGGGCAGACTGCACGTACAAAACTCTGAAGTGAATATCACAACAATATTGTAATAATACGAGCGAAAACTCTGATAACGCTCTTTTACCAGCCTCGGTGGCTAAGCAGCTAAGGTGTGCTGCTAAACACGCTTGTTGAAGCGCATTCCAGGGAGATGAGGCGCAAAAACATGTGTACTTAGATTTACAGGCACATTGCAGAGCCACATGGCGTAGTTTCTTGTTTTTCTTTCTTGCAAAACGGCTAAGGACCCTTGCACTCTGCGAAGTGCCAAGCGATTGTATAATGTATTTTCCCAGCCATGCTCTACAGCAGCTTCTTTCACTTGGACGAAAGTTGAACAAGGGTCTTGTGTAGCTGTTTGATCTAGACGAAATATTCAATCCTTTTAGCACCTTATTAAAAAGTGAAAGCCAGTGGGCTTCATCTATTCTATATATTCATAACACACAGTAAATTGCTGGCTATAATCATTTTATTTTGAAAGCAGAAACTGAAGGCAAACAGTGAAGAACTTAGCAGCACAAACAACTGTTCCGAAGCGCTGCACACAGCCTCCTCTGTTTTGCAAGCTTTGTCCTCAACCTTGTTTACCGTCGGCATACTTTCTGCAGAACAAGGGGAAAAACACAAAGGTTTACGAAATCCATCACGTTTGCTCAACTTGCATTATAATCAGCGTGCCGAAGAAGACAGAAGAGCAAGCCGCGTAAAACTGCAATATTTACCATGATTTACTGCATCCAATTCGTCGGAGACGTCCACGCGGATCCTCTGCACAGCATTTTCCCCACTGGAATCCTCCGAAGACTCCCAACGACGCTTGACCGGCCGCCTGTGAGGCAAGTGCCGAGGTGCCGGCTTCTTTTTGGCCAAGTAAGCCGGGAGACATTCAAATAATCGAGGTAAAGCGCCGGCCCTCAGCTTCACTCTTTCGCGCGGCAACCTCTTCTATAACGCATTCGTCTTCGCGAATAATGTCCTCGTTATAGAAATGTTTTTCGCATGCTCGAACGTTTGGTGAACTGAACGAGAATGCGCCCGTTTCTTTACATGGTATCGCCCGCCTCCACTGCTCGCGGCTTTCGGGGTCGCTGGGGAACACAAACAACGATATTTTTTCAGCGGTTCCTATAGCCGGAGCGACAGTGCGGCACACAGCATGTCTTCGTCATCGTTCGTGAAGCTGCCGCTAACTATTTGTCGCATACGAAAATGGTCACAGGCACACACAGCACCGCACACACGTGATAAAACGACGCAAACAAAGCGAACACAGCACGCCGTCGCCGCGCTGGCCTTGACGAGCGCCTTGTTCGCCGGAGCGACCGTGCGGCACGCCGGACGTCTTCTGCATCGTTCGTCACGTTGCCGCTAAGTATCCGTCACGTTTAAATACGATAAGACGCACAGAAAGCACCGCACACACGCGATACAGCACGACACACAAAAGCAAACACACCACGCCGTCGCCTCGCCGACTGCTTCGACGAGTGCCGCGGGTGCCCCCCCAACACTGGTGGCGCCGCCCCGCGGTCAAAGTTGGCAGCACACAAAGCTCTCCCATAGAGTGACGGGGAAGTTTCGTGACCAGTAAAAAGTATTGAGGGACTATGGCGAAACTGAGTTTTTTTACCCGTCAGCTATTGACCCCCGAAAGCGAGGGGCGGACGTGTAACATGGGGTAGCCGCTTCACTGTGGGCCGTCAGCGACAGGCCCGCAACTGACAGCTGCGTATGGGCGGCTGCTCCGACCAGGATATATGTTTTTAATAATGAGATGACAATTTTAAAAAGCAAGCAAAAAATTCGAACTGGAACCCTAGCACGTGAGCTCGAAAGGGCAGGGCCTTTTAGGGGGTATTTAGCGCAGAGTGATTAAACTCGGACGTGCTGGTATAAGCAATTATGAAAAAGCTCTTCCGAATGAAGATCCATGGATAAAGTATATCTGAGGAAAAGTGTGAACGCGTTTCCACCGTTCGCGTGCTCTTCCATAAATGCGAAGCAAGGAAAATTCGATATTGTTCCATATATATACTGCTAGCGATCCCAAATTTCATTCCGCGATGTCCGGAAACAGAAGTGACAGACATTTTAGCAGCACACACGTAGTTATTACTGAACATTGCTTTCCTTACGTGCCGTGCGACGCTTGAAACGAGCTATCAGCAGCGTTTCTACAACAGACGACGTCCCCCGATGAATCGCCGTCGCACTTTCTCGCTACCGAGAGGCCTATAGACGTCACGAGCCTCTGCGGAGAGCGCGTTTTGCTGTCGAGCCGACTTGCAGAACAGAAGCTTCGTCGGCACCGTGCATGGCATCGTGGCTTATTCGAGACGCACGCGCGAGTGCTATTTATTCAGCGGAATAATTCTTGGTCAATGGTTGCGACTTTGGCAGCCCCAAGATCAAGCTGCACATGTTCTGACCCGCCGGCCGTGCGATTGCCGGTGATAGACGCCCCCAAACCCGAGACTTTGGCGCAGTTTGGCGCAATTTTCGTCGATATTATCAGGATGGCGCAGTAAATACAATTTGGCGCACTTTGGCGCAGTTGGCGCAGGAGTGGAATCACTGCTTGTGTGTTTGTGTGTATACGTGTGTGCGTTCAAACCTTCCAGACAAATAAAATACACTTCATGTGTTCTGATGTTTTCGTGTTCAGATATCATCTCATCTAGGATATTCGATAGGGGTGTGCGAATATTCGAACTTTCGAATATTTTTCGAATAGTGTTTACTATTCGATTTCGATTTGCACCGAAATTTTACTATTCAAAGTATTCGAACTTCTGGAAAATAAATATAACGGTTTATAATAACAGAAAATAAGTATAAAGACACTAAACTGGCGTGCAGCGTGCTTGCTCTTGCGTTTTGGGGCACCAATGTGCGAAATTGCTAGCTGCTTCCACCGATGCACCGAGCGGTTGCTGCGCGATGAGCTTGCCGGGGCTCCGCGACCGATGCATAAAATGCCCATCCGTGGTTCCAAGGAACCAGCGGGCAATGCGATTCGTTGCTTGCGACGAAACACATTGCAGTTTCTTGGCTTTCGCATGTCCGCAGGTGCAACGTTCTTGCCCACAACATTTGGATTCGTCTCGTATATCGGCGCCGTGAGAGGAGTTAGGCCTAGCCACGACTCCGAGCAGTAAGCTCGGCCGCGATGTGCGTGGCCGCGGTACCCGATGTTTCAAAGTACGTCATGCTCGATCACGAGTATGAAGAGCCGTCCCGCGATGGTCTTCGTCACAAGGTGCGAAGTGCTGATAAGCAGAACAGCTTGTCCGAGACGCATGTCTGCGATGTTCGCAACGAGCGCGGCGCACTATCGTAATCTGATTCTTGAGCTTCTGCTTGCAGCGGCCAAACTAAAGCGTAATTATATTCTAAATGATCATCGACCTGTGAACACAGAACGAGTGTGAACGCGTCACTAAGTAGCACGATTTTTGACAGCCATGACCTCGCGACGTGCAAGGAGCAGGAGACGCTATCCCGGACAAGGATCGGACCAATGGCGAGGCGTGCTGGGGCAACATAGTGGACACAGCCAATCGAAGGCCTCGAAAAGAACTTCAAACATTTGCTTTTTGTACGCTTTCTTCTAAATGGAGGACCTAGCTGGAGCGGGAAATTTGAAGACGGAGAAATGCTCTATCAGATGAGCCCAAGATGGCGGTGCCCGGTTGCGCCATTGCGGAACTATAATATTTTTAACATAGTTTTCTTTTGCAATTTCCGCAGTAATTTTTGCAACCTTGGCAAGCACAACAAATTTTTTACTGCAGTTCTACATAGTCTTCAGTGACAATATTTTGGAACCAGAAAAAGAGGACTACAGAAACTGAAAATATGATTTTCGAAAATCGATTTTTTTTTAACACGAAAGTGTTTTATACCGGGGTCCACCAAGACTTCAGTGACGTATTTCCGTCACAGAAATGATGTCGAAAAATTACAGGAGGAAAGAAAAAAAGTTCCGTCAACGGGCATCGAACCCACGACCGCTCGGTCCACAACAGATGCCGGGCATGCTATCCACTGTGCCACGGTCACACACTCCAGAGGCTTTACAAACGCGCTTTTTATATCTACCACTCTCTCAGTCGGCGGGGTGGTGTTGCCCTATGGGAGCGGTAAAGTAATTCGTCATTACTGTGGCCTCCGCGATTAGCACCTGCCACACGTTACACGTCCATCCCATTCGGCGCGTTTTCAATTGAAGTTCAATTTTGTCAATGCCTTAACACCGCGAGGTGGCGAGCTCAGCCCAAGACGTAAAGGTGTCGGCCTCGCTCATAGCATCACGCTAATCCAAACCAAAAATAGCTCTGCGACGCGCGCCTGCCTCACTTGCCTCACGGCGTTCCCCGCTTACGCGCTCGCCTCGAGAAAAATTGCGGCCGGAGGGCGCCACAACGTGCTCTGCATTTCCCTCTAGTCCAGCCATGGTGTTCAATCACATTTTAACATGCCGCGGGATGGCGACCAAATTCTGCGTCCAATATGCGACGCTCTTCTGGCTATCACACCTCGTTCTCTGATTACGCTTTCACCGTTAGCTACTACAGCTACCACAAGGGTTTGTTTAATCATTTAACATGGACGTTAGTCGTCGGGATGGAGATGTACCACCAATCATAAAGTGGGTGCATCCACGTTAAACGGTGCCATTAGCTGCCAGACATCAATATACATTGTGCAAACTCTCTTATATCAGTGTACAGAAAACACTGAGTTACTTCTGTAAGGGCACGCTTTACTTTCGTATTATTCTGATTCCTATGACGGAGGGATCAAAAATCTTTTTTTTATTTTTCGCGATACGAAAGCCCCATCCTCCCTTAGGAATAAATCTGTTTTTTGACCATGTTTGTGACTTGTAATTGTTCCTATCTCGTAAGAACATGCTTAGGAATTCTCTGCAGCTTTTTTCTGTAATTTCGCTTGGAAGTATTCGAAGAATACTTGAGAAATATACGAAAATTATTCGATTCAATTTGCACTCAATCTTTATTATTCGAGTTCGCTTCGCACCGAAAAATTTGCTATTCGCACAGCTCTAATATTGGAGTATTGAGAATATTGCATAATTAAGCTCCGAATTTCGAAAAATTTAGGATTTACGTGAAATAAACTACGCTAAATATCGAATTTCTGTCAAGAATATAAACTCCGAAAAACACTCACCGAATTTCAAGAAAAATAAAATCTGAAAACACAGAGCCCTACATATAACGAGTGTCAAGGGTACCAACTGATACTGTGCCACAGCTAGGCGACACAAAATCCCTGTTGCAAGTAACCAAAGCCATGTTGGTCATCAAAAATATTTGCAATGTGGACTGGCAAGAGTGCTCCCCTGATGATGAAGAAAGAGCAGCCAGACACCCGCGAGTGAGCTCTGCACAGGTGGAGCAAGTAGCAGCATGGTGCAGTGCTCCTACAACTAGACTCACTGTGCAGCCCCTCGCAGAGGAAGTCAAAGTCATCCGGCAGGAGAAGCTGCATGAAGCGACCCAGCAGGGCAGTGGTGGCCTCCCCAAGCGTGGTGCTGTATCGACGCCAGCTCTGGCGCGTCCTGTGGGGATGAATCAGGCCATGCTTGCGCACCAGCCACTTCCTTCGAGCACGCTCCCGCAGTCGATCCTGGTAAATGGACACCATGGCTAGCTGGAGCTCTGCAATGCATCACAAGCTCATGAGCAAAAAAAACGCCAGGCCTGCGCGGAAAGCACAGCACAGTCACAGCGAAAGCTCGAAAAGCGGCATTTCTAGAGCCCGTTATAAACTCTCTTGTGGCTACTAATACAATTACACTAACAACGTACCCACTACGCCAAAAATCATAATTTTTGTGAAGTTGGGAAGCACCCACCATGACATTACTCGTCATTCTGCGGAGAAGCGAGGTACCAAATGTGCAGTTTCTTGATGCGATGGCTGATGACAATGAGGAATTATGACTGAGCCTTTTGTAATGGTTTGGAAGTTTTAAAGGACCCAATAGTTACGTAATTCGCATTGTGTGACGCCCGTTCTCCCACCACACTTTATAACATACGCTAATGTGAGAAAGATAGAGAGAGAGAATTAACTTTATTGAGACCCTGAGGAAGTGGATCATGGGAGCCTTATGGGCTTCCTTGGCAACCAATAGAAGTGCACTTGCAAAAAACCCACTCCGCTATAAATCGTCATAATTTTTGTGAAGTAGGGAGCAGCCACTATGCAATTTTTCGTCATTCTGCGGAGAACCGTGGTACCTGCTAAACACCTGTTGTTCTTGAACTGTGATTGACTTGCTGTATTCTGCTAATATGCCTCATGACTTGCTCCGCGCATGCTTTGTGATGATTATTTGTGCTTATATGTTTAGTCCCTTTCAAAAATAAATCAGTTGTGAGTAAGCGCTCGTTTGTACCTTCTTTCTGTGTCCTCGTCGTTTGTGCGCGCTAAAAAAGTTTCAAACATGAATTCATACCAACTCGCCCAGCTATCAGTTTTACTTGTAAGGCATTATGTGCACTTTGTTGATGCTGTGGCTGATGACGATGAAGAATTATGGCAGGGGCCTTTGTAATGGGTTTGAAGCATTCAACAACCCCCTCGTTGCGCAAATCGCATTGTGTGACGCCAGGTTACAGAATTCGCGTTGTGTGACGCCTGGTTGTTATTTTACTCTTCTACCACACTACATTACATATGGTAATGTGGTTCCTTCCCGACATAAAGCCTGTATAGGGTCTTTTTGCAAAGCAGTTCCAAGCACCGGCATGGCTCTGAGGTAGAACACTGGGCTCCCATGCAGAGGGCCCACGTTCGAACCTCATTCCATCCTGGATTTTTTTTCTTATTTCGTTCTTTTTTTCTTATTTCAAGTGATAGTGGTTACAGACACCGGCGGCGGCGGCGGCGGACAACTACAGCGCCAAAAACGGCCCTTGTTGTGATCTCATAACAGCTTTCGCTGTAAAAGAGGCTGCTTAGCTGGCCCTGAAAGTTCAAGTGGAAACTCAAAATAATTGCTACTTAATGAATAATTGTGTTGTTTGACTTCACATAGGCTCAGGTGGCACACTAGCCCATGCTTGAGTAGTATTCATCATAGAATTTGAGGTCAATAGCTTGTGTGGTATTTCCTACCATGAAAAATTTAGGGGGAAAAAATGCTGCAGACAGAGTTCCTTTGTGAAAACACAGCAAAGATTGTCTCGCCAGAGGCAATTTGTCAAATGAACCTTATTTACAGGGTTTCAAGTGCAGGTAATACATTCTGTTCCTCTTGCTTTGGCTATTCTGAAAAGTAATTTAAAAACAGCCATTTTTCTGCATTTGCTTCTATGCAAGATAGGTCTTAAATACAGTACCAAATTATTTAAAACACAAATAATATTGGCAGTTAGTCTGGTAACACTAAAGATTACACCATAGTTGTATTTTTTTATCTATTTTTATGACATTGCGTGTGCACTGCACCAAGTGTCAAAACTAAGGTACTGCTATCGTGGACTATGACCATGCTCTTCAGAAGGTATTTCTGTGAAATACCCATGTCAGAATAACTCTGCCTCTATGTTGCTTTCACATTTCCTTGTGTCTTCCTTCAAGTGTAACGATGTACCGGCTCGCCCAACAAGCAGAATCAATTTCCTTAAACCCCAGCGCTGCGTAAGCCCTTGGTGGGCGTGCAGTACCCTGTGGGAAAAAAAAAAAAGAGTGCAGGTGAGCACGAGAAGAGCAAGCCATCCAATGTTGTTCCGACCATGTGCTTGCATAAAAACATTATTGTGTCGTATGATCCCTACAGGCTTGTCCTAGTGACACAATTCCATCAAGGTGAAGAAGCCAACTGATGTGCTGTGTTCCAGGTTGTGATGGCAACGCAGGGAGGCGTGCACACATTTCGTCCCACTATTTCTATAAAGACTGGAAGAGAAAACCAGCAAGGACAGTTTACACCTTCTTTGCACGATACTTTGTCCGCTTTTAAGGGGTCATGAAGCACCCCTTGGGCTTGTTGAAAAAACACATCCTGCGGAAAGCTGACACGGCTATGAACTGCTCAGCGAAATACTGCAGTCGTGCACACCGTGCAAAGGCAGCAAACGGAGCGCGAAGTTGCTGTTTTCTCAGGCGCCCTCTTTTCAAACAGAGGCCGGTTCTCACTCTCGTCGGTAGGCGAAGCGCCTGCCGGTTGACGTGGTATATCTGCTCCTCTGCGTCGCAAAAGACATAGCATCCTCATTGGCTGATAGCCGACATAAATTGAGAGCGGCGTTCAGATCAGATGCGCTTCTTGCCACGGGGTGCCACCACTTGTCGGCGCCGCACTCCTCAGTCTGCTAACTTTACGCGGTAGCCACACTCACGCACGCGAATCACAGCGGGAGAGCGATCGCGTTTCACGACGTGCGCCAACGTAACTTCTTTCCCACGTGCCATCCCTCCCTGTGTAGCTTCCAGTGCGCTCGTTGGGACGAGAAAAGAGAGAAGGCGCTGAGAGCGTGTGCCAAACCCCCGTAACTCCGCTCGTTCTTGACGGATTCGAGAAATTTTTGCAGCAATCGATTCGGGAGGCAGTAAACTCCGATACCAAGGTCATTAGATCATTACTTAGAAAAGTGGTTCATGACCCCTTTAAACATTCTGTAGACTGAAATGGCATATTTGGTTACACATGCCTGGCTTCATGGATAGTGACACTGGCCTCGCAGAACGACAACTGAAAATCTCTCCAGGCATATTTAGGGACCCTTTGAAACAAAGGAGCTATGGCACTTGCCGAGATATTATACCTCCGAAATAATTATGAAATGTATTGCGAAATTGATCAAAGGTTCGCTGAGCCACACTTAGCACTCGGTGTGACGTTTAAGCATAGCTATAAGTGACATACGCCCTTGCAATTGCTTTTATATCACGCGGGAGGTGGCAGTGCCCTATATCGGCGACAAATAAATAATGCACGCTTAGGAGAAGTGCCCACAAGTCGTAGTCAAAACTAGCACGCCGATGACTGAAATGACTGCATTTTCGATGACTGCATTTTCCACAGAAAGGCCTATCATATATTTTGCTCGTGCGTTACATCAAAACGGGACCCGTGGGGGTGCACCCCAACACATTAACTGTAGAAACAGCGCATCATGAACCAACCAGCCCAAATGCGTACCTTATTACCCCAACACATCTCGCAGAGACGCAGACGTAGGGTCAAGAATAGACACTGTTAGTGCATTCCGATTAAGTGCGATTTTTTTTATTGTTACAATGCAAAATATATAGCCAAAGCCCGACAATGATAGTTTAAAGAAAATGTGGGCTATCAAAAACACGCACACTACAGAGCTCTGTCCGGTTGAGGATTGTCCGTGCATATTTTTCCAATATAAGCAGCAATTCATTCAGATTACGAGCCCACTATGCGCGAATGCAGTACAAGCAAGTGGTTTTCTGCGGTGACGGACATGCACCACACAATGAAAGGCACAAGCTGTCAGCGAAGCCTTTCATAATGTTGTGCATGTTATTTTCATTGTGATGCGTGCTATTTACAATGTTGCTGCTAACATCAGTTGCGCCGCATGTATTGCCTTGCCAGGTACAATGTGGTTAACTACGCAGCCTATGACGATGAGCACGATGCATGAACGAATGATAATCACAGTACAGTGTCCAGAGAAGGCGTGTGAAGTGACGGAGGACAACAAGCATTACAAGCCTGAACGCATGGCTGAAGCAGACAATGATATGATTGACAGAAGCCATTATGGTGCAGCTACTGGAGCAGCTAAAACCTCGATTTGGAGCAGCATAACAACTCTTTGGAGCAGTTTCGAACGCAAATATTTATGTTTCCAAGCTGTGGCAGTTGTACCACATGTTTTTAACGAAATCGATTTATGCACACATGCAAGCGTGTCTACTTAGAATACTCTTGGTTTTTCTATGGACATTCCCAAGTTTCTTTAGTCCCAAGACACCTAACACTTTCCTGGAATTTACTTCACATATTTGTAAATGAATCTGGTTTTCCCTGATGCTTTAGTTACCGTACTGGAAGCGCACGCTGCTTTAAGTACAGTCTAGGCCTTTGTTGTGTGGATTAGTGCCTGTTGTCATGTTTTATGGACCACATCGTTGGGAGCCTGGTTCCTAGTCGGTTATAATAAACAGGTAACTTGTCCTTTGTGCTTGAAATTTAATCTGCACTACAGGAACTTTGTGCTAACGGGAGGGTACGCATTCATTTTTGACAACCTCTTGAAGAAGTACTACTGCTATGGCCGAGAAACCTAAACGAGATATACCGGGACATTGGGACACTATGCTTTTTCAGCAAAATTTCACAACCCACTGCAGCACGTGGATTTGTTGGTAAAGTCTTGCCATTGTATGACTCTTCTGGAAGTAAACCGGAACTAAGAGTACTACGATTTTTTTAAACAAACGAACTAAAAAAAACAGTCTGTTCTCCGTAAACATACTGCTCGCTCTAATAAATCAATCTGCCAAGTTCTAAGACTGTCGTCCTACAAGACTAGCACCAATTTTTACTTTTGTCTAACTCGATCCACAACAGTTAGAAACTATTTCATTGAACTTAATGTATTCTCACAGTACTATCTATTAGTATTAGAAAATTTTGATTATGTGGTATCGGCACGCTGAAGTTGTTTGGCAGGGTTGCGCCCAGCAGCTAGTACTTAAAGTGGTAGGCCACCTTCAAAAATCGAATTTTTTTCAAGAGGTTGATTTTTAGTTTGTTTTTTGTGCACGCCCAAAATTCAAAAATATGATGCAACAAAAATTATCCTCCTATTATCATTAGTTTGCAAGTTACAGCAAGTTTACCATACCCTATGCTCGTATAGCGAAACCGAAACCACATCAGGGTGTCTACCGAGTTGACTTTTCTAAATTCCCTGAGTTTTCCAGGTTTTCCCTGAGTGTTTTTGCTAAAATTCCCTGAGTGAAGCAGAACTTTGTTTTATGTCAAGATGGGTAGAGACCATATCGCTCGGTGATGTCACTCTCTAATACGCACGTTAGAAAATAAAAACGACTTAATCCCATTTGAATATAGTACATAGAACAGTTAAACCCCAATATAGCGAAGTTGGTAAAAGCGGCAACTCACTTCGTTATATCGAAACTTCGTTAAACTGAAATTCGACCTTTCATGCAAGGCAGTTACTGAAGGATTAATCTTAAACTGAAAATGCCACAAGAATGCTCAACTAATATGGCAACATGAAAAAACTTTTTATTTTTTGTGTAAAAAAATCAATTTTTTTGAGCCTGAAGTGCAGCAATCACAGTTAAATGCCTTGCCGAGTGTCACATGTATATTGCCACGCCCGCTTCTTCTTTTATTTTGATGTGTTCGAGTTTGACCAGCAAGGACGGTTATCAACGCTCGACGTTGGCCGCGAAGCAGTGTTCGAGAAGCTTCACGATTTTAGTAGATCGTTTTGTTAAGATTGCGCGCCGCACGCGAATGTTCCAGCTTTGTCGAGAGATAACGCCGCCACCAGCGATATTGCTGGAAAGTTCCACAGCGCCTGTATAAAAGCCGATGCGCTTGACCACTTGTCAGTTGATCGACGGACGACGCCCTGTTCGCCGCTATCATTGTACAGCGTGTATTGCTGTAGTGCTAGTTCTCATTTTCCGGCCACAAGTTCGGCCAAATAAAATGTTTCATCCTGCAAACGCCGACTGCTGTCTTCGTCGACGTCACGACCACGCGACAATATACGAAACAAATGCGAGTTTAATGCACTGTGGAATTGCGCTTGTTCTGCTGCTGCGGGTTGTTGTCAAATCCTCGCGCGCTGCCCAGAGCAATGCAACGCCTTTGCTACCATGTTGCCCAGCCGAACCATTTGCTCTCCACGAACGCAAAACATCGAAAACCATCCCACGTTAGAAAAAAAGTCACAGTTTCACCGCGAGAGCAAAACAGTAAATCCAATAGCAACAAAGAGGAATTTTATATGAATATAGGCTGGCAGCTCGCTCCTTCAGAAAACGCAGCCGCTGCACTGAGAGAAGTGCCCTATCTATGGCTCAGGGGCGGATTCAGGTACCTAATGGGGGAGGGGGGGGGTACAAAGGCTGAAGCCCCCGCTCAGCAGTGCATTTTGGTGGGTCACGCATATTTACAACAGCCCAGAGGGGATTATGGCAGTGCGTAAGAAGCCTTTGTTGTAAATATTGACCCAAGGTGGTTTCAAACAACGCGCCCAGGCCGATTTGTACGCCCTCCCAATTGTTTGTGGCATACGTTCGAAAGAAGGTAAATGTGTGACCGAGAGCGCGTGCCTGCTTGACCCAGACCAGAACAGCTGCGCGCGAACTACGCGGGAGACAACCAGAGGAAAAAGAAGAGGTGGAGCTTTCAGAGCTGGAAGAGGACTCTTCTTCAGAGCTGCTTGGGGACTTCCGTTTTAGTTATCTCCTGCTTCCTTCTCGGGCACAAGTTCGCCTAACTTACTATAGTTCAATAAAGTGT
The DNA here is from genome assembly GCF_013339695.2 of Rhipicephalus sanguineus. Lineage (NCBI taxonomy): Eukaryota > Metazoa > Arthropoda > Arachnida > Ixodida > Ixodidae > Rhipicephalus > Rhipicephalus sanguineus. Next base: position 5,851,646 of record NC_051179.1, on the reverse strand, counting down.
GCCTTTTAACTGTGCGTTACAAATCTGGTGGAGGTGCGGGGTAGGATGCCAAGCCCTTCTCGAGTGACCAAACGCAGTCCAGAACCACAGCGACTTGAACCCAGCGAGCTGACGCCCGTTCATCAGCGCTGCAGTCGACGCCTACGTGGTGAGGCTCCTGAGTTTTCACGTTTGTCGGATTCTCTTAGACCCTTAGCGGCTGTGAACGGCGGCGCTACCGACATGACAGCTCAGCTCACACCAGCTAACATCGTAGTGAATCCCCCATTGACGCCGCAGCCTTTTCACGGCGACACCTACGAAGACGCGGAGGATTGGCTAGAACAATTCGAGCGCGTTGCGAAGGCTAACGGATGGGAAGCAGATCGCAGACTGGGACGCGTTTACTTCGCGTTGGAGGATAACGCACGAACGTGGTTTGAAAACCACGAATCTGCCATGCCGTCATGGGATGACTTCCGACGGGAGCTGCTTACCACTTACCCGAGTACAGATCGCAGAGAAAGAGCCGAAGCTGCTCTCCAAGCAAGAAGCCAGCGCAACAACGAGAGCGTGGCCATGTATGTGGAGGACATGTCTCATCTATTCCGCCGAGCGGACCCAAACATGAGCGAGGACAAGAAGCTGCGTCATTTAATGCGAGGGGTAAAACAGGAACTGTTTGCCGGACTTGTTCGCAGCCCGCCGCGCACCGTCGCTGAGTTTTGTTCCGAGGCGGCTGCAATGGAAAGAACGCTACAACAGCGAGCAAGAATGTATAACCGAGAGATGAACATCGCCTCTTTGGACGCATTGCCAGCAGCCTTCGGAAACGGTATGGAGATGTTGCGTGAGCTGGTACGGTCTGTAGTACGAGAAGAGCTACAGAAACAGAGACTTGGCCCGAGCGCTCCAATGCTTTCGTCACTGGCCGACGTGATACGCGAGGAGGTCCGACAGGCGGTCCAGGAGCCTCAGACAAACGCACATACAGAAGTGCCACTACAGCGTCAGCAGCCCAGTGTGTCCTATGCCGATGCCCTACTGCGAGGAACTTCCGGACGTGCAGACGTCGCAGCCACTACTCCGATACATCACCCGATGTATCCAAGCACACTGCAGCCACCACCCGAGAGGAGACTCAGAAAGAGCGATATCTGGCGCACTCCCGATAGGGTACCCCTTTGTTACCACTGTGGGGAGGCTGGACACATCTACCGCATGTGCCAATATCGCCAGGCAGGACTTCGTGGTTTCCCTGTAAACGCACCGCGACCACGAAATGGTGAGCGCCCCATCGAAATCGAGGAATACCTCTCGAGTCGTCAAAGCTCACGTGGTTTTCAGCAACATCAACCTCGAGCAACGACGACGGGGAGGTATCGGTCGCCAAGCCCCCGCCTTTCAGCAAGCTCTCCAAGACGCCGTTCACCAAGCCCGCGCCGGGAAAACTAGAGTCAGCGACCTGTGGAGGCAAGGCCGCTGTCGACGCTGACGCAGAAGAACCTCCATCGCCGACGCTGAACGACGACGACAGACTCGGAAACCGGTGCCGTGGTAGCGATGTTGCTTCAGATTTACGCGTGTTTATTGATGGTTACGAAGTCATTGCACTGGTAGATACAGGCGCAGATTATTCAGTAATGAGTAATGAGCTTTCGAAAATACTGAAGAAAGTGCTGACGCCTTGGAAGGGACCACAAGTTCGCACAGCAGGAGGGCACCTCATCGACCCGACGGGAAGATGCACCGCAAGAATTGGTATACGGGGCTTCACATACGTCGCCAGCCTTATTGTGCTGCCCGAATGCTCAAGAGACTTGATTATCGGCATGGACTTCTTGCAAGCTAACGGCGCTGTAATCAACTTGCGAGAATCTTGCGTCTCATTCTCAACGAGGCACGCTATCGCAACTTTCGACACTGAAGAAGACGTTTATGATCTCTGTATTGCGGATGACGATGTCATGATACCACCGAGATCAAGCATATCTGTCGCAGTAACCAACAGAGCATTCAGTGACTTCGAAGGATTTGCTGACAGCAACACCGACCTGATGCTTCAGAAAGGTATCTGCATGCCACGAGGCCTCGTTCAGCTGCGTAGCGGTTGTACCAACGTTTTGCTTACAAACTTTGGAAACGAGATACAACACATCGCAAAGGGAACCGTCATCGCCAGTCTGAATGATTTCGTCCAGGTTACGGAGCTGAACACTTCTGAAACCACGACATCTGATTTACAAGACGTGGACTCTGTCCTGGCAGCTATCGACATTGAACCAGGACTACTGCCCCATCAAAAGGAAGAAATAGAGAGACTTGTAAGGGAATTCTCCGCATGCTTCTCGATGTCATCCAAAGTCCGTCGTACACCTATCGCCAAACATCGCATCATTGTCGATGAGTCGGTGAGGCCTATATACCAGCATCCCTACCGTGTGTCACCTAAAGAAAGAGAGGCTATAGGAAATCAGGTTCAAGAAATGCTCAAGGATGACGTCATTCAGCCGTCAGCAAGTCCCTGGGCCTCACCTGTTGTGCTTGTGAAGAAAAAGGATCAGACCTTGCGTTTCTGCATTGATTACCGGAAACTGAACGCCGTCACTAAACGGGATGTTTATCCTCTTCCAAGGATTGATGACACTCTGGATAGGCTACGAGATGCGAAGTATTTTTCCTCGCTGGACCTTAAAAGTGGATATTGGCAGATCGAAGTTGACGAAAGAGATCGCGAAAAGACGGCGTTTGTGACACCGGACGGTTTATACGAGTTTAAGGTTCTTCCGTTTGGCCTTTTTTCAGCACCCGCCACCTTCCAGTGAATGATGGACACAGTGCTCTCAGGTCTGAAATGGCAGTCTTGTCTGGTTTATTTGGACGACGTCGTAATCTTCTCTGCTACCTTCGAGCAACACGTGGAAAGGCTTCGGGCAGTGCTCACCGCTATCAAGTCAGCAGATTTGACGATAAAACCTCAGAAATGCCATTTCGGCTTCCGTGAACTCCTTTTCCTCGGCCATGTCATCAGTGCGGAAGGCGTCCGCCCAGATCCTGGGAAGACTGAGGCCGTCGCAAAATTTCCAAAGCCAACGGATAAAAAGGCCGTGAGGCGATTTTTAGGTCTCTGTGCCTATTACAGACGATTCGTCAAAAATTTTTCGCGAATCGCTGAACCGCTGACTCGGCTGACAAAAGAAGATGTGCCCTTCGTTTGGCTTAGTGAACAGGAGGATGCCTTCAATGAACTACGGAATTGCCTTCAAAGCCATCCTGTTCTTGCGCATTTTGACGAAGAAGCGGCAACAGACATCCACACAGATGCAAGTAATGCAGGTCTTGGGGCCGTACTTATTCAATGGCAAAATGGACAAGAACGAGTCATTGCGTACGCCAGTCGAACTCTTTCGAAAGCTGAGGTGAACTACTCAGCGACGGAAAAAGAATGCCTCGCTGTGATATGGGCTATCACCAAGTTTCGACCATATTTATACGGCAGGCATTTTCGAGCTATAAGTGACCATCACTCACTATGCTGGCTGGCCAATCTCAAAGATCCGTGTGGACGGCTTGCAAGATGGAGCCTACGATTACAAGAATACGATATCACGGTCGTATATAAGTCCGGTCGCAAGCACAGTGATGCTGATTGCTTGTCACGTGCTCCGATTGAACCCGCTGCCTCTACTTCCGCCGACGACGGACAGGATTTACCATTCTTGGGGGCTGTGACAACATCGCAGATGGCACATCATCAGCAATCTGACCCGGAATCACTACAAATAATCAAGTACCTACAGGGACAGTCTGTCGATGTTCCACGAGCCTTTTCCCGCGGCTTGTCGGCGTTCGTCCTTCGCAATAACGTCCTATATAAAAGGAATTTTGAAAACAATACAGCGGCATTCCTGCTCGTCGTCCCTGCACATTTACGACCTGAGATCTTGGAGGCTTGCCACGACGATCCGTCAGCGGGACACTTAGGAGTGAGCAGAACGTTAGCACGTATCCGCACTAAATATTACTGGCCGAAGTTGCTAAGCTCTGTGCAACACTACGTCAGAACTTGCCGTGATTGCCAAAGACGCAAAACCCCGCCGTTGAAACCAGCAGGTCTCCTTCAGCCTATAGAAACACCAGAGGTCCCATTCGCACAAGTGGGAATGGACTTACTTGGCCCATTTCCTACGTCGTCGTCGGGGAAACGGTGGATCATAGTTGCGACCGACTATCTGACTCGATACGCTGAGACAGCGTCTCTTGTTAGAGGAACGGCCGTTGAAGTGGCCGAATTCTTCGTCACCAACATCGTACTGCGGCATGGCGCTCCTATAGTGCTAATCACGGACCGAGGAACCGCGTTTACGGCTGATCTGATAAAGTCTATTATGAAATTGACGCACACCAGTCATAGGAAAACGACAGCATATCACCCACAAGCAAATGGACTCACAGAACGACTGAACAGAACGTTGGCTGATATGTTGTCGATGTACGTGGACGTAGAGCATCGTACATGGGATAAAATATTACCCTATGCAACGTTCGCGTATAATACCGCAATGCAAGAGACTACCCGAATGGCGCCGTTTCAGCTTGTATTCGGCCGGACAGTCACCACACCTTTAGATGCTATGCTACCTGTTGATGAGGTGACAGAAAATGAGTATGATGTCAGCGACTATATACAAAGAGCAGAAGAAGCAAGACAGCTGGCGCGGCACCGTATTCACCAACAACAGAAAGCCGACACGCATCGATACAACCTGCGACGAAGAGACGTCCAGTATGCGCCGGGAGACAGAGTATGGGTGTGGATTCCCGTTCGCGTACGTGGCCTATCCGAAAAGCTGCTACGCCGCTATTTTGGTCCATACAGAGTGCTCCGCCGCCTTGGCTCGGTGAATTATGAAGTTGTTCCAGATGGACAGGAAATCTCATCACGACGGCGGCATCGCACAGAAATTGTGCATGTCGTCAGAATGAAACCTTACTACGACAGGGAATGAACCACCGAGGACACCACACTGCTTGACGGCAACTGAATTCACCACGAGGTGTTGTAAACGATCGCCTGGAAACCAGTTTCTAATCAGCATCGGGACGATGCACTCTCGAAAGGGGGGTAATGACCCAAGGTGGTTTCAAACTACGCGCCCAGGCCGATTTGTACGCCCTCCCAATTGTTTGTGGCATACGTTCGAAAGAAGGTAAATGTGTGACCGAGAGCGCGTGCCTGCTTGACCCAGACCAGAACAGCTGCGCGCGAACTACGCGGGAGACAACCAGAGGAAAAAGAAGAAGAGGTGGAGCTTTCAGAGCTGGAAGAGGACTCTTCTTCAGAGCTGCTTGGGACTTCCGTTTTAGTTATCTCCTGCTTCCTTCTCGGGCACAAGTTCGCCCAACTTACTATAGTTCAATAAAGTGTGCCTTTTAACTGTGCGTTACAATATGCATAGGGAAGCAGGAAAAGGTAGAGCGATGAGAGAGGTAGAGAGCAGGGACAAGATTCTCTTTACCCCTTTTGGGCAGTAGCAGGCAAAGCAACCTGAAAAAGGGGGCAAACTCAACAGGCAGCCTGACAAAGGAGGTGGACGACAGGCACTGAAGGGAGGGGGCGGGGGCTGGCTTGGGGGGGGGGGGGGGGGCGATCGCCGCTACCGCCCCCTCCCCCGGGATCTGCCACTGCTATGGCTTCAACGGACGTTTTGCAATTAGAGTACAACACCTGCAAAGGTATGAGCCGTCTGCTGATCCCCACTAAAGATACCGCGGCACACGCGACCACGCCCGCTGGTACAAAGTACGCACTTCCTGTCGGACTCACGCAGCCCCCTCCCCCCCAACCCGGCGGCTCCTATCTCCATGTGCCCATCGCGCGAACGAGACGGTCGGCTCGTTTCATCTCTCGCACGCTTTCACTCGCGCATGGAGCATACGACGCGCGGGGTGATGTAATCGCGATTTGGACTTGATAAGGAAGATCATGGCGAAGGCATAAAATTCGCGTCGGGGTTTCTATACAATTGCTACCGCAAAAAAAAAGCAATATAGCTGCGGGCTAAGATCTCATGAAAGCACGGCAACAGCCTGAATTACGGCACATCCGATTATGGTGGAAACGTTACTGTTCTCCGACATCGCGCGCCGAATCGAGCCAATGGGACCCGTGCTGGTGTCGCGAGTTTCGGTCGCCACTAAGCCTTGGCTCTGAAAAGTTTTGTAGTTCGGCTTTGCAGCAAACATCCACGTGGCGTGGCTGGTAATTGCGAGCTGCAGCCCCCCAATATATCGGTCGACTGCCTAAAACCTGTTTCAGCATGTGCCCTCATCGGGAAAAAAAGAAAAAAAAAAGCTTTCACTTGCTGTGAGTTACGCTAGCTCTCGCCTGGAAATTTATTCTATTCTTCACGGAGTCCTAAATAGCATCTTTGAAGCTCGGGATCCGAGCGAGTGAGCTCTCCGATAACAGCCAACAAGCGTCGTATTTTTTCTCGCCGATCGGGATGGCTTGCCAGATACCAGCCTTGTCGAAGACATCCGCTTCCTGAACGATCGCGATCGCTTGCAAGATAACTCAAGCTCGTTACATTTACTGCTACCGCTTCTACAACTAATCATGCTTGTTACTTCACATGTGGCGATAACAAAAACACCATATCGGGCGCTAACGCACAGCACGCGCGAGAAAGAATACAGAACTACACCGCGTAGTCACAGAACACCCTGACAACATTGCGCGATACGATGTGTCATGGTTCATGGTGCCCGCATGCCACGCATTAGCCGGATTCTCTCCCACTTCACCGCTCCGAAGGCGATGACAGCATCGAAGTGCGCCACTTCGCCGCAGCCGCAGCGGCCGTTTAATTGATCTGAAAAATGCGTTCACAAAATATCGAGCCAGTGCTACCGCGACTTTCGTTGCCTTTCGATAAGGTTACTGTGGATTTTCCCTGATGGGAGCACAATTTCCCTGAGTTTTCCCTGAGAATTTCCAGACTACCCAAAATCCCTGAGAATTCCCGGTTTTCCCGGTCGGTAGACACCCTGCACATTGTGTTTTTTTCGAAAGTATGTGTTGTTTCGTCTATATTAACGATATTCAAAACACTTTATCAATTTTATTGTGACTGTTACATAATAGGATGTCATTAAATATAACTTTGTGTTTCTAATTGTTTTTAAATCTCTAAAAATGGCCACAGGGGGGACGCACACGTCTTGCATGCTCTGAAATCTTTGTTTGCATTTTTCTCAAAATAAGAATGTGCTCAAAGTCATGTGACGCCAACTTTCATAACTTTTTTCTCATTGTGTACTTCAAATTTCATTGATGTGAGTGACCTGTGCGTGAGAAAGATCTTTTTTTTTTTTGCTCTGTAGCGAAGACGACTGCTCGTGGGTCAAGATCTCCAACGCTCGGCACGGGAATGCAGTCGTGCTCAGAGTCCATGCCCTAGCACTGCTGAGCAATAAACATCCTTGCAATGTGTTTTCTTATTTTAAAAGTGGAATGCCATCACTTTCAACAGTAATGTTGGAAGAGGAGACCTTTATCCAGGGTGTCTTCACAGTGCCTGAAATCCAGCTCAGCCACATCCATTTCTGCAAAGTTGTCAAACTCATGGGCAAAGTCACCCCTGGCCGCCATGTAACCAGCCATGTCGGCCTGCTGTTGGGAACACAGCAGAGGCCGTGGTGGGTCCCCCAACACTGCATGAAATGATAAGCATCATTACAAAAAGGGTGCTATGCATAAGAAGAAGAAGAATGTTTTTATTTTCATTGAAATGATTTACAAAAATTGCTGCGAGAACATCCGGATCCGTAGCCGATATGGTAGTTAAGGATCCCTTACAGACATTGCATATTGTGGTTTATTTAGCGAGTACAATGTTGATATATAAGATTCAATCACAAATCACATTTTAAAATACGATCATGCAAAAAAAAAATAAAAAAGAACAGAATCAATGTGCATGTACACAGAGTTATTAGTTCGATATCAATATGGTGACTGGTAACTCCCCGATAGGAAGAGTTTCCTGAGCGATTGCGTCATATTTGGCAGGCATTTAATTAGGGTAGGGATACTGTTCCAGATTTTTGCACCAACAAAGGATACTGTTCGATGGCCGTAAACATTGTGGACTATTGGCAGGTAAAGATTTAGTTGTTCCGCCTGTCGAGTGTGACCTCAAGGTTTTATTAAGACTGATGAGTGAAGGGGCACGTTTTTATTCATTATTTTGCGTACTAATGTTGCACTTTTGTATTACCTAGCCATATTAAAAGGCATTATGTTAAGATTTCTGAAAACTTCAGTCGATGGTGCATTCTTGGGTGCTGATGCAATGGTTCGTACAGCTCTCTTTTGCAAAATGTTAACGACGGAGCAATATGAAGCATATGTGTAGCTCCATGATTCGATGCAATAGGTTAGGTGAGAGTGAAAAACGTTAAAGTATAATATACGGAGTGTGTGTAAGTTGAAGTGGTTCCTAGCTTTAAACAATGTAAAGCATCCAAAGCTTAGTTTTCTACACAAATTGTCTATATGTGATGTCCAGTCGAATGAAGGGTCTAGAGTCACGCCAAGGTAAGTATACGTGTTCACCTCGTCAATGCGAGTTTCCTTAATGTACAGACCACATGTTTCAGGTATCACTTTTCGGTTAGAGGCGAATACAGCGTACTTGGTTTTTTTTGTATTTAATAATAAATTGTTTCCTTTAAACCACTGAGAAGTTGCTTGCAGTTCTTTATTGGCGAGTGATTCGGCTTCCTGAAGGGAGTGGCGTGCTATAAGTAAGGCGGTATCATCTGCATATAGAGCTGCTTGCATATGGGTTAAGGATAGAGGGTAATCATTAATGAAGAGGGAGAACAAAATCGGTCCAAGTACTGAACCTTTCGGCACACCTGTTTCAACGAATTTCCTGTTTGACTTGTTACCGAGTATTTGTACATACTGAGTCCGTTGCGACAAATAACTGTGAAAGAACTTTGAAGATATTCCTCTAAATCCATAGCGTTCGAGTTTGTTTAACAATATACTGTGGTCCACTGAATCAAAAGCTTTTTTTATATCTAGGAAGACACCTATGATGAACTGGTTATCGTTTAATGCTCGGTTTACTGTTTCTGCCACAAAGCTTACCGCAGTAGCCGTACTGTGTTCTTTTCTAAAGCCATGTTGACTCGGAGTTAGGATACCGTATTTTGTAATAAAGCCCATCATTCTTTTAGCAACAAGCTTCTCAAAAAGAGTGTTCACGCAGGATAGAATCGTTATGGGGTGGTAATTTGCTATGTCGTCAGGGCATTCGCCTTTGTGGATTGGTGTCACCCTCCCTATCTTAGGCTGCTCGGGGTATACACCTGTCGTGAAGGACTGATTGAAAATAACAGCCAGAGGTATGGATAAGGTTTCAATGTTGTCCTTCAATATTTTAACTGGTATTTCATCATGTCCCATGGCTTTGTTTGATGACATCTGACGTACAACAGCAATAATTTCAGCTTCAGTAATTTCTCGGAAAAAGAAAGTATTCTTGTGAACAGTAGGGAATGGTGAGTTATATCTAGCATTTTTACGGGTTGCCGACTGCTTTCCTATGGTTACGAAGTAATCATTAAATAGTTCCGCTAGTTCTATTCCATTACAACCTACTATATTTAAGTTTGGTAAAACAGGTTGTTGGGGCTCCAGATTTACAACTGCCTTTATTATACGCCATATTTCCTTTGCGTTACCGTTGGCTTTCGTGATAAGGTTACTGTAATATTCCTTTTTTCGTTTTCTCATCATGGACAACGACAGATTGCGCGTGTTTCTGTATAATTCTTTATAATAACCGTTATCTCTATTTTGCTTCATTTTGGTCAATGTTCTCTTAATCTAATAATTTTGAGTATTTCTTCGTTCATCCAAGGGCAAACTGGTGTAGACAGGTACGCTGATCTGCGAGATTTGCACTCTACTTTTGCACTCTACACTCTACTATAATGCTGCAAGTGACTTGAAAAAAAAGTCCCATTGTGGAATCTCACATCTAACGCACCTGCATACAGCTTACATAGCAGTGCAGTCATGGAATCAAGCTCTTCATTTCGACAATTCATTTAAACTAGCCCTAATCTTTTAAGGTAGGTACTCCCAAATGATCGGTTTGTCATAGGTGGGTTCACATGCGTGTGCACCTATTGCCCATCTTTCAGCAGCAACATTCTCCTGCTTTTGTTTTATGGAATCAAGCAGCATGGTTAGGCACACTCCTGACAGGCTTAAGTTTTGGGTTCACACTGAACTCTATATGCCAAAGTGCATCAAACAAAAGCTTTTGATTTGTTTCAAATGCAAATTTGTTGAAGCTTTCCAACAGCTGCAAGGGTCCAATTGACATGCGCTGCCTAAAATGATAAAATTAATCAGTGAATCGTGGTTAATATTACAACAAAAGGAGCTAGTTCATTTTTTTTACTCTGCTTTTGCTCCACTCCATATCCTCCAAATAATTAGAGTGGAGAGCCCTGATATGCTGTGTTCCCCATGTGGCTCTTGGCTTCCCCTGAAAGCACTTGCCTTGCGAAGGTTGCACAGCTGGGCAAGAGTGTTCATACACTGGCACCAACGTGAACTTGTATCCTTGTCTTTAGCTCGGGGAGAACAAGCAGCAGCCTGCAGGCCTTCCCTCCTTTCGCAGGACAACAACACTCACTCCATATCCAGGCGGGCAAGTCGAACCTCCTCGATTCAGCAACATGTGCCTTTGCTATGTAATTCAGCTAGCTGCAATAAATGCCCTTTTCTGCGTTTTGTACTCGAGTGCTTGAGACACCCACAGTCATCACTGAAACATCTGGTATAACAGTGTCCAATGGCCAAATAGCTAATTCGTAGCCACCAATTTCAAGCTGACATGGCCTGCTTTCTGATATGCTCAGCCGAAAATCGCACTGACGGTACTGCCACTTCTGGAAGAATAGCAGGCTTCTGTTTATTCTAAAATGAGGTGTGGGGGCTCATAAGCAGAATGTTTTTCTTTGCTAAGGCAAGAAGAACGGTGCCAAAGAAATGAGGCACCAACAGAAGTGTTCAACAGCTCCTTGTATGCTGAGACATGAATAAACCCGTCCGCATCTCGTGCCATAATTGTTTCGCAGATTCACAACAGGTGGCATTCACATTACTGCACATGCATTTCTCCAGCTGCACTGTAGAGAAGCTACACTTGCACCTTCACCAACATGACTGCTCGCCCAAGGAGCCTTAAGTTAGGCTACCCCTGCAAAAGGTGGCCAACCTGAACAGGTACATATAATTCTAGTGGCTGTGTTGAAGTCCTTGACTAAGGGTACTTGGTGTTCGGAGACGGCGAGTTAGGACACGAGTGCGGCTCGTAGCAGCAAGAATCCTTTTATTCGATCCGCCCCCCCTACTATATACCCAATGTCAGGGGGCGCTCGCCTGCCCACAGCGCCATCCATTAGCGACTATACAAAGCACTCAGCGTCCACTACATCTTCCCTCCCGGGAGGGTTACAGGTTGAACCAACGTGGTGGTTTCACGGTACGGCCACAACGCGTACGCTTAGGTTCACCACACTGAGGCACACTTGCTCGCACAGGTAAAGTTTGTACATCAGACGAGGGAGGCATCTCTCGAGGTGGCACAGGTGATGCGCATGAAGCACTTGGTGACGACGCTTCCACCGATGACCTCGAGGCAGGTGCTCTGGGTGGTCTTGAAGCTAAGGTTCCATGCGTTGGTGATGAAGCCAGTGCTGTTGTCCTTGGACATCTTGGTCAGCCAGGAACGGCACCAGATGGCAACGGTTCCTCTGGACAACACCACTGGGAGTCTCAACCACATACGACCTTGGTCGCTGAGCTGGGCTGAGAACACGACCGCTGCAACCTATATCTTTTGTCCACACTTCCTCCCCCATATTGAGAGGAATCAGAGGAGTGGCACCATAACGACGATTGTAGTCCTGCGCCTGTTGCAACTTCGCTGCAGTATTCTGTGCTTGAAATTCCTCGTGATTTGGTAAGGCCGGAAGAAGTCGTTAAGGCAGAACCGGAATACGAGTTTGCAGTCTCCTCCCCATAAGTACCGAGCTGGAGAGACACCCGAAACTCCAGGTGTGTCTCGGTATGTGAGCAGGGCGAGGTACAGATCCGAGCTTTTCTTCAGCATATCCTTCACAGTGCGCACCATGCGCTCTGCCTCTCCATTACACTCTGAGGGTATCGAGAGCTGCTGGTCTCGTGGCAGAATCCATATGCTCGTGCAAAGTTGGCGAACTCCTTGGACGCGAACTGAGGTCCATTGTCCGTCCGCACAGCGTCTGGTATCCCAAAGCGAGCAAAACAACTCTTGATTGCAGCAATGACTGCTTTTGCTGACAAAGTTCCCAATGTGGCTACTTCGGGAAATCTGGTATGTAGTTGACGATCAGGACGTAGTCACGTCCTTCTAAGTGGAACAAGTCGGTTCCCAGGCATTGCCATGGTCTTTCCGGTGTTGGCATTAGTATCAGTGGCTCAGAATGCAGGGCTCGAGTCTCAGCACACTTAGCACATTGAGTCACAAGGTCTTCGATATGCTGATTGCAATGGGGCCACCAAACGCACTCTCGGGCGTGCTCTTGACAGCGGCGGACACCTTGATGTCCTTCGTGCAGCAGTGAGAGGATGTCCTTGTGTTGAGGTGACGGGATGACAATTCGGCGATCCAGTCAGAGTAACTCATCGTACACACTCAGTCTTTCTCGCTCCTTCCAATATGGTGCTAAATAGGTCGGAACTCTCTTCTTGGATGGCCAGCCTCTCTCACAATAAGTAATAATCGAAGAGCATTCACTATCTTGAGCTTGAATACGACGGATCTCGTCAAGCTGACTTGCCAGTTGTGGAGGTAGATCCTTAAGAACTTCCCCTATATAGATTTCCAAGCTGCTGACCGCTTTGGAAGTTGGCAAGTCACAAGGCGCTCGTGAAAGTATGTCTGCTGTAGCTAGCAGTTTTCCAGGAACATACTTGACCGAGAACTGATAGCGCATCACTTTGATCCGCATAGGTTGAATTCGAGGTGGCAAGACGTCCAGATCTTTACTTGAAAGGAGAGCTACAAGCAGAAGATGATCGGATTCGACCTCAAAGCTTAGTCCGCGTAGGTATTGGTTGAACCGGGTGACAGCCCATGTGACAGCCAGAGACTCTTTTTCCGTTTGACTGTAGCGTCCCTCTGTAGCAGTGAGAGATCTGGAAGCATAGGGGATGGCACGTCGAATTCCCGAAGGTTGATCCTGGAGTAAGACAGCTCCAAGGCCATGGGAGCTTGTGTCAGCCGATACTACAGTTGGGTAATGGGGATTGTACATAGCCATACATACGTCGGAGCTGAGCAAAGACATGATGTTCCTGAACGCTTGCTCTTGGTTGTAACTCCAACCCCATGCGTTGTTCTTGTTGAGGAGAACACGAATAGGTGCTGAGATCTCAGACAGGTTTAAAATGAATCTAGCCAAATGGTTTACCATTTCAAGTACTAATCGGCGAACACCACTGATATCGATTGGTGGTAGAAGATCCATGATAGCCTTGACTTTGTCCAGGTCTGGACTAATTCTCTGCTGGCTGACGACAACTGCTAAGAACTTGACAAAAGAGACTCTGAATTGACACTTCTTTTCATTAAGAGTGAAGCCCTTAAATGTGCCAAGATGTCAGCTAGACGCTGGTCGTGCTCTTGACGGTTCCTACCGAAGACGAGTATGTCGTCTATGATGTTGACGACTGCAGTGATGCCTTCGAGCAATCTCGACATGAAGCGCTGGAAATACTTGGGCGCTGTCGCAATGCCAAACGTAAGACGCTTGTAGCAATAGCAGCCAAAAGGTGTGATGAATGTTGTCAATTCTTCGCTCTCTCAAGTTAGTTTGATCTGGTGGAAGCTGGATCTTGCATCGAGATTAGAAAAAATTCGTGCCCCACCAAGCTGGCCTAAGGCGTCTTCAACTGTTGGCAGAATGTAGCATTCCCGCTGGATAACCTTGTTAAGCTTCGTCAAGTCGACACACAGCCTGTACCTGCCCGACGGCTTCGGCACAACGACGAGGCCTGAACACCATGCAGTAGACGTGTCAACCTTGCGAATGACTCCTTGGGTTTCCATTTCATCCAATTCCTTCTTCCCCTGCTCGAGTAGAGGCAGAGGTATTCGTCGAGGAACACTCAATGAAAAGGGGCAAGCGTCTTGAGCAACGCGAATATAGTATTCTTCTTGCACTTCCCCAAGGCCACGAAAAATTCTTGCTTGGGGTGACGGAATACCTTCCACAGAGTCCAAAAACTGAACGATGCCCCAAGTCTTCAATTGCCGGTAATCCCAGGTGTGTCGTCTGGTTCTTGATGACATACAGTCTTTGCACAGAGACCTTGTTATGCCATTGCAAGGCAGCAGTGAAAGTTCCCAGAACGCACAATCTTTGATTTCCAGGACCAGACACCTCGGCGTCTACTTTATCCAAAACCTATCGCCTTCTTTCCCGGGTAATCCCGGGAAAGAAGGCGATACCACCATAACTTCTGCTCCCGAGTCTATCTTGAAGTGTGCAAGGTGACCATTCACGTGAATGTCGGCATATCGTGCCCGACGCGTACTCAGCGTATGAAGTTCAGCTGAGCCTAACAGCTCCTTCCGATGCTTAGCCCGGCAAACAGCAATAAAGTGACCTTGCTTCTTGCAGAAATTGCATGTGGCCTTGCGAACTGGGCATTCTTTTTGAGAGTGTTGACCACGGCCGCAGTAATCGCAAGTAGAATTGAGTTGGCTGCACCGACTTGCTGCGACGTGGTGACGCGTTCTTCACGCGTTGCACCGCGTCCACGTTTAAGCTGTCGAAGGCCCCGCTCTCGCTGAGACTTGCGCGGGATGGACGCTCTTTTTCGGCTTCTTCATGAATACGTGCTTGGCACAACCAACACTTCCTCTGCCGAAAGTTCAGTACATCGGCACAATTGATCCGACAGCGTCTCGTTCTGCAATCCAACGACAAACTTGACTCGCACAAGTCGGTCTTCGACCTCGGCATTGTTGTACCCACAACGCTTGACAAGATTCTGAAGTGCGGTAAAGAATTCGTCCACCGGCTCCCCTTGTTGATGTACTCGGCGGTGAAATCAGCGGCTCTCGTAAATCTCATTGACAGGGTGAACAAAATGCGAGATGAGCTTAGCGTTGACTTCCACAAACAGGAGGTTTTCCAGAGCAGACAGTCCTAGCGATAACAAGACGCTACGTGCCTGAGAACCCATGCAATATAAGAGTGCTCACACTTGCACCTCGTCGGTGGCTGTGTTGAGTGCGGCAACAAAGGCGTAATCTTCATACCTTGTTATCCATGTTGTCGATTTCCCAGGGCTTGTGAAGTTAAACGGCGACGGAGGTTGAAGTCCCGGCGTACCGACGCGCACAATGTTGAGCTTGGAAGCGTCTGTACCAGTTGTCGGGTCGACGCTGATCGTGTCCATAACTGCGCGTTGTCACCCACTTCTGACACCATGTTCGGAGACGCCGAGTAAGGACACAAGCGCGGCTCGTAGCAACAACAAGAATCCTTTTATTCGATCCGCCCCCCTACTATATACCCAATGTCAGGTGGCGCTCGCCTGCCCACAGCGCCATTAATTAGCGACTATACAAAGCACTCAGTGTCCACTACACTTGGATACCTGCTGCCTACTAGGGTAAAGCTGCAACTAAGCCCGATTTCAGGCACCACTGACGCACAACTGGTGCCGTCCAGCAAATACATCCCCAAATCACAGAGTAAAAAAAAAGCTACAGCGCATTCAACGAAGCAACGGGCTATACTTGCTCTCCTTCCAGGCCAAACAGACCACATCAACCCCCCTACTAGCTGCACTTGTTCTCGCTTCAATACCAGCATCGCCCTTAATAGCAGAAATCGCCTTTTGTCTGGCAACCCGGCAAATGTGGTGCCGCAATAGGGCTGCTGCATTTTTTTCCTGCAGGTGCTCTTGCATTGGCGGCAATGCGGGTTCCAGCCTAAGGCAGGGCAAAATGAAATGCAGGGCAAAACACAACATTTTGAATTTGGTGTCATATATGCCTAAAACAAAAAACCTGCTGCTGTTTTGTTCTTCACTTCATCAACAAATGCCAAAAGTTGTCCATTTCTTTTGATGAACAATGTTGCAATTTTTCCAAAAGTTCACATCGGAAGAAATGCACAGTTGTTGCCAGTGAGCTCATGACCCACCAAAAAAAGTGTAAAATTTTTGGTCATGCATGAATGTTCTCCAGCATCAGTACAGCAAAGTAAGTAGTATTTATATTGTAGCGAAGCGTTCCTACTGAGTAATGGGTCGTCCTCTCGAGCGCCTTCCAGTGGGTCGTTCTCTTCTCTGAGAGCACGCCCCTCGTGCAGAAAGTCGGCCCCGCTTTGACTGTCGCTGCCGTGCGCCGTCGCTGAGTCCCCGTTAATAAACGCCTTGACAATTTGGTGGAGGGTGCTGTGCCCTTTAAACAACTACGGTCCGCATTCGATGCCCTTGGAGCTTCGATCCCGTACCGTGCCTGCTACCATGACTCAAGACGCCGCCCAGCAAACGCCTCCTCTTGCACCGATGCCATGTCCGGGTGTCCCCCGCATCCGCGACCCTCCTATCTTCACCGGCGCGGATGGCACCGACGTCGAGGACTGGCTCGCGATCTACGAGCGTGTGAGCGTCCCCAATAAATGGGACGAGGCAGGCAAACTGAGCAACCTCGTTTTCTACCTCGCGGGTGTGGCAAGTCTATGGTACAACAACCACGCATCCGATTTCGCTACGTGGTCCGCTTTCAAGACCGCCATCATCGACGTCTTTGGCCGCCCTGCCATTCGCAAGCTGGAAGCCGAACAGCGGTTACGTGAACGAGCCCAGCAGTCCGGCGAGTCTTTCACGAGCTACATTGAAGACGTGCTCGACTTGTGCAAGAAAGCCAACGCAACCATGTCTGAGGCCGACAAGATCCGGAACGTCATGAAAGGCATCGACGACGATGCCTTCACCATGCTACTCGCCAAAAACCCTCGCACTGTGGCAGAGGTCATCACGCTGTGTCAAAGCTACGAGGAGCTACGCCGGCAGCGGCTGATGACGCGTCGACCTCCATCACGCAACGCCGATCTCGCTGGCTTGTCGGCCGTGTCGGACCACCCCGTCTTACTCGCCGAAATCAAGTCATTCGTGCGGGAGGAAATTGCCCGCCAGTTCTCCTTACTGGCCTTCTCTCACCCGCAGGATGTTGTACAGTCGTCGACCACACTGCTGCCTCCCCTACGACGGGCTATCGAGCTGGAAATCGCGGAGGTTATGCCGGAATACCACCAGCCCCCTCCGGCGTCTGCGCCGCTCAGTTACGCACAAGTTGCAGCCAGGCCGCCCCCAGCGCTCCCTGTGGTGCCCCCGCTAACATACGCTGGAGCCGTCACCAGGCCTCAGGCCTTCGAAGCGAGTGTGCCGGCTGCGTACGCCGACATCGTCCATACGCCCCGACTGCAGCCAACCATGCAGTCGTCATATCAGCAGCCGCCCCGTCCCTCGCGTCCTGCCACGTGGATGGGACCTAGCCTGGCAAACCGATGGCGCACTTCCGACAACCGCCCGATCTGCTTTGCGTGCGGTTGCGCCGGTCACGTAGCCCGCTATTGCAACCACGTGCAGCCGCCTCGAGTCGGATCAGCCGTCACCAACCAGTCCAGCCGCCCGTATTATGACCCGCTGCCGCCTATGTCACCGACGTCACGCCCAGGTCCATCTACCTGTCGGTCACCGTCCCCACGACGCCGCTCACTGTCACCGATGCGGCCTCGTCCGGTCGCACGAGACCAGGAAAACTAGTCCTCGCAATCCAAGAGGCAAGGGCTGCGACGCTATCGAACAGCCAAAGCCCTCAGCAAAGCCCATCAAACGTAGTAGACGTGTTTGTAGATGGTGTGCGCACATCGGCCCTTGTAGACACTGGAGCTGCCGTTTCCGTTATGGACGCTAAATTTAGCCGACTACTACGAAAAGTGACGACGCCACTTTCCGGGCTCTCCCTCCGTACAGCCAGCGCTCACAGTATTCACCCGACAGCGGTGTGCACAGCCCGTGTCATGATTCAGGACGCTCTGTACGCCGTCGAATTCATCATAATTTCCTCATGCTCTCACGACGTCATCCTGGGATGGGATTTTCTCGCCCGTCACGCCGCCGTAATTCGTTGCGCACCAGCCGAAATAGAGCTCTCACCATTCTCAGATTTGACGCCGGCGGACAGTCCACCGGCTGCGACCAAGGTACTCGTCAAAGACGACACCACACTTCCTGCAAACTCGTCAACGGCTGTGTCAGTCTGCTGCACCGGTCTCGCCGACGCCGTTGCACTCCTCTCTCCATCTGACCGCGTCTTCACTAGAAAAGGCTTGTTGGTGCCATTTGCGACCGTGAAAGTCATTCAGGGCGACACCGACATTTTTGTTACGAACCCATCCCCGTACATTGTTAGGTTGGTGCGAGGGGAATGTCTCGGCAGAGCTGAAGCCCTCGAAGACGCACAAGTTATGGACGCACCGGGTGACACGCACTGTGCCAACTCCCATTCGCTCAGTGCTGTTTCCACATCTGATTCGTCACCCGCTGATTTATTTGGTTCCTTGATTGCTGAGCACCTTACGTCGGTCGAGCGTTCCCAGCTTCTATGCCTGTTGGAAGAATTTCGTTCTTCGTTCGATGTAGCGCAAACTTCTCTCGGCCGCACGTCTGCTGTCACGCATCGCATCAACACTGGCGCCCAACCACCACTGCGGCAACGTCCATATCGCGTGTCGCCAACAGAGCGTCGTGTAATTACCGAGCAAGTCAAAGACATGCTTCACCGCGATGTTATTCGACCCTCAAACAGCCCGTGGGCATCTCCTGTTGTTCTCGTTGCGAAGAAGGACGGCTCTGTGCGGTTCTGTGTGGACTACCGACGACTCAATAAGATCACCCGTAAGGACGTCTATCCCCTACCTCGAATAGACGATGCCATTGACAGCCTGCAAGGAGCAGAGTTCTTTTCATCGCTCGATTTGCGCTCAGGGTACTGGCAAGTACCCATGGCTGATGACGCTCGACCGAAGACAGCGTTTGTCACACCCGACGGCTTGTACGAATTCAACGTCATGCCGTTTGGGCTGTGCAATGCGCCCGCGACCTTTGAGCGCATGATGGATACCGTTCTGCGCAACTTGAAATGGCACACGTGCCTATGCTACCTCGACGACGTCGTCGTTTTCACCCCGGACTTCTCAACACACCTTCAACGCCTGCGGCAGGTTTTGACGCGCTTGAGTGACGCCGGGCTACAACTGAATCTCAAGAAGTGCCGATTTGCAGCACGGCAGCTGACGATACTAGGATACGTGGTGTCCAAGGACGGCATCCTCCCAGATCCAGCCAAGCTTCGGGCCGTGACAGAGTTCCCCAAACCTACGTCCGTCAAAGAACTGCGCAGTTTCGTAGGACTATGCTCCTACTTTCGGCGCTTCATCCGAAACGTCGCGACTATCATATCACCGCTGACGAAGCTCCTTGGAAGTAACGGGCCCCTCAATTCGTGGTCGTCAGAATGCGACGACGCTTTCGCAAAGCTCCGTCGTTTGTTGACGTCTCTTCCCATTCTGCGCCACTACGACCCTACGGCCCCTACAGAAGTACACACAGACGCCAGCGGTGTTGGCCTCAGTGCTGTCCTTACGCAGCGCAAACCTGGGTTCCCGGAATATGTTGTCGCATATGCAAGTCGTACGCTTACTAAAGCCGAGACCAACTACACCGTCACGGAGAAAGAATGCCTGGCAATCATTTGGGCCCTTACAAAGTTCCGACCTTATTTGTATGGTCGCCCATTTGATGTCGTCACCGACCATCATGCACTGTGCTGGTTGTCGTCATTGAAGGATCCCTCAGGCCGTCTTGCCCGTTGGGCACTTCGCCTGCAAGACTACGACATCCGCGTGCTGTACCGCAACGGACGTCAGCATGCTGACGCCGACGCCCTGTCGCGCTCTCCCTTGCCTGACGACAATGCCCACAACTCAGCGTCTCACTTTGTCGTTTCTTCCATCGATATTCACACCATCGCTACCGAGCAGCGCAAGGATCAATGGATTGCCTCACTGATAGACTTGCTGACTGATCCATCGGCCACACCATCCACTCGCTTGTTGCGTCGTCAAGCCCACCATTTCGCCGTTCGCGACGACCTGCTCCACCGACGCAATTGGGTCATTCCACACCAAACGTCCCAGACATTGCGCTCGACCCTCTCCAAATGTATTGTAAAAAATTGTGGACGTTCATATCAGTGCACTATTTGCCCTCGGAAAGTATTTTTTGGAAAAAAAATTTTTCTTGTCTGTTACAGTGATTTGAATTTTGCCGTAGTGGGTGAAACATAGGTTGCGAAAAAATACTCTAAAAAATACAATACTTTACGGAACGCCCTAAATATCTGCTGTTTACTTGAAAAGGAATGGCACTATCTTATTATCACCCATTGACGACCACTACTTTGTCTCACGATGTGCTTTGTGGTGAAGCAATGCTGCAATTCTGCGCCCATTTTGATTATTTTTTAAAAATTCTACGAATATTACAGACAAAATAGGACTATATCACATGGCTGGATAGTTGGCAGTAAACGTGTCAAAAAAGTATTGAAGTCGATGACCGAGTAGTTTCGAAGTGGAAAGGGCGCAAACATTGAAAAATGTGTGAAATGCTCCACGTTCAGGCACATGTAGAGTGGTGATGCAGTCCAAGTAAAAATGCACGCTTGGTCTCGTTGGGAAGAGTAAACAAAGGAGATTTATTTGTGAAAGTTTCATCGGAGTGTTTTTTGTTCTTGGCGAGAAACAAAAATTTATGTTGAGCGTTCGCGGCGTGCCTGGGCGCGGGCCCGTAAGTCCGCTTCACTGCGCCGCCACTGTTTCTTGGGGCAACGGAAGTATGCAGCGCCCACGCGGGTGGCACGATCGTGTGCTGCTGCGAGTTTTCACGTTGCTGAAAACTTGCAAACAGTGTATATGGCTGGCAGAATGTTTCGGAAGGGCACTAAAGGCTGCCGGTTAGTAGTGGGAGCAGAGCACGATTTCATTGCCACGTCACCGCATGCAGACGTACGACAGGTGCAGAGCTTGGGTTGTGTTCTCGATCTCTGCGGAGGTTGCAGTTCTTACTTCCGTTGCCGACGTATGGTTTTCGGACTCTTCGCCACTTGAAATCCCTGTGTTGCTGAGTAGGTGGTGAGCCCGGTATTAAGAGTGGTCAGTGATGATGGTACGAAAAGGTGAAACGTGCGCGTACCTTTGAGTGAGATTGTATACTCAAACCTTGCTGAGAGGTCAACTTCCTGCCACGCTGCATGCGATGCTTTCATCTTAGTAATCTCCTTGCGATTACTAAGCGAAGGCGATAGACATTTAAAAGGACGCAGCCGCCTTAAAGGCGGCTTCGTCCTTTTTTACATTTATCGCTTTCGGTTTCCGTTGTACAGGCTAACCGTCTAAAATATGACACGATAGCAGTATACTCACCATTCGCAATGTTTATCTTATTACGCGCTGCCAAGGGAAGCGGCCGAAAGACGAACCTTCGAGTGCCGTGTGCTCGCTCGGCGACGCGATCACCGGAGCAAAGTTCACCTCTGCCGAAGATCCCAGCTTAAGAATACGTAGCACCATTCGGCTCCGAGGCACGAATGGCACGAGTCACGTTCAAGCGAGCTGCCCATACAAAAGAATTATAAGTGTATTCCCGGTGACTATTAGCCACTTTTATTATATAATAATATATTTTAAAGAAACCATCACTCGTTTTCCCTGACACTTCGTCGGCGGCACTGCGGAAAGCCGAAGAATGCGTGTCGAAACGAGAAAACTCACAGCAACACATGATCGCGCCACCCGCGTGGGTGCTGCATACTTCCGTTGCCCCAGGGAACAGTGGCGGCGCAGTGAAGCGGACTTACGGGCCCGCGCCCAGGCACGCAGCGAACGCTCAACATAAATTTTTGTTTCTCGCCAACAACGAAAAACACTCCGATGAAACTTTCACAAATAAATCTCCTTTGTTTACTCTTCCCAACGAGACCAAGCGTGCATTTTTACTTGGACTGCATCACCACTCTACATGTGCCTGAATGTGGAGCATTTCACACATTTTTCAATGTTTGCGCCCTTTCCACTTCGAAACTACTCGGTCATAGACTTCAATACTTTTTTGACACGCTTACTGTCAACTATCCAGCCATGCGATATAGTCCTATTTTGTCTGTAATATTCGTAGAAGTTTTAAAAAATAATCAAAATTGGCGCAGAATTGCAGCATTGCTTCACCACAAAGCACATCGTGAGACAAAGTAGTGGTCGTCAATGGGTGATAATAAAATAGCGCCACTCCTTTTCAAGTAAACAGCAGATATTTAAGGTGTTCCGTAAAGTATTGTATTTTTTAGAGTATTTTTTCGCAACCTATGTTTCACCCACTACGGCAAAATTGAAATCACCGTAACAGACAAGAAAAATTTTTTTTCCAAAAAATACTTTCAGAGGGCAAATAGTGCACTGATATGAACGTCCACAATTTTTTACAATACATTTGGAGAGGGTCGAGCGCAATGTCTGGGACGTTTGGCGTGGAATGACCCAATTACAACGGCGACGGCCGCCAGTGGCTACTAGTAATACCCCGCAGTCTGCGTTATCACATATGCGAGTCGTTCCACTCTGATCCGCAGTGTGCACACCCTGGGGTATCGAAAACCTACCGCCGCATTCGCCAACGTTACTTTTGGCGAGGGATGTACCGCTACGTGGAGAAGTTCGTTCGCTCCTGCATCGATTGTCAGCGCCGCAAAACTTCAACGCACCTGTTGCCAGCAGGTCTGCAACCTCTACCTTGCCCTGACCGACCGTTTGGGCGCGTTGGCATCGATTTATATGGGCCACTTCCACTGACGTCCGCTGGTAACCGCTGGGCCATCGTCGCTGTAGACCACCTCACGCGATACGCTGAAACTGCTGCCCTCCCTGCGGCTACAGCGAGCGATGTGGCCTCCTTCCTGCTCCACCGATTCATGCTGCGTCACGGTCCACCCCAGGAGCTGCTCAGTGATCGCGGCCGTGTCTTCTTGTCGGAAGTCGTCGAAGCCATTCTCAAAGAGTGCAACGTTGTTCACCGCAAAACTACTGCTTACCACCCACAGACAAATGGCCTCACCGAACGCTTCAACCGCACGCTAGGCGACATGCTCTCGATATACGTCGCCGCCGACCACACAAATTGGGATGCCATTCTGCCCTTCGTTACGTACGCCTACAATACCGCCCCTCAGAGCACTACTGGTTTCTCGCCCTTTTTCTTATTGTATGGCAGGCACCCGTCGCACACCATTGACACAATCCTTCCCTACAAGCCGGATCGATCTGAATGTGCGCCTATTTCTGCCACAGCCAGACTTGCTGAGGAGTGTTGCGAGCTCTCCAAGACCTTTACTACGCATAGCCAAGAGCGGCAGAAAAGCATTCGCGGTGACACCACCAGTTCTGCGTCCACGTTCCTTCCTGGAGCGCTCGTATGGCTCTCGGTCCCTACCACTGCACCTGGCCTCTCTTCCAAACTACTGCCCAAATACGAAGGCCCCTACCGTGTCGTCGAACGCAAATCCCCGGTGAACTACCTCATCGAACCCATCGACCCATCCTCGGACATGCGCCGTCGAGGGCGCGACATTGTCAACGTGGCGCGCTTGAAGCCCTACCATGACCCGCTCATAGTGACAAGTTGCTAGGTCGCCAGGCGGCTCCCTTTTCGTAGCCGGGGTAATTGTAGCGAAGCGTTCCTATTGAGTAATGGGTCGTCCTCTCGAGCGCCTTCCAGTGGGTCGTTCTCTTCTCTGAGAGCACGCTCCTCGTGCAGAGTCGGCCCCGCTTTGACTGTCGCTGCCGTGCGCCGTCGCTGAGTCCCCGTTAATAAACGTCTTGACAATATTGTTGCTTAGTACCACTAGATACAAGATGCCAAAATTTAGCTAAGTGCCGCACCCTAAAGAGGAAATTTCTTTAAATTCAGGCATTTGAAAGCGGTAAGACTTGACAGAAAAGTGTTGAATCAGCATAAAAAATTTATAATTTTCATTCAACTTCTAGGGATGAAAGCAACATGAAAGACACACTAAAAGCCATTCGTGACAAGGTTCCAAGATTGACATCAATTGGAAAGAAGTATTCATTCTAACTCTTATTCGCTCTAGTATAAATCAAGATTTCAATATCTCTATTCACCTAGTTCTCAGTCAATCTACCTGTGTGGGTAGTTTCCTTGGAGTGGTACCATTATCATTACTGGTGCTGCTGCGAGGTTGTTCGGTGTCCCCAAGGATGTTTCAGGGAATGGCAAGGATTTCAAAACCAAGTGCTTAGCAAATGCGTGTTAGCACCAGAACTATGACTTTTATATGACAAATGACAAAAGCAGCTCATTGAGTACAAAGAAGGCCTGGCAATGCTTGATCTCTGTCTGGATTCAATGCATGGAGCGTAAAGAGTGGGTTCACAACGACTGCATGGATGCTTAGAATTAGAGTTTTAAGTGCTTTGACACTGCCTCGCTTTGCCCCTCAGGTGGGGGCAAAACAAGGCACTTGCTATACTTCCAGTTTTCTTGCACTTTTGCAGAGCAGGAACATGGCCATGATTATTCTTGCTCTATAACGTGGGCAGAAAGACTGGATTCTTTTTCTGTGTGCTTACCCACAATCTAATCTCAATGCAATGACAAAATGAGGATAGCTGCAGACAAGTTGATGATGTGACAAAAAAACTAACTGCCTTCAATGAGGCAAGCACTAAACTGTCAGCAATGCTCAACCACTGCTTGAGAATGAGAAGGACAGCTTGGTCCTAAGAGCATCATTAATGAAGTTAAAGCAAGAAAAACACTCGACACTTGCGCTGCTGCAATGCCCAGATATTCAGACACAACACATGCACACAGTATCCATCACACATGCACACCTGATGCACGTTGCTTGAGCACGTGCAGATGAACTGTCATGCCAACAAGGTTGCCTCACCTCTATAGGGCACAGGAGCAAGCTGGCAGCTGCCGATGTTGCTGGGCTCAGACGCAACACCTGGGGACAGGAGGTTGATGTATTCAGAAATTAACTGAGCATACAAGGTCGTTCACCAAAGCAGCCCCATCCAATGTTGCACTGTCACAGCACACCGAAGGTCAATGAATGCACAGCATTTTGCAGACAAAAGAACCAAGAAACATGCCTGGCATATCAATATTACTGGAAGGACCTGTATGAGCCAGCCTCAATTGCTCTGTATAAGGAAGAAATAAAACTTAATTAGGCTGCACTTTGAATGTGTCGTACGTCCACCTTGTCAACCACCTGGTAGCACGTTGCGGGGTTTTAAAAACGCATGGTTCAAATTCTCTGCACTCTTCTTCGTTATCCGCGCCGATTACCAAGGCGTCTACAAAAAAGTTATTTTTTAATTGCTGTGCCATCACATATCGATCTGTCACCTGTAGAAAATGATGCTGCGCTGTTACTAATCATTGTTGTGACTTTTTGTGTAGTCTATGTTATGTTGTAGATAGTGGGAATGACCGCTGTTTTCTTTTTCTCTTTTCGAGACCCCTCTACAGGTGGCGCTCTTCAAAACTGCTTCAAAAGCTTGTAGCCTATGAAGTGAATCCAGTTAACTGGCCAGGCGAAGACAGCGTGTTTGGTCATCAAGGCTCTCTTGGACACGATGATAGCAGGATCTGCTCAACTAAACACCGCATCATCACGGAAAAGACAGCAAGACTCATCCAACAGAACCCGTATCGTGTTGCTCATCGTGTTGCATCGATTATCGTAAGCTCAACCATGTTACTAAGAAAGACGTTTATCCGTTGCCACGGGTCGATGACTCTTTGGACAGGCTACGGCATGCGCGCCAATTTTCCTCTATGGACCTTAAAGGCAGATACTGGCAAGTAGAGATTTATGAGTGCGACCGTGAGAAGACTGCTTTCGTAACACCTGATGGGCATTACGAACTCAAAGTCCTGCCTTTCAGTTTGTGCATGGCCCCAGCCACATTTCAAAGGCTTATGGATACTGTTTGTTTAGTCTCAAATGGAAAACATGTCTTGTGTACCTCGACGATGTGATTGTTTTTTTGTAGCGTTAGCTACACTTGCCTAGCCGGAGCCGATTTCACGTGGAGCATCATAAGCCATGCTGCACATGCGCGAGGATTAGTCATGTCACACAGCTGGGTCACCGGAACTGGCATCTCACGCGCTTTCCGACACCGCCGCGCGCGGCTTGCCGCTGCTGGTCTGTGGGAGAGTGGCGTCATAGGCGCGAAAGACACGCTGGCGCCGGCGCGCGCGCCGACTCCGCCACCGTCGCGCGCGGCTCGCCGCTGCTGGTCTGCGTCGCATTCAAGAGGAGTGACGTCGTAGACACAGTGGCGCCGGCGCACGTGCAGCTATTCGCCTTCACTGTGCAGTCGCCGTCTGACACTGCGCTGGGGCCACTTGATAGCACCTCTGACTGGCGTTTGCAGGTGGGTAACACCATGGAGAAGGAGAACGCAAATGCTGCTCGACGGCGCAGAAGAGCCGAGAAGCTTATCTCATCGGATCCCGAAGTAGTTGCCTGGCAATTAGCGGTTCAGCGTACGAAGAATGAACAAAAGAAGGCTAATAATCCTAGACAATCTGGAAAGCTAAGAATAATCAGCTGAACCTTTGCTAACGCTACGGATATCCTAGCATAGCCGAGCTAAGCCACTGCAAATTTTTCTGACACATTTGAAGAACACCTAAAATGGCTGCTGTCGGTCCTTCAAGCCATATGGTCCGCAGGACTTGCACTGAAACTGGAAAAATGTCACTTTGGATTTGAAGAACTTCAGTTCCTGGGACATGTGGTCAGTCACGAAGGTGTTAGGCCTGACCCAGATAAAGCTACAGCCGTCGCAAAGTTTGCAAGACCCACGAATAATAAGGCAGTCAGAGGTTTCCTGGGTCTGTGCGCCTATTACCAGCGATTTATAGCAGACTTTGCGCACATCGCATCTCCACTCACCCGCCTCACGAGGGAAGATGTTGCGTTTATATGGGATGAGGAGCAAGAGGTGGCGTTCAACGAGTTACGGCAGCATCTACAAACTCCACCAGTGCTCGCTCACTTTGATGAGGATGCACCATCAGCCATCCACACAAATGCCAGCAACGTGGGCCTAGGTGCCGTTCTGGTTGTAGTGTGCACGTATCACATCAGAATAGGCACCAGGCGCGGGGCGAGTTTGTACTGGCGGCGCTTTCGGTGGAAGCGCGGACTAATGGCATGTGGGTGCCGGAAAGGGGCAGGCGCTTGCTGCGGGGACACAGGGCTGGATGTTGGCTGCGTTTCATTGTGCTCTCGTCGCTTGTGTCCTGCGCTGCCTAAATGCCTCAGGGAACCAAGCCCGCGCAGACAGGTTGCGCTGAAAGCTGCACAAACAGCTATGCAAACATGCATAAAGCTGGGGAGTACATCCACTTTCATCGATTCTCGTCTATAATCACCGTCGACGACGGCCTTGCTCGCGCATCGGCTGCCAACGACGGCCCTCGTTGCGTCAAGCTACATGAAATACAGAGACTGAAGATAGCTGTTAAAATACTAGGATCGGCGAAGCATCGAAAAGAAAAACAAAACAAGAACAGGAGTGTGCAAGAAGTACAACAGAGGAACAACATGTGCAATCGGCCAAGCATCGCGTAAAGAAAGCCAAAAATCGAATAGGAGACATAGGGTATCCTTTTCAAATGTTGGGAGACAATGTTAACGTGTAGACAGAATGACGAAGTATTAAAAGTTCGGCGGATCCCACTCCTTGTGGGAATCGGTTTCATGCGAAGCAGTCAGTGAGTAGTTCTATGCTGCATTTTTTGGCTTTGAGCCAAGATACAAGGTGGATCGAC
The DNA here is from genome assembly GCF_013339695.2 of Rhipicephalus sanguineus. Taxonomy (NCBI): domain Eukaryota; kingdom Metazoa; phylum Arthropoda; class Arachnida; order Ixodida; family Ixodidae; genus Rhipicephalus; species Rhipicephalus sanguineus. The sequence continues at coordinate 5,823,574 of NC_051179.1, read as the reverse complement.
GTGTTTTTGTAAGTGCAGTAGTTCTGTACACATCATGGTCTTACCAGGCACGTCGACTACACTGTCGTTCAAAGGGTAAACTATGGTCTGACGTAACGTCTGCACTCACATAACAGCACAGACATAAGTATTATCGCAGTGAAGTGCACTTTACAGTACGATGATGTAACTCATACGTAACTTTCGTTAGCATATTCCTCCGGGGTCGAGCAACGCTTAAATATAGCTTGCTGAATCATAGCCAACACTGGAACCACAGACGTTAACCTGACATGACATCTGTATCATAGGAGTACATATGTAGTGTTTATTGCCTTGTTATAAAATTAGATAGCCAGCACCACAACCGTAATTGATGTTGCACCGACACCCTATGCAGGCTGCATAGGGTGTTTTTCCAAAGCAGTTTCTAGACCTGGCGTGGCTCTGTGGCAGAATATCTGATTGCCACGCAGAACCCTTGGGTTCGATTCCTGCTGGGATCCTAACTTTTATTCTTTGCATTCGACGGGTCAAAGCTGATGGTGTCTGTTTTTCTTAACGCTCTCGCATTCAAATTAGCAATGCCTGTTCTCTCTATTCCTGAGTAGATATAAACTGTCAATCACCAGTGGCACATACCTATACAGTCGATCCCGGATATATCAAACTGAAGGAGATCGCAAAATAGTTCGATATATCAATAACTCGAAATATAAAATATGCGTATTTAAGTCTTATATTAATGCATTGCAGGTCTCGAAACAGTTTCCGGAATTCGTAACAAGTGCTAACATGACGATTTGCTCACAATTAGTGTGCTAAATAACAAGGTGGCAACTTCTTTTGCAAGTTGCCGCACTTTATTTCGCACAAAAATAGTATAAACTTGTCTTGCTTCTAGCGCGCCGTCAAGTTCATCAAGTCATCCTAAATATCATTGAAGCTTTCCAAATAAGCAAATTCAGCACCTTTGGCCACAACAGTGGTGACTGACGCTGAACGCCGATGCAAGCTCTGGAGCGCGCTAAAAGGTTGTTTAGCGGCGTTGACATCTTCATAACCGCACCGGTCCACTTCCGCAGCACCGGCAACATCAGCCTTGATCATGACATCGATGCAGTCAGAAAAAGCGACGTCGTTATCTGCACCGATGAAGTCGCTTGCTGTACTCCCGTCCTAGAGAGCGCCCAGAAATGCTAAGTCGCAAAATTCACTGAGGCACCGTACGCCATTGCCAGCGGTCGTGACGCACCCAAAGTCGTAACCTGGCACCAAAGCCCTTAAGGAAACATTTCATGACGGCGCTTTGCTGGACATCGTTCCAAGTACCAGTCATCAATTTATCGCTATGAGCGGGTCAATGTTTAGTTCGACTCCCAATGAGGATTTGTCAGGAACGAAGCGAGAAGTACACGCATCCTCAAGCCGCAAGAAACAGCGCAGCCAACAAAAAACGAAGGCACAAGTTGACATCTTGGCAATGGCGATGGCACTTAAAGCTTTGTAGCAAGCAGGCGCTGCTTTGGTGCGAAAAGCAAGAAAAAACATAGCCTCCGAGATGTGTGTTTTATGATCCAAAATGCCAGAAATACGTCCCGACATTGCGGATCTCGAAGGCCATGCTTTGCGGGCCCACATTCCATCGTGCGCGAACATTTGCGGGCCCACATTCCATCGTGCGCGAACAAACAGAGAAGGGAATGCTAACATTGCAACGAGGCTGCCAAGTATCTCCGCATTCATCTCATTTTGGTGCCTTCGGCAATCGGCCCCTTTCAAAAACACTATGCACGTGTGTTACAACCTACAGATCGCGCATCAAACAAGCCAGTGCACTCGCAAGTGTTGCGCTACCAACCAGATCAACGTAATGCAATGACACCGCCTTTTCGTCACCTGCACGCGAAGAGCAATCGGAACTTGACAGAACGCGGCCGAAAATGACCAACATTTGTTAGGAAAAATGCACTCTCTGGAGTTTGGCGCGGCGCAGCGTTCGATATATCGGATGTTTCGCTGTGCGGGAGTTCGATATATGTGTGCACCAGCCCTATACTTTTGCATGGGAAATTCACGGGGATTTCTCAGCTATTCGATATGGCCAATAATTCGATATATCCAAGTTTGATATATCCGGGATCTACGTACTATGTCTCATGGTAAACGGGTGTGTGCCACACGTGTCTAGAGGAAGGGTTTGAAGACGTACGCAACAAGATTTTTACGTTGTTCATGTCATGACCAAACAGTCATATTCGTCACATCCTCTTACCCTCACATGCCAATTTTGGTCTACACCAAGTTAAAGAGGCGATCACGACAGCACCCAGACGTAGGCAGATAGATTAGATTAGATTAGATTAGATTAGATTAGATAAGACAAACAGACAGACAGACAGACAGACAGAAAGAAAGAAAGAAAGAAGAAAGAAAGAAAGAAAGAAAGAAAGAAAGAAAGAAAGAAAGAAAGAAGAAAGAAAGAAAGCGAGAAAGAAATGCTCAAAGTGCCTAGGGGTCGCTAAGAAAAGCTTTGCATTTAAGAAATAGAAATGGTGCTACTTACATCTAGCTCCACATCGCTTATTGCATTAACTTCGTCTGCGGGGTGCACAACACAATTTACACTCGTCGCCTTTATATTCCGTGATGTCGTGCACGTGACCTGCTTCATGCAAGCGATGACCCATCTCTAGAGCAGATGCATGAAAATGCGTACGCCAACTGGTCAAGCCTTTAATATCGCAGTGCAAAGCAACTGGCAGCACCACGAGTGCCCTTGCGCTGTCAGGACTCGCCCTCCCGCCAAGAGCCCTACAGCGAGTTCAGCAGTTAAAATGCAAAGGTGCTTATTTTACATTGTGTCACCAATCGAGCCTGTCTCATTCACAGTCCCAAAAGGGAGGAAGCGTCGTGCCCCCTCTGATCCCCCTCCGAATGAAAACAAACGCCTACAAGCCCAACACCACACAACGAAGCTGACTCGTTTGATGTTCCGATGGCGCTCATCAGTGTATACATGAGAGGGACGCATGTCATTCTTTATAGATGACTTGGCGACCATTAAACATGTCCACAACCGCAAAGGACTGCGCGGGAGTCTCCCTGAAGCCCGACGACAGGCCCCGTTGTCTGAACACAGGTCCGACAGTCAAACGCTTCATGCATTGTTCAAAAGAACACTGTTGCTGCCGCTTCTCTTTGCCTCTGGGCGAGAAACACAACAACATACAGCTTCAAATTGTTCAAAAAGAAACGCCGCCACTTCTCTTCGAATACGGGCCAAAAGTAGCAGAGCCTATTCTGCGTCGTCTGCTTCACATGCCAGTGCTGTTCCTGCCACCGTTTGGGGTGCTTTTCGGGAGGGGCGCAGCTGGCACCTTACGACGGCCGCCCAGTGCCTATACGGTCACTAGCGTAAGTTCGGACTTAGCGAGCCACAGGGCCCCTTTTGCTGTCGCCTCGCATGAACTAGCGTGCCGCTGCACAAGTGCGTTTGGGCGACAAAGGCGCCGAGCACAGCGTGGCAAGTACACAGTACTGCTCTCGAGAATCCGCAACACTTTATTGCTTGCGGCAACACCACAAAACATACCACGCCCGCTCCCAAAGGCGGCAGGAAAAGCAAAGAGGCTTAACCACACCACGGGCGAAAATACAGAACTACAGGCGTTGCTGGCACGTCTCTGTGGGCAATGGCTCACGGCGACACGCCACTAAGGGAAAAGGTGCCTCACAACCAGCAACCACTGGGCCCAATCGCTCGAGGGAGGGCAAACTCCGTTCGCGTTGGCTTTCGATAAGTGCGGCTCGGCGTAGTATAACCACGTGTGAACACACTGCACCACTCTTTGGCCAAGAGTTTGGGAGAGACAACGTAAGGTAAGCGCTCGCCGCTGGCGCAAGGCACCGTTAGCGAACTCTGTCCGAGCAAACCCCAAGAACAAAGGAGCCGACGAATGGGAAGAAAAACATGCACTTACCCTACAATTTCCAGAGAGAGAGTCTCTCCCCGCCGCGCGCGAAATGTCTTGCGACAACACCTGCGGCACCACCACCGAGATCCGGCTTTGGGTTAGGGAGGCTAACGTCACCCCCGCTCGCCCAGCACCGTAGGACTACGGAGGAGGGGAGAGTCATGATAGGACATGTGGATGGCAGAAATAGGCGAAAAACCCGCGCAATGGCGACAGGCAAGCCTCAATCCCATATGGTTCAGAGTCAAGATGGTGCCGAGCGAGTGGTTGCTTACGTTAGCCGAACATCGTCCTGTGCCTAGTCCAATTACTCAACCACGGAGAAGGAATGCCTGGCGGTCGTTTGGGCAGTCGCAAAGTTTCGCCCATATTTATATGGCCGCGCTTTCAGAGTGGTAAGCAACCACGATTCCCTTTGTTGGCTGACCAAAATGAAAGACCCTTCTGTATGTTTGGCGCACTGGAGCTTACGCCTTCAAGAGTACAACACGACAATAGTCTATAAATCAGGCAGGCAGCATTTAGATGTCGACTGCCTCTCTAGATCATCGATTGAGTCACCGAGCGGAGATGACGACGAATGCACCAGTTTTTTAGGAGTTGTTGATACGACTGTCATCTCTGAGCAACAAGATGATCGGGAGCCCAACTCATTGATTGAGTTTTTGAAAGGACAAGCCACGAATGCGCCGAGTGTTTTTGAGAAGGTTGCAACAATTCTGCTTACGCAACGGAATACTTTACAGGAAGAATTCCTCTGCAACAGGAAAGAGCTACCTGCTGGTAGTTCCCGAAACTCTCCACAACGAAATCTTGCAAGCCTGCCATGACGAAGTCCCTTTGTGCCACTTCGGTTATACGCGAACACTGTCACGAGTAAGAGAAAAATACTACTGGCCAAGACTCGCAGCGGAGGTGAAACATTACGTTAGAACTTGTATTGACTGTCAGCACCAGAAGGTTCCAAAGGCTAAACTTGCTGGGCTGTTACACCCCATTGCGGTACCAGAAACTCCATTTTCACCGAGTGGTATGGACCTTTTGGGCCTATTTCTGATATCGGATAGCGGCAACAAATGGATCATAGTGGCGACAGACTACCTCACCAGTTACGCGGAAACCAAGGCAATTCCGAGCGGCACTGCATCTGAAGCGGCACAATTCTTTATTGAGAACATTGTCCGGAGACACAATGCTCCCGAAGTTGTCGTAACAAAAGAACCGCGTTCACAGCTGAGCTTCCGCGCACTGTGCTTACACTTAGTGGCACTGCACTGTTAAGATCAGTGGGCCTGCCTTCGCTGTGAGGCACCGGGACAGAATAAAGGAGGCAGCCCCAATTTGCAGCGAGAAGAAAAGCATGAAGGCATGCACTGCAGTTTCGCGCGAAAGGTGGAGCTCAGCTCGAAACAACACCATTTTCGCTGGTGCTGGAGTAGAAATGTGACACTTTGCACCTCCGTGCCCCAGGAAGGGCCGAGTTTCCCCGAATACGGAGAAGTGGGGCCTCGGACCGTGGCTGATAGGACGTCTGTGCTCGGGTCAGCGCCAGCTGCTCAGACCCATGCTCTGGGGCGAGGGAGGGAGCCTGGCCTGTGACCGTCGTTCGACACCGCGGGTGGTCATCGAGCAACGAGACAAAGGACTCGCCGCATACCGCATGCCACAGGCATGTTTTCCACGAACAGAGAGCGTTGCAAGAACAATACGGGCGCGTGTGTATGTGCATGTGTTGGGGGCGGTGCCAGCAAAGTGACCCACGGAATTTGTCACCTGATTGCCATGAAACGTCCCCTGTTTTCCCTGTTGTCCTAGGTTTGGCGTCTAGGGACTGTGAAGGGTGTAAAACAGGCAATCGAATGCATGAGAGATGATGGAATCTGGAATGAACATTGAAGCTGTAAACATGTAAATAAACCTCTTGTACACTTCATCAGCTCCTTAGTCCGGTTTCCTCCAACAGCAGCGCTTCTTGAAGACGAGCTTTGCGACCACCTACCTGGACACGGGGAAATCAGGGCAGTCGGGAGAGCCTCAACTTCGAACAGTGCATATCAAGATGACAGCTTATCACCCGCAAATGAATGGGCTCACTGAACACCTCAACAAGACTACTGCAGACATGCTTTGCATGTATGTCGATGTGGAGCAGTAAAATTGGGACAAAATTTTGCTGTATGTCACATTCATGTACTGCCCGCCAGGAAACAACGAGAATGACTCCGTTCAGACTGATCCATGGTCAAGAAGTAACTACAATGCTTGATGCTATGCTGCCTTATGATTACAATGATTCGGAAACAGATGCCACAGGTCTCACTGAGCTCGCAGAGGAGGCAAGACAGCTTGCCCGCGTCAGAGTTACTAGCCAGTATGAACATGATGGCCAACGGTACAATCCCCGCCTACGATTTGTAGCTTATACTGTACACCAGGAATAAGAGTCTGGATATGGTCCCCTGTACGACGGCGAAGCCTATTGGAGAAACTTCTACGCCGATACTCTGGATCATACAGTATAACCTCATTACAACGGATCTGCTTACAACAGACATTCGGATACTACAGACCAATTTGCGGGGTTATGCCAATCTCCCTATCTGTTCAACTAATTGAGCTTCGTTTACAACGGATTCTGGTACAACGCACATTCGGATATAATTGACTAAAATGTGAGGCCAGCAAGGTGGCCAAGACCCCTTTACAGCGGACTTTATTACCACAGACATTCCAAATTCAATAACTTCCGACTTCAAATATCGGTTGGCCTAATTTCGGGACGGGAACAGTGTGCCGGATATCGACGTGCCGATTTAAGAACAAAGGCCAGCGATCTCCGGTCTGTCAATGATCAGTTATGCCTAGCCGCGGCAATAAAAAATCGGCTCGCAGCGTGCTTGGTCTTGCGTTTTGGGGTGCTGACGCACGAAATTGCTAGCCAGTGCCACCGCTGCTCCGAGCTGTCGCTGCACAGTGAGCTCGGCAGGGGGGTACACTGCCAAAGCGTAAATGGCCATCCGCGGTTCCGAGGAGCCAGCGGGCGATGTGATTCCTTGCTTGCGACGGGGCACATTGCGGCTTCTTCGTTGTTCTTGCCCGCAAAGTTCGAATTCGTCTCATACATGGGCGCCGTGAGCGTAGTTAGGCCTAGCCACGACTTCGAGCAGAAAGCTGGGCTGCAATGTGCATGGCCGCAGTGCCCGATGTTTCAAAGTACGTCAAGCCAGATCGCGAGTACAAAGAGTTGTCCCTGGATGGTCTTCTTCACGAGGTACGAAGTGCTGATGAGCAGAACCCCTAACCGCGGGTGCGACGAGTCCGAGACGCGCGACTGCGATGTTCGTGACGAGTGCGGCGCGATATCGTAATCTGACGATTGACCTTCCGCTTGAAGCTGCCGAAGTAAAGCGTAATAATATTCTAAATGATTGTCGACCTGTGAACACAGAACGAGTGCGAACGCGTCACTAAGTCGTCGCGTCACAATTTTCGAGAGCCGTGATCACGTGACGCACAAGTAGCAGACGACGCTCTCCCGGAGCGAGCATTGGTCCAATGGCGAGACGTGCTGGAGCAACATGGCAGAAGCAGCCAATCGGAAGCCTCGAAACGAACGTCAAATGTTTGCTTTTTGTACACTTGTTTCTGAATGAAGGAGCGGGGAACTTGAATAGCTGAAGCGGGGAATTTGAATACTGAGAAATGTTCTTTCTAACGAGCCCAGAATGGCGGTGCCTGGTTGTCCCGTTGTGGAGCTATAAATTTTTGAAAAACGCTGTTCTGTCTTTTTTTTCTTTTTTTGCGATTTCCGAATTCTTGCCACCCTGGCAGGCGCAACAAATCTTTTACAGCACTTCTATGTAGCTTCCGTTCTTTGACCGCATATGTGACTCGTAATTCTCTCCGGTTATAAGAGACCCATTCAGCGTTTACATAAAAGTCTGTTGCAACAGTACCTGGATTTGACATACTCCCTTTACAACAGACCAAAATCCTCTTCACTGTGAAGGTCCGTTGTAATGAGGTTATACTGTATAAAGTTCTATGCCATCTCAGCAGCATCACCTATGAGGTCGTTGCTGATGGTTCACTTTGTTCAAAACGCCGTCAGCATCTACCTGAGACAGTGCACGTCGTGCGCATGAAGCCGTATCTTTCAGACTGATGTGAACATCAACTGCTACTTGGTGAGCATCGAGATGATGCTCGCTCTGGAGAGGGTAATGCCGCGTCCCTATTTGTGCCCAGCTATGCGTTGGCACCGAGAAAGACAACGACCCATCCACTCGAGAAGCACAGCACGATTAACAGAAGAATAAGGCATTCTTGGGGGTTGCACATGCGCAATAAGGGTGGTCACGCCGCACACCACCACCACCACCACCGGACTGAACTCTGCTATAAGATGCTTCACATCTAAAATTCACACCATCTCCCGCTAAAGGGGACCATGAGGCGATGCGAAGCAGTGTTTCGGCATGTAGAGCCCGCGTTTCAGAGGGGGAGTGGTGAGGGGAGAAAGGGGAGAGGGGAAATGGAGAGGGGAAGTGGAGAGGGGAGGGGGAGGGGAAGTGGAGAGGGTTTGCGCATGCGCAGTAAGGGTGGTCACGCCGCACATCACCACCACCACCACCGGATTGAACTCCGCTATAAGATGCCTCACATCTAAAAATCAACATAAGTGGTTACGTGCTTGCATCAAGAGCGCAAATTATGCGCCTTTGAAGGAGCAAAAATTACGTCAATGTCTGTTCTGAAAGACAAGCGATATCAACCTGAGAACGAGAGCTGGCTCCTGGCCGTGGACATGCATTATTAATTGCTGGGGCTTTACGTGCTAGATGGACGGCATATATGTAGATGGCATTTACTTTTATGTCAACAGAATAGTTGGTTAGCTCAGTTTTTTTTTTCTACATGCACCTACCGTAAAATGCCGAGCAAGTGCCCCCCCCCCCCCCCTACGGTGAAGGATAATCCGAGCAGATTTGGAGGAGGGCACTTGCTCGGTCCTGCAACGAAATTCAAGATGGCGGAGGGAGAGCCGCTAAAAATAAAAAATACACATCCATGTTTCTAATGAAATGCTTTATTTATTTACTGTTTTTATTCCCTCTCATCAATGTCAAACCGTTAAAGGGGTCATGAACCACTTTTCCAAGTAATGATCTAATGACCTCAGTATCGGAGTTTACTGCCTCCCGAATCGATTCCCGCAAAAATTTCTCGAATCCGTCAAGAATCAGCGGAGTTACGGGGGTTTGGCGCAAGCTCCCAGCGCTCTCTCTTTTCTCGTGCCGACGAGCGCACTGGAAGCTAGACAGGGAGGGATGGCACGGGGGAAAGAAGTTACGTCAGAGCGCGTCATGAAACATGATCGCTCTCCCGCTGTGATTCGCTTGCGCGAGTGCAGCTACCGTGTACTGAGGAGTGCGGCGCCGGCAAGTGGCGGCACCCCGCGGCAAGAAGCGCATCTGATCCGAATGCCACTCTCGATTTACGTCGGCTATCGGCCAATAAGCATGCTATGTCTTTTGCGACGTAAACTGGCAGATCCGCGACGTCAACGTGCAGACGCCCCGCCCACCGACGAGTGAGAACCGGCCTCTGTTTAAAAAGAGGGCGCCTGAGGAAACGACAACTTCGCGCTCCGCTTGTGGCCTTTACGCGGCGCGCACGACTGTAATATTTGGCAGAGCAGTTCATAGCCGTGTCAGCTTTCCGCAGGATGTGTTTTTTCAGCAAGCCCAAGGGGTGCTTCATGACCCCTTTAAAGCAGCAACCGGTTTGACCAATATACGACCAGCCACATGACAACGGAATTTCATAAACAACATTAGATATGCATTCAGTGTACTCATTCTTGTGGTTCTTTTTACACAAGCGATGCTCGTCTTGAAAAAAAAGTGGCCGCGGTGGAGGAGGGGGAGAGGGGGGCGCTTGCTTGGTCACTGGCGCTTATTTCAGATCTCCCGAAAAAGGGAGTAGGGGCACTTGCTCGGCATTTTAAGGTAGTGTCGACTTCTGACTAGGCAAACAGTGTTACAATACATGACATTGCATATCAAGAACTGAACATGGCGACTTTATTGTTTTGTCTTTTCAGCTTAAATTCAGCCACCTGTATAAGTACCCCCCCCCCCTTCCAGAGAGCCGGTTTTTGCAATAGCGAACCATACTTTGTTGTAGCCAACACGTCAAACTCGGCTAATAGTTTGAAATTTGCTGGCTAATTCTGTCACAAGATATTCAGCATTCAATTTTACTTTTCTGTTTTACAGCTTCAGCACACTGGTGAAAACTAGCAGACTACATGTGGTAGTTGTCGTTTTGTGGCGCAATGTCAGTTGTGCAATTTCTGCGGACAGTACTAGGCCGGCAAGTATTTCTCCCACAGAGAAAGCTTTTGGACAAAAGTGTTTTAAAAGCACGCAGAAACACTACCTACCCAGCATAAAACACCGAGAATGTATACTAGTTATCAACAACAGGCGCATGCTGCGAACGCTGTGTGGACACGCGGGTCGCACCGTGCGAAGGGCAAACGTACCAATGACAGAGCCCGATGGGTCACATTTGTCGAAAGTGTCGCCTGAACGCGTATGGGGTGAGTGATCAGTGGAAAACGCGGCGACAGTGTCACCTCAGTGAGATGGCTTGTGGATGACATTGTCTACACTTTGTGCTCGAAACAAAGATGGGCCAGCGGGCATATGAGTGCAAGCATCATGTAGCCAAGGTAGGGAAGCTCTGGTGTGGGCACTCAACTGCACTGCTGTTACAAGTTCTTATGAAAACGTGTAACAGAGAGACAATTCCTCCAGTCAAAATGGTTAAAAACTGATGCAAGATCTTGTGAATCGCACAGAGGCCACAGAGACAGAGCAAATCATTGAGGAGATGGTACGTGTGGCTGGCAGTTGATAATCAAGTACATCAGGCATTATGAAGCCAACTATTTTTCGAGTCGACTGGGCTGAAGAAATTTATTGTACGATAAAACTGACCGTGTCTGCATTCCTTTGAAATGCTATGTAGTGCTCACATTCAAGAATTGAACAATATTGTCTGGTAAAGTAGCATGTTGTATTTAAAAAATTATGGTCACTGACCAAGTCACAAAATACAATTATTTTAACATTTCAGAACCTGCACAGGTTCCTTGTTCACAATGCAGTGGATGTAGTGGCGCTGTATAGTTAAATACACAGCATGATGTGACATGATGAAGGGGCATGGCATGTATTTGTATGTTCTGTTTAACCCCGTACAAGGTCCAAGCAGCAGTTTCTTTTTCTATGATTGCAGCAGTTTCCCAAGCGATCAAGTGACGAGTTTTGAGTACATGTTCCACAACTGCATTGGACTTGTGGTGATGATATTTAACGTCATGTTCTTTCAGTTGTCAAGTGAAGGCTTGAGTTTCAGCAAGGTAACAGAAATGGCATTCTTTGCTTGGGATCTTATAGATTACCCCAGGCACTTTTCTTCCACAGCCAGTCTGGAGGTAAGCGCGCAAACACGTACAGTTTCTATACAGTAACGGCAACACCACCCCCGTATTCTGTAATTACTTGTTTTGCCAGTATGAAGCTGTGGAGGCAGTACAAGGGTGGAAGTGGTAGTGATGCAGAACTATCGATAGCGCTATCGATAATAAGTTTGACAGTACTACCGATAGTATAGCGTCAACCATGCGAACTCTTTGCAGCATAAGCTGGGTTCCCCAGATGTGTGGAGCAGGCTGAAGAAAGTTCAGATGCTTGCGCTCCTTCACCACAATTCTTGGCTGACACATGACAATTCACTTGAATTATTCAGGTGTACAGGAAACAAGATAAGTACATTTGACGGTGCTGTGCCACTTCAAATTTATATTGTATTTTGTGATGTCAAAATAGAAATATCAAGAACTAGGTTTGTTAACTGAAAGGAGTAAGTGGTTACTTTTGAATATGAATTTATTGATGGACATATTCCTACATTTTCACTGCTGAAATAATTTTTATTTCGCCAGAAAATTGCTCATAAATTAACTAAACTGAGCATTGCTGATCTATTGCAAATGCTTTTTGGCAATATCGCCGGCCAGCAGCAGCATATTTATTCACAGCACTATTGATAGTAATGTCGGTAGTAATACTACCGACGGTACTATCAATTGTACTATTGATAATACTCTCAATATTTTATTGATAGTAGTACCATCGATAGTTTCATTACGCTATAGACAGTTCAGAAAACTATCAACACTATTGATAGTCAATTTGCCGATAGTTTTTCATCACTAGGAAGCGGGCTTCAGTCTAGGGAGCAGGAATAATGCTGTTTTGGAACAGCTTTAGAGCGGTAAAAGGGGAGTTTTGCAGCAGCTTTGGTGCATCAAATGGTGTGCTTTGGAGCAATGCAAGTTAGTTTTAGAACAGATTTCCAGGATCAAACACCATTGTTAATTGAAGTATTTTATTTCTGGTAAACAAAATTTCCAATGGTTTTTCCTAAACATTGAATAGTTACGAATCAGCCACACTTACCAAAAATTATATATATATATAACAGAAGGAAAGGAGATCGCTTTTAAGGGCTCGTTTTTCTTTGTTAAATGCAATATTAATGAGAACTAACAGACAATAATGCCAAGGAAAGTATAGGGGTTGTTATTTGTAGTAGTTAGGATATAAATGTGAAGAAATCGAAGTGGACAAAAAGATAACTTGTCGCCGGCAGGGACCGAACCTGCGACCTTCGAATAATGCGTCCGATGCTCTACCACTGAGCTAAGGCTCAGTGGTAGAGCAACAGTTTACTGTTGTATATGATCAGTTTCCTGAAGGCACTACACTGTTCGACAAGTCGTTCGACGTGCCCCTACCCACGGGCCATGTCAAAAGTATAATTTTCTTTGCTCCAAATGGACATACCCGAAAACGAATTCGCACTATATTTCTGGCGTAAGATTTCATTCTATTAATGCAAAAAATGGAGCATGAATGACTTCACAATAAATAGGTATTTAATTACAATTGAATTAGAATTAATTACTACAACACACATAAATTAATGCATTATGACATTATTTTTGTTGGAATGGAATATCGAGTGCCTTGAAGTAACGTTGTACCGATTTGACGCATTTACACAGTTCTTCATAGGTGGCGTCTGAAAGGGTTAAGGTGCCATAGCCGATGAGAACCGAGAGGAAAATAGAGATAAGCAACGCACCGCATAGCTAAACCTGACTACACTTGACATATATTTTTGTTTCAAATGTTCACATTGACAAAATACAACTGCCGACATGTACAAATGAGAAGACTAGAGAACTGAGACGTCCACTTTTACTGCTATGGCAATTATATAGACACTCTGCCGTCTTTTCCCATATAAAGTCTAAGTTGGTAACATTGCCTCACGCATCGTATGTTCCACGCGCAAATAAAAAAGCGTGCAAGCGCTGGAGACAAAGCCGGCTGAAGCAGTGATGAAAAGAGCAGGACATCGCAGTTGCAGTGCGATAACATCACTCCGCATGCGACACCTGCCATCGATGGCTTCTCAAGCAGAGAGGAAACGCCCCGCCTGTCTCTCATCGGGCGAAGGAGCATGAAGGAAGCCGGGGGGGGGGGGGTCGCTTGAGCAGCAACTGTGAACTTTGATCATAAGGGCGCAGTCACTAGCACTGATGCACGCGCTATCTCAGTAGACATCAGCAGGCAGCTCTTATATGTTGTGGGGATCCGAGGCGCGCCCGAAGCCACTGCGCGGGCATTTCGCCATTCCGCGAATCCTTTCCCTCTCCCGTTCTCCCGCGACGGCAAGTGGCGCCATCTTGCGCTACGCACCGGCTCTCGTGGTGGCGCTGCACGCGGTCTTGGAGCAGCGAAATTCAGCGCGACGGACGCGCGTGCACGCCGGGACGAACTCTCTCTCTCCTCGGATGCCGCTGGGCAAGCACGCGTTTCCTTCTGGCCCGACGTCCCCTTTCGGAATCGCCGGGCTGTAGCCTGCCTGGGTGCCTCGGCACCCTTCCAGGCGTGTTTACCCCAGTGTTAGCTCCGGTTCGTACGTTAAGCCAAAGAGCGGTGCCTAGTGCTCGTGCGCGGTCGTACCACGCCGAGCCGCACTTGCCGGAGGCCCACGCGTACGGAGATTGCCCTAACTCTCGCGACCAGGCCCAGTGGTCATCGCGAGAGTGCGCAGCATAGCCGCGAGGGACCTTTTTCCCGAGCGGCGTGTCAAAGCTCGCCATTGCCAGCTGCGACGTGCTGGCGGTCCCCCTTGGTGTATCGTCCGCGTGGGAGGCCCGTTGCTTCCCCGTGCCCCGGGAGCGGATGCTGTACTGTGTGTGTTGGGGTGCCGCAGAAGGCAAATAAAGTGTTTGTGTGTGTATGTTATCTCGAACACTGTGTTTATGCCGCGCGGCGCTCAACGCCTTTGCTAGCTGAGCGCGCGCGGAGCTGTGCGCTAAACGTAAGCAGGCAACGGTAGACGCGGCCCTGTGGCTCGCTAAGCCTGAACCCGCAGTAGTCTTCGGCTCCGGTGAGCATCGAGGCTACCACAATGTGCTGCTCTTTCACCGCTTACTTTGCGTTGGGTGTTCGCCCCATCACGGACAACAGCGACACATGAAGGCACCAAAGACCTGGGAGCAGCTTCGGTGCAGCACTTCCACCCCTGAGGTGCATTGCTGGAACTATCTGGCTTTTTCTCGGTGCCCAATTTCTTCAAAGAAACAAGTCACATCAATCGTGAAAGTGGCTTGTTGCCAGACACACCGGATTTCAAACTTTAGTTTTCAATAAATTTCTGCAATGTATTTTTATTTTTCGTGCCTGCCAAGTATTGTGAAGTGACTGCGAGTGTGTGTGGCGCTTCTGGCCAGTAGCACCTACACTGGGATGTTCTGGTGCAGCGTTCAGGCACTGCACACGTGGAACACTGTCGTGTGCTATATTGCAGTCTTGAAAGGCTGCCGGTGTGTCGTTTCGCTACTTCTCTGTTATTGAGGAAATTTGGGTGAAGTGGCAGAACATTTCTTGGCAAAATCTCATAATTAATCACAAGCGTCCTCCGCTGTTGCGTGCAGCAATCATTTCCATTCGAAAGACTTTAACGCACGAAAAAAAAAAAATGACTGGTTCCCATCACCAACTGTATTCAAGGGATATCCCTCTAGAAGCAAACTATAAAGATATGAAAGCTCAAAATTCTGCCTGTGTCAGCAAGCGAGCAGATGAAATGCAGAGCGGCAAGGTCATGAGCATGCTATTTTAGAGTCGCTCAGCAGGAACCCGGTAAATGCACACAAATAAGCAATGATGCACAGAGAGCAAGTCAGTGCATTTCACTGATAGTGAGATTTCATTCACAGGTAGCATACCATCGCTCTGCTTGTTGAAAAGCACTTACAACAAGCCAAAAGAAAAATGGTCTTTCTCGGATACTTTTTGTTTGTTCATATACTTGGCGTTTGCAGATTTTGCCGTGCCGGAGAACAAAACAGGAACGGCTGGTAGTGTTGCGGCACCTGTCGGAGCAGATCTCAACCGTGATACGCTTGGGCTCCAATGCACGACGGCGCACTCTGTCAAAGTTAAGTGCGCAGGCTACAGGGAAGGTAGCGCAGCTAAGCCTGTTGAGTGAGCTGCCGTTGCCAGTGATGGCTGTGCAGTCGACAAGTTAACCCTTTCAGGGTCAGTGACATACATGTACATCCTCCACGGACACCTTCATGTACGTCATCGCTTGTATGTCTAAAAGCCCGCCTTTTTCTATCATTTCTCTCACTTGGCATCTGCTGCCAGATTGCAGGAATACATGGAATTTTTTTCTTGCGCCGATGTCTCTCTGGTGTTTTTTATGCACCAGAGAGACAGGGGTGCACTGGCTAGGTTGAGTTTTGTCCTTTGGGTCGTTCCCACTTTTCGAGCCCGTGGAACTGATGTGACCACCTTTTACTCTCTCGCTTATTGCTCCCCGGGGCGCAATCACGCCTGTTTCCATTCAGGCGCTGACTGACACAAACGATACCACTGTGGTTGTGTTTCCTGTCTTGGGAACTCGCAAAAACCCCTTCCGTCTCGTTGACGATAAGACGAAGGATTATTATAGGTTTCCAACTTGTTTTTGCTTTCCGGACACGCGCACAACCATGCAGTTTTCTTCAGTGCGCTCTCCCGTGCAGTTCGCTTGCACTATGGAGATGCGCGCCAAATTCTCTGCTGCGAGTTCAGCAGCAATTCGGAGGAATCCACTGCCGAATCAGAATCTGATTCATCTGCCGTCATACGAGGAGTTACAAGTTAAGACTCAAATGTTGATAAGCGAGGTACATCTGAAAAGCGTGCGCGGATGCTAACTTGATCAAATGCGACTTTCCTTCCTCCGTGTTTGCACTTTACACCACTTTGTGGACTTATTTTAGTATATCTGTGAACTACACACGTTTAGTGCAACAGATTATTTTTTAACAGTCATATGAGCTTTTTTTTTTAATTTATCTTACTGTTACTCATAAATAAACTATGTGTATGTACAACAGAAACAACTTTTTGTCACTTTATGGTCACCTCAAAAAAATTGCAAAAATATTTTTCTGATGTAGATTCACCTTAAGAATTTAATTCAGCAACAAAAAAAAACTGACCCTTGCAGGTCGCATTTGGGAAAAAATTCGACCCTCAAAAGGTGAAGGGGGAAAGGCACTGCTGAGAAGGAGGGTAACATAATTTCTCGTAGCTGTGCGTCGCTTAATTTATGGCGTGAATGACCTCATGATGCTGTAGTCTAAACTTATGCCAACATCTACGCACAAACCAGCTGAGGACAAAAACAACTGTAGACAGCGTTTGCCTCGTCTGCTCCACGCCTACATGTTTGCATTAAGTATGTATGACCAACTAGCTCAAACCAAAGCTTTGCTGTAGCCTAAACGCTGACAAAATGTGAACAAACCGTTTCAGTGTTCCTTTAAAAAGGCCAAAAACTGGCCAAAATGTGTCATTAGATCTTGGGGGAAATAAAAATACCGTGGATTACAGTGACAGATTCAAGCATCCTTTTCGCGATCCGAGTAGGATGTGTATTTTTTAGGGATGGGCGAATATTCGGGCGTTTCGAATATTCGAACGAATATTACAGTATTTGAATTCGCTTCGATACAAATTCAGATTATTAGAAATTTCGAAGTATTCGAAATGAACGAATATATGTATACATTTGATTGCACATAGCCCCCTGTAAAGGTGGTTTCACTGCAGCGTCTGGTTGCTGTGCTGTGAAACAACCCATCCAGGGGAACTCTGCACTGCCGCAAAGCCACACTTCAAGGTTAAATGTACATTTTTTTTTTTTTACCTTTAAAAGCGTGTTATATGGGCTTATATGCCCTAAGTATAGTCATTTTTAAATTGTAACGTCCACTTATAACTTGCACCCTATTCAAGTCTTGATACTATTCAAGGCTGCTTCATTTCAACCAAAAAAGTGACATTCACTCATACCTAGTTCCAATCCTTAAAACTATTGTGCAAGGGTCATGACAAAAATGCTCATTTTTCTTAATATTATGCGGTAAATACTATTCGAACTATTCGATTCGAAATTATTCGACCAAGTCACTATTCGCTTCGGATTCGCTTCGAACCTGACATACACTATTAGCCCATCCCTAGTATTTTTAAATCGCATTCAAAAGTCGCAAGAAACTGGTATGTCGCCTAGCCAAGCGGAAGAGCCTTGAAGCTGAATTATGGAGTCTTTGCTAACTTTGGCGTAAGTAGTCTGATGCTTTCATGTGTACGACATTTAGTGCTCAAAATTAAAGTATGTATATTATTATTCATCCCCGCTCTATTCTGTGCTGCTTACGAAGCAAAAAAAGTTGCACGCTGAGAAGCAGCGCTGCCTTCGCGGCAGCTAGTGGAACATGTCGAGCTGTGGCGCATGTGTGGAGAGCACATATCTGCAGCGAACCACCCACAGAAACATGAACCACTCGCGCACTCAGCGTTTGCAGCACGTGTTTTGTGCCATAGAGTTTCATGCTATAAGTCTAGATGGGAATCTGGTGATGCAATCGTTCAACCACCATGGGAATGATGGGAAGTACAGGCTTTGGATTTGATTGCGTTAGCTAGCAAAATTCTACAGGTCTTTCTCTACAGTTTCAGTTTCGTTCTTCACGCAGTGTGGGTAGTGGAGTGCGCTGCAAAACACTCAAGCGATGCCTTTGTTGTTGAAAGAGCCTGAAGACTGCTAAGTCTCTTGGTTTGTTGCGACGCTGTGGCTTTAAGGTTGTATTTGAAAGTTTTAGCAAAGCGTCGTACACGCACCGCTGCGCGTAGCTGTAGCGTCCCATGCTAGTGCAGAAAATTGCATAGAGCTCATATTTTTTTTTATAAGCACGTCTTGCTCAGACGCAGTCAACTCGCCTGCAAAACAATGACGAAGCAAAGTAGGCGCACCTTTACGCTCCTCTGACTCGGATTTAAAACGGAACGAGAGATGTGTTGGGGCACGGCCGCTGGATAAAAAGCGCACGTGTGCGGCCTGCCGCGTGCTCCGAAACCGGCGTGACGGGCCTAGTTTCCCGGACCACCGCCGCGGCGCCACCGGGCGGGGACGGGTTTCGCGAGCGCCCGCGGGATCACATGCGCGGCGCGCTTGCGGCAGTTATGCTTGAGCGCGTGCGTCTTCATGTGACGCCCGAAATCTTCCTCTAAAATTTATCTAGCGTGTACACATCAGTTAATTACCGATATTTCTTGTACATACTTGCAGCGCTTGGGAATTTTTGTTCTTGCCTTGCCAAAGATGCAACTTCGCGCACCGATCGCTTTTTGTGGAAGTAATCACGTGGGCATATTTTTCTGGTATCCTAGAAGACCACAACTAACCAACCTGGAGGCGCTGCACCTTTCCTGGTGCATCGAAATTCTTTATTTTGGCTCTGAGTATGTTGCTTCAGATTTAATCATTTCATTTCAAAAACGTGATCTCAGAAACTGCAGCGGCCACTGTTTATTTGACACAAAATAAGAAAAACTCCTTCCTTCCTCCAAGCATGTTTATAGTACACATACGGTACGGTATCGCATGCAACTGCCATGAAATAATGCTTATCATATGTGCGACCATCTCATAGAAGGAGATTCGAGTCACTTTGAAATTTCAGTGACTGCATCTTCAATACTGACAATTGGGGGAGCTGTTACGGATTAATTAATATGGAAACGGTCAGACGGAAAGAGTGGTTAAGAGCCTGAAAAACACACGAACACAACTGCTTGCATTCCTGCGCTTTTCAGTATTTCTGTCTCTTCCCGTTACGCCGTTTTCATGATCATGCAACGAATTCAACAGTGAACATAAAATCTGGACAAAATGTGAGAAGTTATTTTATTTATTATGAATTCAGGGCTCATCCCTGCTAGCTGCAAACGGCGGCTTGTTGCAAACGTTGTTGAAATCCAGCAGCCGTGACACGTACCACCTTCCCGTTTTCTCTTATCTCTCGTTTTTTTTTTAGTTCCCACCTTTCAGCCCGCGGCACCTTTGTGATCGGTTCCGGTTCTTTATGAACGCTGTCGCGTTGCGGTAGCGTGCGTTGCCCCGCAATGCCATGTGGTACTGATGTTAGTTGCCGTGAAAAGCACGTGTATCCCTTTTATTCAGAGAGTTGGGTTGTCTGTGGTCATTAGCGGTACGGGGCACAGACTCAAACTTACCTCAGCAAAACATGCGGAGTCAAAAAAAGTGCAGAAAAGCGGCTGGTCGACGACAAGACTTCATTTGAAACAAATATACGTGGCAGCCAACACACACATTGCGAGCGACTCACAGGGACAAAGTTAAGGTGGGTCGCTTTTGACAGCTATACGGTAAACAACAACAAAAAAAAAGTGTGTGTGTGGGGGGGGGGGGTTCCAGACCAAGACATAACTCAAGATACAAAACCATATCGTGGTTTTGTATCTTGAGTTAAAGAAAATTTCAGTTGTAGCTTGATTTTTCGAGATATTAGTCACTCCAGTGATCGGCCTTATATATACATCAATTTGATGACATTGCCCTGCTAAGAACTGTCAAGAATATTTGCAAGCCACTTCTAATGAATATATAATTCCGCAGCCTTTTCAACAAAGTTACGACGAGTGCGTCACTATATTTGTAGAATCCGCTAGTATCAAGCATCCGAAGCTGAACTACTTTTCGGCACAGTATCACGTATCAGACATCACGAAAAAGATTCAACGTAAGTTTTTACATGCACTTCCTGTGTATAAAGAACATGAACGCGTATTGTCAGATGTTTCAAATAAATACTTGTCAAGCATTTTCAGAAAGGTGCTGAAGAAATGTCACGGAAATTAATATGTTAAAATCACAAACGATGCATTCATTACACGCACACAAATATAACAACCACTTTTTCACACATTCAGCGCCATATAATGTTACTACGCGCATTGTGGAATATTCTTTCAGACACAAAGCAAAAAGTTAGTCCTGGAAAAAAATACCAGGAGCTCGGCACGTACACGGAAACTTAAGCGGCTATTTAACCAGATTACGCGAACGGACTCAACTGAATGCATGATATGTGACTGCGATAGATGAGATAGAAAAAAAAAACCGCTTAGAACAGCTGAGTGAGATCGCTGTTGTGACCACCACCAACTATTTTGCTGCGGCTGCTGCCCCAACAGAGCCGCCGGCACTCGTTTCCCCTTCCCCGCCCCGTCGCGCCGCAGCGGCCGCAACTGCAACTAGGGCCAACACGCGCTCTCCCATAGAAAACCGCCCGACGCGGCAGGCCGTACCGTGCGCTTTTTATCCAGCGGCCGTGGTTGGGGGCAGACCACTGGGACAGATGAACCTGGCGTCGCAGCAGATGATATGTTAAGAACAGGCTAGTAGCATAGCGCGGGAAGACACACGGACAAAGAAGAGGTACGATACGAACAATACAAGTGTTCGTATCGTACCTCTTCTTTGTCCGTGTGTCTTCCCGCGCTATGCTACTAGCCTGTTCAAGATGTACCAACAAGCCCATATCGGTACCCTAGTCGATATGTTAAGTGTTTCTCAATACAGTATTTTTATTTTGATAAATAGATGATGCGTACTTTCAAGGGAAAAACAAGCGTGTTTGTTTTCAAGGGTTGTAAAAATTTAATTCATTATTTGGTGATGCCAAATGTGGAACACAATTGCAGAGCAATGTATACCCTGGTGGCTGTCCAGGCTTCACTTCAATCACATGCAAACTTTCTGCAATAAGTTTTACATACGAAAGAATTAAGTAAATTTTAGTTGTGAATAACTTGATATCTTTTTGTTTAAAGCTCGGTAAACAAGCGTCGCGAATCTCAAGAATGAAATCCATCCGAAGCGAATCCCAAGTCTGTACTTCCCATCATTCCCATGGTGGTTGAAGCGCTGCTCATGGAGCCCCACACAGACACTAGCGCCAGATTCCCCTCTACGTTTTATCGTAAGAAGTTCTATGGTTGTGTGTATACGACTTCATAATCGTCGCATATCAAAAAATTTGATTACAGTGGACTCTCGTTAAACGGAACGTGAAGGGACCAGAAAAATATGTTCCACTTAAAGGGGCACTGACACAAAATTTCGCGGCCGAGATAGCCTGAGGGATCAATTCCCGTGAACATGCGTATATCATCTGCAAAATATCAACAGTGAATATAGCTTGGAAGGTATTTTAGGTATTTTAAATGAACTTTGAAGTTTGCGTGAGCGCGACACCCTCGCGCTAATGGCACCCTCAAAGGTGACCCTCGGTGACCCCCCTACTTCCCTCACGTGAACAAGTTATGATGACGTCACAGCAGCCATTTCTTTTTTTTGCCGCGTTTGCTCCAGCAGCTTACTTCTCGGCAGCTCTCTGTGTTGACGAGATCGAGCGCTGCACCCACTAGGTGGTGATAGTTGCACCCGGAGGCTTGTAATTCTTGAAACCAAAACTGACAATGGTACGTAATGAGGAGCCTGTAATTAATTATCTGTTGCGCGCTGCAGCAAACACTAACAGGCCCCCAGCAACACATTGCAGTAAAAAAACGCAAGGCCAAAATTTTTGTGTCGGTTTAGGAGAAGTTCCATTTACTGAGAGATGAACAAGGGCGCAGAATACAAGAACATCAGAGGCATTTAAGAGATTTCCATTTACTGAGAGTCTACTGTGTAACTGTTCCGTGATTAGACACTAAAGAAAACAGGTACCATGAAGATTGCTTTCAACTGCACTGATGATGACAGCCACAACATTGCGAACAAAGAGGCGAGGCTGGACCACCCACTCAGTTCCTTGGTTTGCCCATGCAGCTATTTCCTTTGTTAGGACATTCTTGCAGGCTAGTTGGTTCATACTCTGAGTAAAGTTAAATTAGGACAGGCAGCGGGATTAGCATGACACTACGGTTGCAGTTTTAAACTTACTCAAAGCAATTTCTTGACACTGCACATAACAAGCGCTGAAAAGCCAAGGACCAGCACAAAGTGTTCCACTGGAAGAACCTGCAAATACTGCGCATGCAATGAAGCTGCACAACAAGTTCATAATGCAAACCTTTCAGGAGGCCCTGTGGAGCATAGATGTAGTGTTGCAAGTAGTGAGACTCGCATTCCTCTGCACACTTTGAAGCCACCTGCTTTGCAATGTCACCCCTGAAGAGCAAATCAAACAGTCCCTCCATTAACATGTGCACACATCTTTTTAATCATTTCACTTTACAACCTGTGTGCCATGAAATTTTCACTGTTTTTCTGTGCTGTGTGTTTCTTGCTAAGATGCGAGCAAAGCCCGAGTTGATAATGGGCAGCTATCCAGAGCTTGATCAACCCACACCTTTGTGATTATCAGCACAACACAACAGATACCATGGTTAATGTGTGACCAGCACACAAACTGCTGTATCCTCTGGTAACAATAATCACTATCATCTCTATTGAATATGGTGCACTGCCAAGTGGCAAATGGCACCATGAGCGTGACACAACATTCTTCCTGGGAAGGCCATAAGTGCACATTTTACGAGAAAGGAATTGCAAGCAATGGTCAGGCGTACAGAAAGACTGTTTCCAGAGCATTAATAGATACGAAACTATAAACGAATTTGCAGCTGAACGTAATACACTTTCTGTTTGCAGCATGGCAGGAGTGCATCGTACCATTTATAAACGAAAAAGCATATAAAAACTGTTCATCATGCAGCATTGATTTTATGCAAGTCCCACAGACAGTTGCAAACAAATGTCAGAACCCCCCAAAAATTTTGATGTGTTGGTACAAAAAGGGCTGGTGTGCATTTATAATAAAAAATTCACTTGTGCCCACACCCCCCCTGCATAGTTTCTAGTAGAAGAAATTCAAAAGGAACAATAGGTTTGCAAGTGCACAGCTGCGAACTTGTACCACTGTAAATCTACAATGTGGAAATAAGTTGATTAACATAACGTCTCAAAAGGACCCTGAAACAATTTTGAAGATTTTGCATAAACGTATTGAGCCGGTAAAGCAAGTACTAAGAATCATTTGCAGACTGATTTAAGCTCTCAGCATCTACTGTCGAATTTATTACAAGACTTTAAACGTGCCAATCGCTGCAGATCGCAACAGCTCTGCCGAAGGAGTTTTCAACTTCCCGTGTCCTCGTTACGTAGCATTGTTCTATGTTACGTAGCACCGGTGACCGATCTGATTGGGTATGTTAAACCTACGTCACTGAACCTGTGGTGTTACAATGTGCTGCGTGTTGGCATGAGCCGCGCGACAGTGTTTCGTTGTGTGCCACAAATCTGGCAATTGGTGCCTATGAGACAGGCTGCGTTCAATGCAAACGAAAGCAAGATTTTTTTTTTTACTGCTTATTATTGCACGCGCTCTACCGTGTTCTCTGTCTTCTCCTCTTTCCTTTTGTCTTCTGTTAGTTTCAATCACTTCCGGCCCACGACAAGTTGTTTTCTCGCCAACGATCAAGTGCGTAAAGATGTTGAAGAGGTCTCCGGGAAAGCTTTCTGTTGGTCTCTAAGAGGCAGGGGCGTAGCTTCCCATCGACTTCAGAAGAAACTTCGATGACCTTATCTTGGTTCCCGAAGGATCCAGGAGGGCATGCACTGACCAAGACGATAGCTCTTCGGAATTACATTTCTCTCTCAAATCTTTCTACTATTTCTTGTTCCATCTTTTACATCAATCCTTCCGTCCTCTGTTTGTTTCTCCAGATTTCATCTACGCTGAATTGTTGTTCACATTCGGTATTGCCTTCAAGGCTACGTTTTTCAGCTGCAGCCATCGCAATTGGTACAGGCTCTGCTGTGCGCATAAGTCGACGGCCTGCTAATAAGTGTCGTCTTAACTTCTGCTGTGATCGCCTGCATTTCTTCTACCGATGAGACTACATTTCCAATAACTGTTCTCATCGCACGTTGTCGCACATTAGGCTGCCCTTCGCTGTATTTTGATCCACTTTGAAGCACGCTGCATTTGTATCTTCTCAAACCTCGGTGGTATTCAAGGACTTTTGTATTGTGAAGAAGCATCCTCGTTGTCTTCACATGAACGGTCTTGCTTTGTACGACATTTTCTGGTGCGAGCCGTTGTTCGGTCTTTATGTCACTCTTCTCTGTGTTGACGTGAAGCACCGCTGCCTTTGACTTCTGCTCTGTTGTGCGGATATGTTAGCCTGACCTTTATCCGAGTAAAGTCTCTGCTGCAGTCAACTTCTCTTCTACCACCTCTTGCCACTTGCCAATACTGGTCTGATCCAATAATTATGCTTATTTTCATGGAGGTTGTTCTTCTGCATAATCCTTAAGCCAGCTTGAATCCGTCCTCTTCGCATTTCTTTGGCAGTGAGATGAGCAGGAACGGTATCCTTTCTTTTGAAATGATGTCGACCTCCAGTGCTTCTGTTAACACTTCTTCACTACTGTAGGCACTTTTCAGTTTAACTTCAACTGACTTCATGACTCTTTCAGTTTCACTTCCTCCGAAAGAGCCTATTGTGAGCCTTTCTTTAACTTGACAGCCAAGTTCCTCAGACAGGCTTTTCAGAATGAATGACTTTTGGCTGCCTGTATCCAGCAGAACCCGACAATAAGACACTTGATGGCATGTTCCTAAATTGGCAGGCTTGCTCTTTCTCAGCTTCACTTTCACCCTGAACGGCCACTGCGCCGTGCGTTCTTTGCTCCGGCACATAGACGTTGCATGCCGACATATGTTGCATCTTATGTTTGCTTTACATATTTTGGCGGTATGGCGAAGTCTAGTACTACTTGCTTCTTTGAGCTTCATCTTTTTGTCTTCATAAGGCATTGTTTTCCTACAGTCAAGACTGTAATGAGTGCTATTCTCACAAAATATGCAAAGCTTTACCGCTGTACATTGCAACTTGACCATTCTTTTCTGTTGATAACCCTCAGTTCTGCTGTCGTTGCTTTCTTTTCTTTCTGTCAGCAATCCACTTGATCTTCTAAGTATTTTATTAAAGATAGTCTTCTTGAAGTTGAGCAACATTCTGACCCTGCGTTAACGATGTACTGGCCACTTCTCTTTGTTTCAACTGGAATGCGATGTACATATCCAACTGGCAATGATCTTTTAAGTATCGGCAGCAACAGTGATGCATGGGACTCGCTCTTCAAGCCTAAGGACTCCACTCTACGTGTGTGCCCTTGCACTTTTTCTGAAAAGCTTCTTAAACCTTCATAGTCATTGAATCTTGCTACTTTATTTAGGTTAATGAGCTCTTTCATATGCATTTCTATCAGCACTTCATATTTTCTGTACCATCACTTGTGCAGATCAATGGCTTTCCTGTAATTGCAATCCCTCCACGGTAGCTACCACTTTTCCGGTTAGTGAAGACAGAAGGCACGTAAAATTTTGGTTTTCGTTTATGTTGGTTCTCACACGAACAGCCGATTCAAATTGATGCCAAGATCTTTGCCACTTCATCTTGTCACCATCAAACTTGATCAATTCTCATTTTGGTAGCTTTACTACTGTTGCTTGCGGCGCTTGCCTAGCTTCGTCATTAGCACTGGGTTGCTCCCTCACTGTTTCCCGCCTTTCTTGTTGGCAAAGGTGCGCATTGATGTTGTGATGTTGTGACTTATTACTTTTAGCTCAGTTTGGTTTGCAAACTCCGATTCGGCTGTTTCTGGCGTTATGAGCTGCTCCATCTGCTCGTCCACTTTTTTAACAAGTCTGCAATGCCTTTGATCTGGCTGGCTAGCAGCGAGATTGCTGGAGGATCTTGGGTTGTCCTGAAGCTTCTTTTCTGCACTGCTCGTTATTTGTGTCCTCAGCATTTTTCTCTTCTTCAACATCACCTGTCGGTTCATTTTGGATAACTGAAAAAACTGCTGATCACTTACAGATTCCAGCGGCAAGTCGTCCTCCGATGTACCGTCTCGCTGCCATCAGTTCCCCGCCCTGGGGTCTCCTCTTCATCCCGATATTCCATGGCCAGTCGGAAGAGGAGCAGCCGCTATCCTGGTCACAGCACGATGCCGCAAAAACGAGACAAGACAGGCTGCGCTCGATGTGAATGAAAGCAAGATTGTTATATTTTTGTCTTTATTGCTTATTATTGCGCACGCTCTTCCGTGTCCTCTTCTTCTTGTATTCGTTTCAATAGCTTTTAACCTCTTGAAGGTTTTCGTCGTACATGTATGGCAGAAGCTTCCTGGTACCAAAGAGTTCTCGTCGTACATGTACGGCATAGCGTTTATTTTTAAAACGCGCACCTTTTTCGATCATTTCTCTTGCTTGGCCTGTGCTGCCACACTTCGGGAATACTATGTGGAATTTTTTTCATGCGCCAATGTCTCTCCATTGTATCTCATTTTTTCCTTCCCAATACGGTGCGCCGGCTATCACTTGCGCAACCGAGTGCACCCGCGGAATGGTTGGTTTCAAACGCGCGCCTTCTTCAATCATTTCTCTTGCTTGGAATGTGCTGCCACACTTCGGGAATACGTAGAATTTTTTAAATGTGCCGATGCACCTCCGTGCGCCGATGCCTCTCTGTCTTTTCTTTTTTTGCTTTCCAAAGCGGCGCGGCAGCTTTCAGTTGCACATCAAAACACGCCCACGCGGTCCGGCTGGTTTCGGTTTCGTCCTTTGGGTGGTTTTCGCTTCTTGAGCCCGCAAAGCTGATGGCTGTTTGGTTTCTAATCTCTCAAAGGGTGACCGCTTGTTACTCTCTCGTTTATTGCTCCCCGGGGCACGATTAAATCTGTTTCCGTGCGGCGCTAAATTACACAAACGACGACGCCGTGATTGCGTTTCCTGTTTTGGGGTCTCGGAAAAACTAACTACATTTTGTTGGTGATGAAACGAAGGATTACTGTAGCTTTTTCACTCATTTTACTTTGCAGACGGGCGCACAACCATAGAGTTTTCTTCCGTGCGCTCACTGATGCAGTTCGCTTACGCTATGGAAGCGCGCGCCGGTTACTCTACTGCCGATGAGTCGAGCAGCGATTCTTCCGATGCTGTCTATTCACCAAGTGCCGAAACAGAATCTGATTAATTGGATTTCGGCTTGTCAGGCGAGGATTTTTTGACGAGTTCAGACTTTGATGACGATCAAGGAGCGACATCTGAAAAGCGTGCGCGGCGAACCATGCTTCAAAGACTATCACACGCTGAAACGTTTTTAGTGTTAGAGCAGGAACATTTTTAACCGGAAAAGTACTCTGGTGCACTTATTTTTGTATGTCTGTGAGCCATGTTTAATACAATGCATAATTTTATTTATAAAGAAACTTTAAAAAAAATTTTTTTAGGATTTTGCTTGATTTTACTATGAATAAACCATGTGTATGTAACAACAAAAATGATTGTTTTGTCACTTTACGGTCACGAAAAAAAGTTTTAGACAATTTTTTTCTGAAATAGAATCGTCTGAAGAATTTATTTCAGCACTAAAAGATGACACATTTTTGGACTGGATTTCGCGAAAAAATTTGACCCTCAAAGGGTTAAGGCACTCGCAAGAGTAGTTGCTTCAGCTCGTTGCTGCAGTGAGCATCAGGCTATTGCTATGTGAGCAACACCGGGAATTATGCGTCTGCCACTGTAACTTCACCCTTGAAGACGTGACCACACTGGCCGAGTTTACGCTTATCAGTGATCATTCTCGAATACTTCTTGTTTGTCCACATGCCTTTGTCGCCTTACAGGAGAATAAAACAAGTGTGGCGGCACTTGGCGGAGAAGGTCTAAACCATTCCACGCACTTCCGTCTCTGCTGCTCAACTCAACAGAGCGTCGAGTACTCTGCGATCGCCAGCTATTCAGTGAGTGGAGGAGGAAAAGCAGCGGTGGGAAGCAGGGTATAACTATAATTGCCAGTAGCTGGCTTAGTGATACACGGTGCGCCGCTTAATTTGTGGTGTGAATGATTTGTCAATCCTGTGGCCTAAACGCTGCAAAAATTTCAAAAACCATATCAGGGTCCCTTTAAGATGACAAGTATGACATCACATTCAAGTCGTAGTACCTTTATCTCTCATACTAATTGTCTCAGTATCTCTCCCAGCCATGCCATAAAAACATAAATAGAGGAATTATTCATTTTTGTTTCAACCCTTTAATTTGTTGGTGTGCACACATGTGTTGATGCTACGCCCACTGGCTCCTCTAAAGTGGTCAATCAGGAGTTTTGTCGCAGTTCTTGAGAAAATAAACCAAAGCTATCATGGTACCATGCATGGTCATACCTCATGCTAGCAACTGTGGGCTGAGCCAGCTGCTCGACCAATTATTGTGCACGTGTCAGCCACATTGCATCAGCACCTCAGGAGACGGCAGAAACCATTTACGAGAGACCCAGCCAGGGACTATCTATGCATTTGCAAAATGCACTTTTCCTAGTCAAGGAAGCTATCCCCAAATATAATATACTGCCATAAGATAACAGAATCCATGACTATAAATTGTTTTTCCATATGACATAGCAGACCGACCTCACTAAGGCTACACTTGCGGGAACTTCCCTGATGTGAAAACTGCATGGTGCTCAAGTGTCCTGCAAGCCAGCTTCCCCGAGCTGAGAAGGTGCTGTGTCCCCATGGTGGCATGTGGAACAGCACTCCGTCCTGAACTTCTGCATGCGCAATAAGGAGCTCTGTGGAGGCAATACTGCAGATCGTCTCGAATGCGTCTCCATTCACAAGACATGACCCATGCGCAACATAAGCATGCATATCTGGCAGTGGTAAACTTTACTCGTTATCCTGGCATGGCCAGTCGAACAGCGTCAATTCTGCATTGTGTTGCATTGCATGTTACATTGGCATGCTATCAACCATATGATTCAGCCAGCAAGTTTACTATGTAAAAGGTACAAATAAATGCCCTTTTATTGGCTTGCACTACGGTGTTCCTTGAAAGCGAGAGACCCCACACACTGCACTGCCACGTCCTTTCTCGAATCGATAAAGCTTCATTGTTGAGCTTATGTAAATTTCGAGCAAAAGAACACACCAGTTTCCAATGCCACATTCCAAGAGAGCGTCGAGGAGCTTCAACTCTTCTGCGGCAGTCCACGTTTTGCACAGCAATGGGAACTCAGTTGTCTGCAATAGGATAATAGAGTCGTTATATACCGTTCAGTCGCCATTGATCAAACCAGTTCTTTAGGCATCGACTAATCCTATTTAAACAGCCTGGTTGATGCCATGCTCTCTTACTTTCAACTTTCACTAGCATTAATTTGAGCTCTATAAAACTAGTAGTCCACATGACAAAATTAAAATAACAAGTTTGAGCAGCTGTGCTTTGAAAGAACATTTGAGATTAAGTGAACCAAGCAGTCACCCAATTACTTTGTCCCTCTATAGAATTCTCAAGAGTGCACAGCACCACAGCTCACAAGAATCAAGCTCTTTCTCTCCTCAAGGACAATAGGTCCCACCTACACATTGTCACAGTAAAAATTAGAATGTTATTCACATGTACACTTGAACTTTTTTACATATTTCTGAAGGTCCAACCATCGTTGTCTTTAATAGTATTGTTCTTTGCTCAATTTCTTTACTAAAGCTGCCATCTTTGTCTATGTTGGATCCTAGTAAAGCAAAGTGCTCTACAAAAGTTAGTTGCTCACAATGGCGCAGAACAGTCACAAATCAAGGCTGCTTAGATGACGAGGACAAAGTGTGCTGTCCAGACATTGTTTCTGTTGGCGTCTCTATGTGTGGGGCTTGTTAATAATAAACTGATAAATTATTTTAGAGCTTAACCTTTTAGGAGCTCGAATCTGCTTTCGGTGGCTTAGTCGTCCGCCGCAAGTGGCACCACCTATGCCGCCTCGT
Source organism: Rhipicephalus sanguineus (assembly GCF_013339695.2). Classification (NCBI taxonomy): domain Eukaryota; kingdom Metazoa; phylum Arthropoda; class Arachnida; order Ixodida; family Ixodidae; genus Rhipicephalus; species Rhipicephalus sanguineus. The sequence continues at coordinate 5,793,260 of NC_051179.1, read as the reverse complement.
GCGAAAAAAAAGAAAGAAAAACTCTGGAGGCAGTCATGCATTCTGCCACAGAGGGGCTGAAAACTTGTTCACACCTACACAGGCGTCATCTCATGTGAGAAATCAGGTGTAATATTGCGTGGCAGAAGTCAAACCAGATGTCACACAATGTGAATCGTGATGAGTGGGTGGTTTAAAGCTTCTCAACAATCAGCCATAATTCATCATTATCAGCCACAGCATCAACAATATATGCAGCTATGCAGGTGTGCGTGTTGCATTATTGACGCATCATGGGTAGCTCGCTACTTTGCAAAATGATAAAGTATGGAGTAGTAGCAAGGCTGCGCAGTATCGCGATACAAGAGTGTTGCGACAGTATCTGAGAGATACTTTTCAGTATCTGTATTTTTGTATCAAGCTACATTTGAAAAATGCACTTGTATCTCAGTAGTGAAATAGTACTTTTATGATGTATAGATTATATCGCGATATTCTGCAGAACACAAGTATCTCGTAACCAATAAGCTGGTGTGTTTTCAAGGGGCCTCTGTGCCACATAAAGACTCGCTTCTAGTCGGTGACAAAGCAAGAATGGTGAAGGGTTTCCCACATGCACAGAAAGGCCCATGTGGTCAAGCGCCTGACGCCGCTGCCAACGGAAGTCCCTGTCTCTCAAGGCCGGTGCAGCACCCCAATATTTTTTTGGGTGGCCAGCAATATCGCCAGTTCACAAGCCTTGTGTTGAGGCCGAACCAATTTTTTTGTCTAGAAGACCGCCTACTTGAGAAGCGACTGCTTCTTAGGTGCAATTAACGCAACAACCTTCTTAGTTAAACGGATTTCGGGTGTTAAATGCTTACTTTCTCTTAATTCACTGCTGTTGGTGAGTGATTCAAGCGATATGCTTGACTTGCAAGTGTCAATGTGCTGCAAAGTTATTCACAATATTATGCTTCACTTTAGAAATGGCTTTGCAAAGCATCAGCATCCACGAAATAAAAAAAAAATTTTCCAGTATTTGTATTCTCATATCTGTATTCCCGGACACACTTTTTGTCTTTTTCCAAAAGTATCTCGGAAATATCCCGCTATGTCAAAGACAAATGTATCTCGGTATCTGTATTTTCGACTTCCATGACGTGTATTTCAATATCTGTATTTGGGATACTTTTATGAATATCTCTGCCCAGCCCTGCATAGTAGGTACCTTGCAACTGTGCAGCAGTCTCCCTACAGGGGTGCAACAGCCAAAATAGGATTTGGAGCAATTTTTGGAGCAGCAAAATGTTGCTTTTGGAGCACAAAAATCCAAATTTGGAGCAGGTTGCGAAAAAAAAACCTCATTTTTTAAGCACGAAATTCCTAATTTGCAGCAGTATAACAAAGAAGGCTTACTTTTAGAAAATAAAACAAAAATATGTAAAGAACCATTCAACATCAGCTAATTCATGCACAATGCACGTGAACACTGCTATTTCAATAAAAGCAGTGTGTTGAGCCACCCACAATGCGAACAATGTCAAAGTCAGTGCGAACAATGACTAAGTCCACATTAGCCTTTCCAGTGCCTGTCGAATTATTTGACAGGTCCTGCAAATGCTAATGTGCACCTGCGAACCTGGCAACCTGGAAATTTGGGAGATTTGTAAAGCAGGAGCAAGTGGGGATACCGAAAAAAGAAAACTGGCATACGCTTTTGTCTATTGTTTCTCAGGGCCGCAGAAACTCCATACACAGCAGCTCCGAATGATTGCCAATAATTTTTTAGACGTCAGCAATCATACTAGTACTCGTAATTACACGGCGCATGCACGGATGAGTAATTAAGGGACAAAATGTACAGCTAATACCTAATAGCCCCTTCTAAATCTCAGTATGCTTTTCCGCAGGACGCCAGTGTACTGCGGCCAAAGTGGCTTAAAAAGCGTTCTGCACGCAATAAAACAAGCACCAGGAAATTTGAGAACTACTGTCCTTTTCTATTGCGATAGCAACTCTATGGACACTCTCGACGAGTTTTTGCCGTCATCTCCCGTATAAAGTCCAAATTGATAACATATCCCTGTGCATAGTATGTTCTACCGCGGGTAAAAGCGCGCGAGTGCGGGTGACGAACGCAGCTGAAGCAGATATCAAACGAGCCAGCCCATCTCCGTCGCTCTGAGGGCGCATGCGATAACGCCACTCCGGTTGGGAAGCCTGCCATCGAAGCATAGAGTAAACGGCCCACCCGTTTTGAACAAGCATGAAAAGACGCGAGAGGGGGGCAGGGGAGGGGCTGACGCTCGAGCAGCAACTTTGAACTTTAATTCTAAGGGCGCGGTCGCGATCACTGGCGCGCTATCTCGGCAGCCATCAGTGGGCGGCTCGTAAATCCTGCTACGTGCTGCGCTCTCAATGCGAAGCCACTGTGCAGAAAGAGCATCTTTCCCTGGAGCGGCCGTATTCTCTTACACCAACATTTTCTAGAGTTACACGAGATCGAATAAAAAAGAGTTTGCTGCCAGCCTCACTTCGTATAACATTACAATTTGTTGTATCACATTCATTGCTTCGTCCTTGCGGTGAAACTGACTTTTTTCTTTTCTTTCACAGGGGGGTTAGGGTTAGGGTCTGCGCATCTGTATTGAATATTGATGCCCACACTGCAGATGGCCAACGTGGCCTCCATTTCTCGCTCAAATTTGCGCAACTGAGAAAATTTTAAGCTGGTCAGGCATTTTGGCGCAGCGTGGCGCAATTTTAACAAATTTCACGGTTTTGGCTCAGCTTGGCGCAAAATTAAGGTGTTGAATCTTGAGACGTATGGACACGTGTAAGAAACACCAAATACATTTAATAACGGATTAAGCGGTCATGCCAACGCAGCGGCACAGCGTAGCCGGGCGGCGACATTTTTCGAAGAACGGAAGTCAGGGCGGCAAAACGGGGGGTTGGTCGATCTTGGTTGTGTGGTGCCCTCTGGCTGGAAGTGTGGCCACCAGTGCCCGTGCAGCTGCTATTTTTACCCACAGATGGCGACACCTGCTCAAGTCACTACACAACATAAGGAATTGTATGAAATTGGCACAATTGGTGCAGCTGTTGCATCCCTGGGTCGGACCCTAAGAGAATTGAAAACGGGCTCTATGAAAGCCGGTCCTTCAGCTTATGCGGTGACTGTGCTGTGCATGCCATGCAAGCCTGAAGTTTTCTGACAAATGTGTGGTCCTTAATTTCGTCATCGTATGATCAACAGACGAGAAAATAAAGGTCAAATTTTTATTTTTGAACTTCATACCATGATATCAGCACACGAGTAAGAAGAAGTTACAAATGTCAACCAGTTTCACGAGCCTCAGTTGCAGCTCCAGCGACACCCTGCATTCACAAATCTCAAGATTTCTCCCTCCCCTGAATTCTGGCCACACTGCCTTCAGAAAAATACAAGCATGTGAAGGGAAACGTATGTTTGCTAGTCAGCCACTTTCACAAAGTGCAATGGCTCTTCCTTGTTCCCTTTTCTTTTGACAAAGGTAAGACATCATTTTATGCAGCACCACTGTTTGGAACATCATCATCATCAGCGAAAGTGTTTTATGCCGGGATCCACCACGGCTCCACGGACATATTTCCATCACTGATATGACGTTGTAAAAATACACTAACAAATGGCAAAGAAAAAATCTAGAAGAAAAAGTTCCGTTGCCGGGAGTCGAACCTACGACCCCTCGCTTTGCAGCGCGAAACCACTCGGCCACAGAGCGTACGTTCTTTAGCTTACTAACGGCGAGCTATTTATATACACCATTTACCGTTGGCGGTACTCAGCGCTCAATGGCTTCAACGTGTTCTTGTTATCACTAGTGAGATGGCGCAAAGAGCGCACAGGGCACCTTACAGGGGTTGTCTCTCATGCGCGCGCGCTTATCTCGTGGTGGGGGCGGTTTGTACGTCTTGTGCTTTCACCGCAAGTTTCCATTGAAGTTACAGAGAGCACGAAGGTCACTTCGCTCGCTGCAGCGGCCACGTTTCCGAAAGGAGCGCGCTGCTCACACACAAAGTAACAATTGTGACAGTTAGTTCGTGCTCGTTCTCTATATGTTCTTTTTGTGCGTCCTTTCTGCTTTAAAGCACGCTGCAAGTTTCGAGCTGCTTGCTGTTCTTCGCATGACATTACAATTTGTTGCTATACCATTCATTTCTTTGTCCCTCTGGCGAAACAATGCACAATAAACGCTCAACTACCCCTGTGAAGACATGTTTCACTTTCGTGTTATACCGATTCCTATGAAAGGAGGATCAGCCATATTTTTTTAAGACTCTTAAGGGTATCCAATTTAGCCTATTTTGTGCAAGCTACATCCATTTTATCACTGTGAAAGTCATACTTTCATCACTCCATCTAGCCCAATGCCATCCTCACCTTGTTTCCCATCTCTTGGTATCCTCTCTGTCGCTATAACTGACCACCGGTTGTCTGAAATACGCATTATGTGGCTGGCCCAGGTCCATTTCTTTCTCTTGATGTCCACAAGAACATTGGCTAAGCATTTGTTTGCTGAGCCATTCTGCTGTCTTCCGATTTCTTAAATTTACACCTACCATTTTCTGTCCTGTTGCATGCTGCACGACCCTGACTTTTTCTCAAGCTGCTTATACCCCGGTCGCACTGGCAAATTTAGTGTAATTTTGAGTGAGTGCACTTACACTCGCAGAACGTCACTTTGTCAGCACACTGCTACACAAGAAAGGGAAGTGTACTTTGGAACTGATGGTAATGGTGATGGGTAATTGATGGGTAATTAAGTAGGACAGCAGTCATTTGCTATTTCAGGCAATGTTTGTTAAGTAATAATGTGTTATAGCTATAAGCAGCCCTCAAAGTAAACTTCAGGTACAAAAGCGGCGGATGCGGCCATTGCACAGCATGTGCTGGGCATGCACCTGGCGGCTGTGGCCGTAAACTGCCTCAGAACGAGAACAGTAAAGTAGTTTTTAGAGGTTTAGTATGTTTCAATGCATAACCATATTCCTAATAATAAAAACTACAGTTAAAAAATAGTATGAACTCATCCTCGGATAATAACTTATCTATTGTCGAGCCGCTGCTACCGAGGCTAGACACTCAGTCTCAGCGAAGTGAGTTTGGGGAATGCAGTCGCTGGCAAGTGCACTTTGCAGCGAGTGTCACTAAGAGTTCCTGTGTGACAGCGTGTGAATGACACTAGCGGCCAAGTGCACTCCCTCAAAGTGCACTCAAGTTAGCCCGCGTGACGGGGGTATTATTCATCTTCCAAGTTTCACCCCCACATGTTTGAAGTGGCAATATGCAGTGATTGTATACTTTTCACTTTAAGGATAGCAGCAGACTGCCGGTCCTGATTTGGGAATGTTCCAGCCCATCCTTGAACACCCCCTCCTGTCCTTTTCACCAGAAGTCCAACACAAACCTTCAAGCTTCACTCAAGTTATGATGTGCGTACAAATGTAGCTGTTAAGAGCAACGATGCACATTCAAATTTATAGCTTAGCAAGTCTCGAAGGAAACATGCAAGTCTCAGTTTTGTTGCAAGTGCAGCGCAATGAATGCAATAGCAACAAATAGACCTTTTTCAAGCACACGAGCGCCACCAACGGGCGCGCAAGCGCTCATGGGAAATGTGTGTACGCCGCAGCAGCCGCCGCGACGAGCGCGCGGGCCTCGCGCTGTACCTTTCCGCTTGCGCCGTCCCAGGACTTCTTACACACAATGAGTTTGGCAAGGTGCAACTTGTTACTGCGTAGTTCAATCACGAACTTCAGTGTTTAGCTGCAACGGCCTCTCGACGATTTCCACCTGTCCCACCGTTGGACCAGTTAAGTGGCTCAGAAGCGTCACCTTCTATTTATTTTTTTTTCTTTGGCGCCAGCGTGCTTTATGGCATAAATGAAAACAAAAATACAACTCGGTTGCCTATGAAGTGCAGGAGCGGTCTATGGTTCGCGGATGCATTTGGAATCAACGTCCATCAACACTGTCGACGAGTACAGTGTGAGGTTGATATTTAAAGAGTACATTAGATAGTGTAGTCGGCATTTGGGGAAATGAGATACATTCATTGCGTCGCTCGCACCCTATATGTAACGAACGATAAGTGCCTACTTACCTTCGTTGGTGCTATAACTACAGGTTGGAATAATGCTTAGAGCGCAAAAAGAAAGGAGCAGTACAAGGAAGGAAATGCACAAACCAGCGCTCACACACAACTGAAGGTTTATTGCGCGCGTGAAAAAAGCATATATACAAAAATGGGAGTGTGTCGCGTGTCATAAAGAGGCACGAAAAGTCAAACAACCAAGGCGCGTGCTTACAGCCGATTAATAAAGCTAAATTCCTTGTCTTGTAACGACTTAGAAGGTTGACTGACATAAAGTGTGGCGTTATTTGTGACATGATATGCCTCCGAAATTTCTCGCATTGTCCGATTAGGCTGATGGTACAAAATTACTGTGCTTTCGAAGATGCCATTACATTTTCATGACTGACATAGCGATGCGAGATGAGACGGCTCCATTAAATGAATTTCGATGCTCGCTGAGGCGCGTATTAATACATCGACCAGTCTGGCCGATGTACATGTGGACACAAGAAATAGAAATTTGCGGTTAACTCCTACACAATTTACAAAACAATTGGCATGCCCTGACCGCATTTTTTTTTTGCCCATCGCAGACCCCTGCGGCCTTAATGCGACTAAGCTTATTTGGGGCGGCAAGCACAACCTTGACCTCCATATCGCTTCCCTACGTTCTTCAGGCCATGCGACTTCTTATACATATGTGGAATAACTGCAATATTTCTAGTTTATTATTTACGGATGGAGGACGTCCGTGTTAATCTTTCTTTGCCATGCGAGCAGATTTTCGCAAACCGATACAACGATACGCAGGATATCCCGCCTCTTTGATCACTTTGCAGCTGGAAAATACTGCTCATATTATGTGCGCAAGTCTTTTTCCAATGCTGTGCGTAATCATGACATCCCAATTCCTCGTTTAACAATATTCGAATGCGCCGACGCGAAATTAAACACCGATTTCGCTGAACGTAGGCTATACTGCCCGCAAACATGCTCCGAAGTGAAACTTAAAAGCATGTATCAAGAAACTGCAAATTATCAGAGCAAGGCATCTCGCAAGTGAATTCTAGTACCATCCCTTCTTCTTTAAGCGCATTTAGAATGTGCACTTCTTTGTACAACGCGTGACTTGTCAGTTAAAATCAAATAATCATCTGTATACCTGAACAGTGTAACACCTCTCTACAGTTTGGTTAAACCCGATCACGAGCCGCTATGGCATTAAATGCCATAGCGGCTTGTGAACAAGTAATCATTGAATAAATACGAATTCGGTGTTCCAGCTCACATTGCTCACAATAGCACGTTTTGACTGCATGTATCGGCACGTGATAACTCGCATGCCGCTTAACTGCTACATCCGGTATACATCCGCTCGGTAATACCTACACTGACTGCATCATTCCTTTCGCATTGCATGCGTAGAAATACATGCAGCTGCGTTCAGACATGTGTAGTATTTAGGATTTAATAATAGTCAACTAGCGGCGACGCGTTTTTTTCGTTTGGTGCTCCCACGGCACCAACGAGCAGCGAGCGACGGAACAGCCTGCGGCCTCGCCGTACACACTTTTCCCATAGTGCTTGGCGCGCCCGCGGGGTGTTCTGGGATCGCTTGAAAAAGGTCTATTGGAATGCTATATGAACGAAGGCTAGCGTCAAACTCCTTTAGGATTTGATATGGTGCAACTCTACAAAATGCTAACGTAAGGGAACACCGCCGCTCCCTACAGTGAGTGAAGCGGCTTTCATGCTTCAATGCGAAAGAAGCATGTACAAAGCTATGGGCCGCTCACTGATCACTGTAGACACACAGTGCACGCACCAGCATCCCTTTGATTACGGTTCAGCATTCCAGCATCCCTTTTATCTCTGCTTGAGCTGCAGAGCAGCATCTGTCTGCAACCTCCACATGCTTTCATGCACACACAGAACATGCGACGCACAGGGCCATGTTATGGATGTTGACTTTATGCGGAACATGATGGCAAAAGCAAAACCGTCGGCAAAAATGTGCCTTGAGTGTCTGTATAGCTGCTATCATAATAATATAGGATGTGTTGCTCTCATAATGCAGGACAAGCTCAGCTACAGAGATTTCTTAACAGTATGGTGCAACCACCAGAACGGCCATAATATGAGCACACTTATCAGAGCACAGAGCAACAAAAATAAGCCTATGACAAACAACTCAGTTAGGAACTATGTTATGCCTTGGTTTATTCAATTTTCCGCTTATTTTCTTTGTGCCATACTTTGCAGAACTGCTTCTTCCCCCTGTCAAGCAACACTTCGAGACGTTTCAGGAGAGCACTGGAGAAACAAACACCATCATCCTAGTGCTGCGTTCTGCCAGCTGACTCAAGGAAATGGCATATTACGCACGGTGCCTGCTTGCCCCCAGGCAATCCCATGTAAAGTTTCACCTTAGCTGCTTCTCAAGTTTCTTTGCTATTGAGACGTCACGGGGAGACAGCAACTCGCGATGTACTAGCAGCCGATCTGTCATCTGCTCGTGGTGCATGTAAACAACGGTGAGTGAATTGTCGTCCAGCGATTTCTACGAGTAAGGCCGCGTGCAGGAAGCCGAATTTGCAAACTCAGTGGAACTGTGTTGACTCGTCAGGACAACAGACGTCAGACTCTGCCTAGGCGGTGTTGCGAAAAACACCGCTAACTGGGTAGTACAAAAAGAGCCGTCCGCAAGCGAATGCGCATAGGCCACAGTAGAACCCCCCTTTTTCATTTGTGTTGAAGCGCGGTTTCCTGAAGATCAGGGACCTGGAAATCTTTTTCACGCTTCAAAAAAGTGGAAGCTCATCAAAGTGAACTGCGGGTACAATGCAAAGGAAGTTTCAGTTATTCTGGCGCGCTGCAACTCACAAGTACAAGCGAGCATCACACGACATTGAGTTCAAGGCAAGCCCTCTGACGTCCGTTCTCTAACGCCTAAATGCGTTAAAATCGGGTATATCCCTTTCCGTCCCGAATTTTGTGTAGGGTAGAATAAAATTTTTCGATGTTCTTTTCTAGCTAAGAGGCTATTGAAAAGCATGCAAAAAAATAAAGGAGACCGTAGGTACAATGGTTTTCGCGGGAGAATCATGTCCAGTATGCTGGACACTAGGATTCATTTGTTCCACTTATGGGTACCCACATTCTGCTTTCTTCCTTGAAAAAATGTTGCTGTCCTTCCTGTCATAAAGTTAATTTTCTTTTAAAACACAAAAAAAATAGTTTGTTTTGACCTGAGAAAAAGAAAAGAAAATTCTATTGTTAACTGTCGCGCATAGCGTTCAGCACCACGAAGGGGTAAAAAGCTAGGAGGGAATGCGCTTGGCGTCCACAAGTCAACCTCCTCCGACGCCGCTCCCTCCTTGTGCTCTAGGCTCTTGGTAGAATTCCCAGCTTGCTCCTGGTCTGGGTTTCAAGATTGTCACGTGACGTCCTTCCTACTTTCTTTTCTCTCCTCCATGTTTAGCACAATGCGCGCCAATTGCATCCCGGTGTCCAGTGCACTGGACATGAACACAATCTCGCATTGCGAGCAAACTTCTGATCACAAAAGCTACCTTTTTGCAACATTGTTTCAAGAGGGCATAAATCAGCTCGCATGATTTAATTTATTTGAATTGCGCGAAGATAACTCCTCAAATAATTTTGTATGCTTGAGTATACCATGCGCGCGCGTTTCCTCTTGAATGACTCCATTACTCTGATGCGCCCCCATAAGAAAATGGGGCTGAAGGAAGAACTACATTCAAAAAGATACTTCTCGCCTCTTACAGAAGCTGTCAAAGTAGTTTCGGCTTCGATTGTGGCTTTGCTTGCTTTTCTGCCCCGCTATTTTTGTTATGTCCAGTACACTGGTCGCGGGGTCGGAAAGGGATATACGTCATGCTAAAGCGATGAACTACATACACGATCAATTTACTTAGCCATGTATCTTACAATCCGTGGTACAAAGCTCACTTTAACAGGAACGAATGGCCCCTGCAATTTTCGCGTTTTTAGTTGCATTTTCCCTTCATCTCTTGCTTCCTGTACATCGGACTGTTTTATTACGCATCCTCAAATGGTCTCGTGATGGCTGTCTTTCGTTTGTGTATAATGCAAATGGAGACACGTGAGTGTCCACTTTCGCGGGGTACAACCAAAGGCAAAACCGTGGCCTCCGAGATAGCTATGGCAATCGCGGAGGCCATGGGCAAAACAAACCTGAAGGTGGTCACGACCAACATTTTGCGATTTACTTGTATGACGCAACCTGTTAGCTAGTTAGAACCGGAACTGTGAGCCTTCAAAACGTACGTACGCGATGCTGTGTGGTGACGACCAACTCAGATTATAGGATGTCACGACGTGCATATCAGGCATCTTCAGTCTGCCTCTAGCTGCTCACTCTGTGTTACACGGCACGCACCGCGGTCGGAGCCTCTGCTGAGCTTCATAGTCAAGGTTACCATGGTTCTCCGTCAGGGCTACGCAAAACAACAGCAGAGCCACATTATCACACTTTCTCATGTGACCGGCTGTGGAGAACGCGGGTACTTCGCTTACCCAACACGTTCGCAAAGGCCCGTATCCAGCGCTCTCGCCTTTCTGCTTCGTATGACAACTATGAAAACTAGTAAAACTGAACGCTGTTATTCAGTCCTTTACGTCCGTGGCAATTCACAATGCAACAGTAGCGTCGATTGCAGCGTTTCTTTGTAGCATGCGGAGCGGTCTCGTCTGCTGTTGTTTTCGCCGTCGTTCTGGCAAGTGATCCAGCAAGTATTTCAGGGCAGTTCAGTGGCGCGTCCGACTAGTGGAGAGAAATTCAAGCTCTCTTTCCGAGTGTTAAATGCGCAAACACACGCAATATTAAACTCAATCATTGTTTTATACTCACTAGTTGGACCTGGTCCCACAGCAAACTGTGCGAGGGAGTCGGTCTTTGTATATACTGCAAATGTATATTTGCAGTATATGTATACTGCAAATGTATATTGTATATACCTAATACTGCTTTGACAGGTGGCGACAGGTGACCTCCAAAGTATGGTAACACTGGCGGCTGACCACCAGAAGCGTCTGGGCTTTTACTTCAATGCCAAAAAATCGGCCATTTTGCAGTTTTCAGCCATGGAGATCATTGACGTGCAGCTTCCCGACGGAGGAAGCATTCCAGTACCGGATAAATACCGGTATCTTGGTGTAAACCTTTGCACCTCCGCAGATCTCTTTGACAAGCAAGAAGAGCATGTTCGACGGGCTTCGGTGAGAGCTGCCAGCATGTTGCGACGGCAGAGTCTGTGTGGGTGCAACCGGTTTGTACTGGTGCGCGAACTGTGCAAGGCAGTACATGTGCCACTGCTGACATTCGCCAACACGGTCATGTCGGCAGCAACACGTTAGTGGTTGCAAAGAGGTCAGCGTGAGGTTGGGTGACTGGCGCTGGCGTGTCATGGACGTATGGCTGTCGAGGCTATACAGAGTGACCTCAGATAGTCGAGTTATGAGGCACGCGAAGCAAGGTGGCCTACGAAGGCTGTCTTCGCCTCATGAACAACCAGCGGTGGGCCCGTCGTGTATTTAGATATACAACTATCAAGGGCATGAGCACACCATGGCGCAGGCATCTCCACGATCTGTGCCGCAAGTTCTCCCTTTTTACTGACCCAGTCCAGGAGGACAGTGAGAGAAAATGGGCAGTAGGAGAACGAAAGAGAGACGTCGATGTGGCAGGCAGCTATGGAGAAGAAACCTAGCCTGGCCCAATACAGAGCTCACAAGATCACCATCTCCTCAGAACGATTATATGAAAACAGCGTTGGCAGTGCCCTTCTGTTTGAGGCCCGTGCTGGAGCGCTCCGCACTCAGGTGTATAAGCGCCACTTCGACCCGTCGTTGGCCGACGGTACTGTGCAATGCAGGGCATGCGGAAAGGAGAACATTGAGCACGTTGTGCTTCAGCGCGAACGCCTGGGTCCTCATCAGACAGATGGCGCCACACTACCAGAGGCACTTGGCTTCACTCGGCTTCGAAGAAGGCTGCGGAGCACCGGGTGGAGGCGACAGTCGCGATACCAATGTGCACCATAGGTCGGCAAGCTCACTCATAATCGACTCATTCAGGCTCAGATCGAGCCGAGTCTGAATCCGAGTGAGTCTGGTTGAGGAAAATTTTCGTGAGTCTGAGTCCGTGTGTGTCCGGTTGAGAAACATTTTGGTGAGTCTGAGTCCTAGCGAGTCTTAAGCGCAAAGTATGTTTATTGAGCGAGTCTGAGTGAGCTCCACCTTTTATTGTCGACCTATCATCCTATCTACTCATCTTCAGCATTACTATCAGCCTTATATCGGCTTACGTTTATACTCGTCTATTCACACATATCTCAATGCACTAGTGTTCATGCGCCACCTCAATATTTATTGATCGGAGGCATGAGTTAAGGTGGAAGGGGGAAGGAGAGGTGTCATAATCCCCCTGCAAACTCTTTCACGGGAAGTTCTTGATAAAAATATCTCGTGAGAGTCGTGTATTTCATAAAAATGTCCTACTGGATTGAAACCACTGATAACTCGTCTTTGAAGGTACAAGATCAAAAGGCATATCGTAGAGCACCGATTATGTGAGAAATTGGTGTTAAAAAGTGTTGACATCATGATCGGAAAAGCAAATTTTACAATAACGGACTCATGAGTCGACTCACTCAGACCAAGCCGTGAGTCTGAGTCCGAGTGAGTCCGGCTGAGTAAATTTTGTGGTGAGTCTGAGTCCGAGGGAGTCCAGTTGAGAAAAGTTTTGGTGAGTCTGAGTGAGAGAGTCCAGTTCAGGAAACTTTTGGTGAGTCTGAGTCCGAGTGAGCCCTAAGCAGAAAATACAGTATTTGAGAGAGTCTGAGTGAGCTCCACTCGTTTTGCCCCCTGGCGGCGACAGCAATAACAAAAGCAAGGCTTCTGAAATGGTGGTCAGGCAGACAGTGAACAATTGTAATGTTCGTGGACCTGTTTTCTTTCCTTTTTTTATTTATTTGTTTATCGTTCCGGTCAGGACAATAAAAGGTGCCCACACAATATAAAGGGGAAGATCACAGGCATCATCAACTCCAGAGTCTGACATATATGTCCGTTGCAGTGGGGTTGGCTTGCAGATGCTCAGCGACGAAAACTTTAAAATTAAAGCAAAATGTTTTATACGTGTTTTCTGACTCCTGTGCATGGAGAGCGTTAACACTGCATATCAACGAAACATAAAATGTCCCTTGCGAAATGTCTCCAAATCCTGTCAGCACTCCTTTAACAGAATGATCTCAAACAATCGCGAAACTTCCCAAACATTGCAGCACGGTATGCGCCGAGCAGTGATGCCAGTTTTTGCGGGTGAAACCTGAATACACCAAAATCAGACAATAAACGCACGTGGCAGTTAACTGATTAGGTAGTTTACGAATAGGGGTCTCAAAAGTTTGGGGCCCCAACGCCCTTTGCGTGTGCTCGCTTTGGGTCAAGCAGGAGTTTTCGAATAGTGTCTGCGGCACCTTGGACACTCCCCTTATTCTAAGTCACTCTATAGCTTGGGCCAAGAGCCGTCGCTTCAGTGGGTGCCGTCATGTTTGCTTGACGGAAAGCTTTTGGGGCAGGCCATAGAGTTTCTTAATATTAACTAGAGGGGACTCTGGCGCTACGATCATTTAGCCACTATGGGAATGATGGGTAGTACACGGATTTGCCTAATCTTCATGCTTACACCTTCGAACGCACTTGTGGCTTCGTTTATTGCTGTGTTTTGGCGTTTGTTTCGGATAAAAGAATGAACATTTGTGAACTTCGTGACCAGATTTCAATTGGTGAGCCTAAAAAAGTTAAAGTAGTGAAGTCGAACTGCTGACTTTTGCTGAACTTCGTCTTGCGACAGAGTGGATGCAGGTGATGCGGAGCCAAACAGAGCCAAAAGAACGAAGTTTAGACAAATCCGTGTACTACCAATCATTCCCATGCTGGCTAAAGCATCATGCGTTGCAGCTCCCACAGACACTAGCGCCAGAGTTCCCTCTTGTAAGTATTGTAGGGAACTCTATAGGGCAGGCCACAACCAGCTCTACTCTTGACCTGCCCAGGTAGCGGAGGTCCTGTGGGAGCGCGCGTCCCCGCTCTCGTTCAACCACTCACCGTAGGTGGTGCTTCCTACAACCTGCTCGTCTGCTACTCTGCGACCGTTTGGACGGCACTGGAGTAAAAATGCCTGTATTATGTGACGAACTGCCGTCATTATGCGACTGTTTCTGCAAACTTATACTGAGGGTCAAGTAAGCTATTCAGTGCAGTTAAGTATTTACTGCGCACTGGTTGACTAACATGAGAAGCCATAGACTTGCATAGTGTAGGATGGCTGTGTCCTTTTAAATGCAAAAAGAACTTCTAATTCACTTTCCGTATTTTTATTTCCGAAGTATTTCACATTTATGCACAATAATTACACGAAATGAGTGCTCTGCACTGGCGAAACATCACCACAAGCGTTAAAGCTGATGTTAGCGAACAGGCGCTGACTAGCGCCATAACGCTCACAGGCTACGTCCCTAGCAGCAGGAGGTATGAACTAGAACGTGGGCGCTGGAGAGGGAACATCTGGGCAGGTCAGGAGTACAGTAGGTCGTGGGGCAGGCTTTGGGGCTCCCGCAAAATTCGTTAAATAGCGTCCCTAACGCAAAACTCAAATGCTGTTTGGGTAATGCACATGCGCAGTGGCCTTAACGCTATTTCTTTGGGGCCCCAAAACAATTGGGGCCCCTATTGAAAAACTCCTTATTGTTTATTTTTGGATTTCAGAAAGATACGACACATGATTTTTGTCCTCAGGGAGACGACCACAAGAACGTATGCAATGCAAGCGCTTATCTGTACCGCGCACTTATCCCCATTTCTTAAGCTTTGTCCTCGCCTTTTTGTGTTACCACCACTTGTCATTACCAACCATCCTGCGTGAAGGGTGTTTTTTTTTTTTTCACTGATAGCCTGAGTGAAAAAAAATTCGGCAGATCCCACGCGTTGTGGGAATCGGTTTCATGCGAAGCAGTCAGCCAGTACTTATGCTGTATTTTATGGCTTTGAGCCAAGCGTTACGAGATGGATCGACGTGTTTTTGTAAGTGTGATAGCTGTGTGCACATTGTGGGCTTACCAGGCACGTCGACAACACTGGCGTTCAAAGGGTAACTCAACACTCTGCTCGTAGAAGCGCATCTCTTCAGTCAATATCAAAGGCTGTCGCTTACAGAAACTGGCCAAGTACTGCTGTGCCGACTTGGAATCAACGTTCCTGGTCATACCACGGCCACGCACACACTTCCAATCGCTGTTAGCGGCAACCTATGCATTCCGCCACTCCCCAAAAACCCTCACCCAGAACATAATCGAGCGAGACGGGAAGTTAGAGCCAAGGCTCTTCACAAGCGCTTCCCTCCTAATTCTCCAGCAGTATACGTAGATGCAGCCGAATATGCAGTTCACCCACCTTTCGCAATAGCCGTTGTAGACGGATTTCGAAACCTGGTCGCTAGTGCGTCCATTCCAAATTCGACAGAATCCCTGGAAGCAGAGGAGGCGGCAATTGCGTTAGCAATTGTTCACTCCTCCGCTGAGTATATTTTCTCTGATTCTAAAACTTCAATTCGTAATTTCGCCACTTTCAAAATCCATTCTCCGGCAGCTAGAATCCTTGAGTTATCTCCTCCGCCTGATTGCCTCATCACCCTCCTTTGGGTCCCTGCGCACAGCCAGGCAACACAGCCTCTCACACCCAAGCTCGAGCACTCGTCAACCGGGCTCAAAGCGACCTGCCTTCGCTTCGCGGTGCCAGGGGTCGACTCCTCAGCTACCACATTACATTCTTTTACCGAAATTCCCGCCTAACGTATCCCCCACCACATAAATCTCTCTCCAGAAAGGGCCAGGTTTTGTGGCACAGACTTCAAACGGCCACAGTCACGACTCCTTTCCTTCTCTCCCTTATTACGCATGGCGAAACTTCTCCTCATTGCAACTTGTGTCCGAGCACCAGAGCCGACTTCGATCACGTCTTTGTGAATTGCCAAAAAAAATCCAAGCCCCCGTGGCAAGCGTCAGAACACCAGGAGCGATGGGAGGCTGCTCTGCGCAGCTCGCAACCGGAGTTACAGCTCCGGACAGTGGGCTGGGCCAGAGGGGTCGCCGAAGCACAAAAGTGTCCGGCCACCTAGAGCGGCCCGAGGGCCCATCGTAGTCCTGCTTCCGCTTCCCCCCCCCCCTCACATGATTCTTCGACGAATCAATAAAGTTGTTTACCTACCTACTTATGGGTCGATGTAATGTCAGCCCCTCATGTTAGAGTACACACATCAGTATTGTCGAAACTAAGTGCACTTTATGGTGCAATCATGTGAATATCACACGCAACGTTCGTTAATGTATTACACCGGCGTTGAGCAATGCTTCAATACAGCTTGTTGAATAACAGGAATACAAATGTAATGTTAATTAGACTGCTATAAAAGCGGAGCCAACACTGGAACCACAGACCTTAATCTGATATGACGCCTGTATCGTAGGAGTACATCATCATCATCATCATCAGCCTGTCTACGCCCACTGCAGGGCAAAGGCCTCTCCCATGTTCCGCCAATCAACCCGGTCCTGTGCTTTCTGCTGCCACGTTATACCTACAAACTTCTTAATCTCATCTACCCACCTAATTTTCTGTCTCCCCCTCACAAATTGCCATCTCTTGGAATCCAGTCAGTTACCCTCAATGACCACCGGTTATCCTGCCGACGTGCTACGTGCCCGGCCCATATCCATTTCTTCTTGATTTCAACTATGATGTCCTTAACCCCCGTTTGTTCCCTGACCCACTCTGCTTTCGTCCTGTCTCTTAAGGTTACACCTATCATTTTCCTTTCCATCGCTCGCTGCGTCGTCCTCAATTTAAGTCGAACCCTCTTTGTAAGTCTCCAGGTTTCTGCTCCGTAGGTATGTACCGGTAAGATGCAGCTGTTATATACCTTCCTCTTGAGGAATAGTGGTAGACTACCATTCATGATTTGATAATGCTTGCCGAATCAGCCCCATCCCATCCTTATTCTTCTGGTTATTTCACTCTCATGGTTCGGCTCCGCGGTTACTACCTGTCCTAAGGAGACGTACTCCTTTACAACTTCCAGTGTCTCACCACCTATCGCAAAGCGCTGTTCTCTGCCAAGATTGTTCCACATTACTTTAGTTTTAGGAGTACATATGTAGTGTTTATTGCTTTCTTGTAAAATTAGATAGCCAGCACCACGAACGCAATTGATGTTGCACCGACATTATGCCTGCATAGGCAGTTTCTCCAAACCAGTTTATAGACCTGGTGCAGCTCTGAGGTAGAATACCTGATTGCCATGCAGAATGCTTGGGTTCCATTCCTACTGGGATCCTAATTCTCCTTCTTTCCATTCGTCGGGTCAATGCTGCCGATGTCGGTTTTTCTTAATGCTCGCTAATTTAAATTGCCAATGTCTGTTCTCGCCATTCCTGGGTGGATATAAGCCGTCAATCACCTGTGGCGCATACCCATACACCGCGACCCGTGGCAAACGGGCATGTGCCATGCGTGCATGGAGGAAAGGGTCTGACGACGTACGCGACAGGATTTTCACGCTATTGATGTCATGACCCCAGAGTCATATTCGTCAAATCCTCTTACCCTTCCATGCCAATTTCGGTCTACACCAGGCTAAGGAGGCGATCATGAGAGCACCCAGACATAGGCGGATCAATCAATCGATCGATCGATCGATCGACCGACAGACAGACAGACAGACAGACAGACAGACAGACAGACAGACAGACAGACAGACAGACAGACAGACAGATAGATAGATAGATAGATAGATAGATAGATAGATAGATAGATAGATAGATAGATAGATAGAAAGGTTCAAAGTGCCAAAGGTTCGCTAAGAAATGCTTCGCATTTAACAGTTGGCATTCAAAGATAACTCTAACCACTGTACCACGTGTGTCTGGAGGAAAGGGTTTGACGACGTACGCGACAGGGTTTTCACGTTAGGCTGTTGCTAGGTTTACGTCCAGACGTAACTGTAGTCACCGCTATCGTTACGTCCAGACTAAAGTCCCTAGATTTTTCCCTGTTGAAGAGCAGGGAAAATCTAGGGACTCTAGTCATGTGGCTTTCCACAAACGTGAGTACATTATTTTCCTGTTGCTCAGTGAAGGCCCTCTGCGCCCTTCGGGCGCGGCAACCTAATCGTGGCTTCGCCCTCGCTTCGCGAGTGCGGCCATTTCGCTAACGCTCAATGGCCGGTTGGCAGGGTCACGGTCACGCGCTACTGGCCGCTGTCGCGGCCACGCGCTGTTTAGCCCGCGCAGCCTGCCCCTTCGGGGCAGGCGGAGGCGTACGTAACCCAAGAGCCGCGTCGCGCTTCTCTGGCAACAGACTTCAGCAACACCCGAGACAAAAAAAAAAAAAAAAAAAAAGTTGCAACAGCAGCGAGGTTCGAACCAACGTCCTCGCAAGTCCGAGCACGACACGCTAGCCGCTGCGCCACTGAGGCCAATCGGTTCGGTAGGTCTAACGGGCTGTATTTGTATTGCCACGCTGGACGTAACTTTTAAGACTCGTTATTCTTACGTCCAGACGTAAGTGCACCGGCTCGTACCATTACGTCTAGACGTAACGCTAGACACTCCCTTCACGTTATTGATGTCATGACCCCAGAGTAATATTCGTCAAATCCTCTTACCATTCCATGCCAATTTTGGTCTACACCAGGCTAAGGAGGCGATCATGAGAGCACCCAGACGTAGGCGGCTAGATAGATAGATAGAAACGTTCAAAGTGCCAAAGGTTCGTTAAGAAATGCTTCGCATTTAACAGTTGGCATTCAAAGACAACTCTTACCACGACACTGTATTGATGGTCATTCTTGTGCGTCAGCGACTCGACGCCTCTGGAGAAGCACCGAATGCAGATGGGCACTTTCGGATCGCACTCGACACACTGTATGTGCACATCCACGAAAACGTAGCTGCAGAAGGCGCACCTCTGCGACATAACACGCGCCAAAGCCCCAAAGCTCTCGGTCGGCGCTAGCAGCGCTAGCATGAAATCGCAGTGACTATTCTGTGGTCCAGACCACAGAATAGAGTGCAGCTTTATTCTGTGGACTAGACCACAAAATAAAGTGCAGCTTTATTTTGTGGACCACACAATAAGCTTGCGCTAGAGTGTACTATACTCGCGGACAACTTTTCTTGGCAATGAAGGGAAGGCTACGGGGGCGGAGCTACTGCACATGTACTGCTCCGCGAAGTAGTCCGGTTCGGCGCCCGTTTCGAATTTAGTTGCGGTTTGTGAACCTTCCATACCTTCTGTGATGGCCATTTGATTATTCAAGTGGCCGTCACAGGCTTACACAGCCATTTGTTAGTGAAATTCGTCACAAGCTCCCTCGGCGAGTCGTCGGGAAAGCTGGAGGGTGACGAGCGCTCGCCTGAAGACGAAGACGCCATTTTGATTGTGAGGTGCACGTAAAAGGTGCGACAGGAGCAAAAACGCGAAATGACACTGCATAAAGCAAAACAAATATAAATATCTCCTTGGTGCGCGCTGACCCTCTCTTCAAACAGCGTCCCGCAGAAAATAAAACAATGTTGTTTTTTTTTATTCTCACGCAGAAAACACGGACGCAATTGTAGGACTATAATCTTCAGCGGTAGCACACGCGTAGTTCGGCTCTCTAGCCTTCCCTTCATTGCCAAGAAAAGTTGAAGTTCTGAGTGGGACGAGCAGCCGGCTCTGCACCTGCATCGTAGCGAAGCGCGGTTCGTTGACAGTTGGCGTGGCGGCGCTGCGGTCGCAGTGGATTGGTGGTGTTCGCACTGGCGGCACTGGTTCGGACATGTTCCAAGTGTGTTCGTCGTCGCGTTCACTTATTAGCTGCGTTGACTCGTAATGTGTGCGTGAGCGCTGCTGCTGTTTTGTCTCTGTCTACTACTGTGCTGTGGTGGGAGCCTTCAATGCCCAAATGAGTGAGTGCCAACGACTTCGGCATGACTAAAGCTAGGCTTCGCCATTGCTACGCACCGGGATGCCGCACAGGCTATGCCGGCGTCAAAGCAGAAAGGAAGCTATCGCTTTTTAGCGTTCCAAAAGATGAAAGTAGAAGAAAAATCTGGGAAAGGAACCTCCATCGCAGCGACAAAGCTCTCGAGGAAAACTGTGCAGTGTGTGAGCTCCACTTCGAGGACCGCTACATACTGCGTGAATACGTCCACATCATTGACGGCAAAGAAGTGAGAATCGCTCGCGGTGTTCCCGCGCTGACGCCAGACGCTGTGCCTACAGTCTTGCCCAACGCTCCGAAATAGTTGAGCATGAAACTGCCTCCTAAACGCGCTCCTCGTAAACGGGAAGCGCCTACCGTGCCGGGACCCCAGAATAGCAAGAAAGCCTGCACGAGCACGCCTGTCGACGAGGACTTTGAAAGTCAAGGCGACGTGCACGACGTGTCGACAGCGTCGTTGAAACTAGAAAACTTGCGAGAACTGAGGACTCCGTCTAAATATTGGTCGGTGCACCAATTCCATGGCTATGAAGGCGCTGTTTATACACCGTCGAAGTTGGATACGTGCTCTGGCACTGTCACTTCAGAGAGGGCAGTCCTTTTTCACATGAGCGTGATTGAGCAGGCTAGTTACAAAACATTTCTGAATGGAAAGCTCTCTGAAGGACTTGCAAGAACTGTATTGCAGGCAGAGGAAGCCCTTCTTCAAGCATCTAAATTTCTAAAATGTTCAGGTGCACTCAGCACTTCGTCTATTACCGAAGGGGATTTAACGACGAAGCTGTTGGGCCAGACAACTGTGTTGTCTGGCCCAGCAGCAAACACGTTGACAGGAATTTGCTTGTTCTGTTGACTCAAATGGCCGAAAATTTTGTAGACTTGGTCCAAAGCCAGTAAGGGTCAAGATTTGCAACAGAAGGCCAAGTGGGCTTTTGTTGCAAATCTGGACCTTTATTTTCTCCTAATTGATTCAATTACAGCAATCTTAGAAACCCTTGTTTTCGGCCATTAATTCTGTCAAAGCATTATTTTCGGTTATTCACTCTCACTCTGCACTCCCTACTTTGGTAGCCTGCACCATAGCGTTTATTATAACACTTAAGCTCCACATTTTTTTGAAACCGTGGTTAAAAGCAATAAATTGTTTACAAGGTTAGCACTGGTAGTTTATTTCTGTGTAGAGCATTCTCGGCATATCTGAGTAATCTCGCGTGCGGTCGCAGCATGCTCAAAATATTGTAAGTAATTTCAATAATTAAAAAGGATACTAAAGTATCCCGACAGTTTCGAGGGGTGTGCGAAAAGCTGCGAAAGTAGTACGTCAACGGCAGCTATCACTCTCGGGCGTTCAGACAAACGAACGACTGCCGCTGAAAATTTCCATGGTAGAAAATTAGCGCACTGACACCGCATTCACTTTTAATTTATGAAGTTGCCACCACGACACTTTTAAGTGGTCAATTTCTTAGAGAAATATGACCGGATCAGTCAGTTGGTATCATTGACGCATCGCTGTCCGTGTTCTAGAGGGAACACGAAAAAGAACACACGGCACGCTTTCGTTGGAAAGCCTTATAAGTCACTTTCAATTTATTCTCACTTGTTTTCTTCTACCCTAATGTCTGTATATAGATCCTGTAAATAGAAAAACAGGGCGAAACGCGAGAAAGCGCGGCCGGTGCGCCCCGGCACGCTCGGTAGCGACCAATCCAGTTCGCCCGCAGCGCCCCCTATTCCGTCAACGAGTGCCGCCTCAGCAAGAGCGCTCCGTTCGTCCCACTCAGATCCTTCTAGTACACTCTACTTGCGCGCTGTGGTAGGCATAGCTCGGCACACTCACTCATGAGTGCACTCACTCACACTCACTCACACTCATTTGAACGTTGTTAGTGTGAGTATGAGTGAGTACTCATGAGTGTGAGTGGACGTGAGTGTGAGTATGAGTGAGTACTCATGAGTGTGAGTGGACGTGAGTGTGAACGTGAGTGAGCACTCATGAGTGTGAGTAGTCGTGAGTGTGAACGTGAGTGAGCACTCATAAGTGTGAGTGGACGTGAGTGTGAACGTGAGTGAGCACTCATGAGTGTGAGTAGTCGTGAGTATGAACGTGAGTGAGCACTCATGAGTGTGAATGGACGTGAGTGTGAACGTGAGTGAGCACTCATGAGGGTGAGTAGGCGTGAGTGTGAATGTGAGTGAATACTCATGAGTGCGAGTAGATGTATGAACGTGAGTGAGGGCTCATGAGTGTGAGTGACGTGAATGTGAACGTGAGTGAGCACTCATGAAGGTGAGCAGGCGTGAGTGTGAACGTGAGTGAGTACCATGAGTGTGAGTAGATGTGAGTATGAACGTGAGGGAGTACTGATGAGTGTGAGTGGACGTGAGTGTGAACGTGAGTGAGTACTCATGAGTGTGAGTAGATGTGAGTATGAACGTGAGTGAGTGCTCATGAGTGTGAGAGCACTCATGAGGGTACTATTAGTGTGAGTAACTGAGTACACTCTAAGAAAAAGAAGAGTCAAAAGAGGGTCACGGCCGCGTGACTCTGTTCTGGTGTCCATTTGATCCCTTTTGGAAGGTAGATGAGAGAAAGAGAGCATTTGGGCTGGAGTCACGGGACTCTCCTAAAGCGCGTTTCGATTGGCTTCCGCGATGAAGGCGCAGTCGTATGCGCCATACGTATCGCGCGTTTGTCGTTCGGCGCCGTTCTGGCGCTGTCCCAATGGGCAACCAATAACTTTGGGACGTCTATCGGACCACTTTACTGGACATTACGTACATCCGGCGGATGCACGACAAATACCGTGGGACGTTCAACGGGACGTCCGCAGGACTATATGGCGCAAAGGAATTGAACATCCCGAGTTAATCCCACCGGGCGTAAAAACCGAATATTCGGACGTGCTTGGACGTATGCAAATTCAGTAAAAATCTTACCCGACGTCCAGAAAACGTCCGTGGAATGACCCTTATGCTGGACACAGTGAGGTTTTGGTCATTATCACGTGCAGAGCTGGACTTTCTGTGTATTTTTGGCACCTTCAGGATATCATATCCTGAAGGTGCCCAAAAGTCCACAGAAAGTACAGCCCTGGACGTGATATTGACCAAAAGCCTCACTATATCCAGCGGGACACCAATGGGCTCATTGTAAATACAGCTCAAAAATCGAGACGCAGACAATAAAAGTGAGGACACAAACAAGCGCTTCTTTGTGTCGTTACTTTTCTTCTACAACCACTTATATCCAATTTCCATGTAGAATTCACATCGGTTTACTACTGAACAAATAATAAATCTGAACATGCAGAGGATGAACACGTACTTCATAAATGACGTTTAGTGTATGGCGCACAAATAATCATGCTTATCAGAAACAATAAATTATCCAATGATCTTGTAAAAGCGGCTTTATTAATGAATAAAGTGCACCGAATGTGGCACAAAATACGACAGAAGGTGACCGCACAAGGTGAAGCTGATTGACGCAGCAGCAACATAAATTCAAGTTCTGCATGAATGCACTCCAGGTCCCGTCAAAGAAACTGCGCTGGCTTTCACACAAGCTGGCGTGGTCTCGGGCCTCATGTCTTGTACAAACAGCGGTGAAGAAAAGCTGCATACAAGAAGAGGCAAGTAAGCTAGGTATAATTTACAACAAATAATTGAGCATCAAGTCATTCTAAAGACAGATTTCCAATTACAGATGTGCACAAATGCTGTCATGTATTTATTAACGACAATCATAACTACTCACAAAGCGAGGCACCTGTTGTAGAATCGTTGCACTATTTGTCAGCGACAGGCCGGCATGGTTGTAAGCAAGCAAACGCTCGCTCGCACGCATACACCCACCCACACACGAGCTGTAACCCGCAGAAGAACAAGATGATCGACCTGGAATAGGGCGAGTAAGTCTGGCTTACGATTCGCAACGGCGCGTCCTCCGTATATAGTTTCGCGTTCGACCAAGATTCAACCACCAACCAAGAACTGTCAAAAGTTCTAGCAGTAATGACGAAAAGTCAGGCACACTTAATTTCACTTACCGAAAGAAGTAGGTTATCCGAATAGCTGCTTGCTAGCTGCAACGAAGGTGGCGAGCAGATCAGGCCATTGTTGTAACGGACCGTCGGCGAAAACACACAGTAGAGCTTGTTTCACGAATCACTGATGGAAAATATGCGGCAAATGGCATGAGCACAGTTACTTCATGCCAGATAACAGCCAGTGAACCGTACAGAAAAGCTGGCACGCTACACAAAATGCGAAACGATGACAGCCGAGCTGCTGCCAACGCAAAACGACGCGACGACGCCAACGGCGTCTCCGCAGTCGCCGGTGCACAGCACGATCGCGAAGGACACGTTTCAACATGAGTGCCGCCGAAGCTGACTGCACCACTGCACGGTGCGCCGCATGGTGCGCCGGGTGCGCTGCGTGCGTGCCTGCGTTTTGCCGGTTTTACTACTGTTGTCAGTCGCTGCTGTGCGAGCGTGCTGTTAGAGGCATCGTTGTGAAACAAATTATTTTGGGGGTATGGCTGTCTGCGTCATTTGTTTGAGTAAAACCGACGGTAACCGCTCTTTTGACATGCCGTTTTTGTATATTGGCCCTTCTCGAGAAAACATTCGAAGAATCATTGAGATAGTCGTTGTGCACTCGTACTTTCAGACAAAATGTCTGAAAAATGTCTCGAACTAGGCGTTATGAACTTCTTTGGCAAAATAGACTCTGGGTATGCCGTAGCTGTTGAAAATGCTAATAAAGAGTATGCAAGCACATTTGAGGGGCGAATTAATGCTATATTTAAAAAATACATATATTTTTGGTCTTCTCGTAAACTAAGACGTTTTTTAGAGGTTTTGTGTTTCGTGGGAAGAAACTCCAGTCACGTTTACGTATGTGCGTCACCCATTCACCTTTCTCCTAAGCACGTAAATAATCGCGAGAAATGCCACGAATGCAATGCATACATGCTCGCACAATTATCCATGAATTATGTCCTCAATCACATATTTTCCGAAAGATAAAAATTAGCGGCGGCTTCCATATGTTGCAAAATCACTTTCACGCATTGTCAGATGAACTAGCGTGTAGCGGTTTGCATCCAAACAGCTTTGAAATGTCCGCACGGCCATCTCCTGTCGACGTCCTCTTGATATCCACGCCTGGATTATTGAAAACGTCCACGTGCTATATATTCTTGGACGTCTGTCGGAAGACCATTTTTGGACATCCAAAACGCGACGTCCGCTGCACGCCCCGTGAACCGCCGTTCTGGGAAGCGGACGTTAGGCTCTTCTTCGGACGTCGTCAGGATATTCGTTGTCCATTGGGGTGGCTCGCCTCCCTCGCCGACGGAGCCAGCCGGGCTGGCGCCGCGCCTCGGCCTTCTCTCTCAGTTTGCTCGGTCTCTTGGAATGCGTTGTGCGTTGCGTCGGTTGCACGGGTTGCGTCAGTTGCCTGTCGTGCAGTTTTGTGTTCGATCAAAAATGCGCATCTTCGGTGGCGTTGACGCCAGGCTCCGTGCTCGAAGTCACGCTAGGAGGGCGGAATATTCATGGAGCAGCGGACACGAACAACGTGCGCCCGTTAACGGTGAGTGTACTGCTTTCGTAGGTACTAATTATACAGCTTTAGCTGGGCGTCTGCAGCAGCTCTGCGGAAGTTATCTGCCAGCCATTTCCAACAGCAGCCTGCGTCCGCGGGGCTGTTGCGGATGCCGTTATGCGCGTTGCTGTACAAGCTCCCATAAAATGAGCGATTCAAACAATTATCAAGGGTCATCTTTTGCTGATCGCACATTGTGTCTGCACTGCTGAAGGTGCAAGATGTCGTTTTGAGATGCGCTTTAGTCTACTTCATAACAGCATTTCTATCAACCTTGAGTGTGCAGCATGCTTCCGCGCGTGGGAACGTGAAAAAAAAAGCCCGTCTACAGAACCATTAGACGCACTATATATTATGGTTTTTCTTGGCTTAAAGACGCTAGTTTGAGGTGCAGATATAGTAGGATGCTTCCAGCACGTACGCGTTGGTCACTTAAGTTGGACACGCCTCGCCGGTAAGGTGAAAAAGCGATAGACTTTCGACGGCACGCGTTGTTGCGGTCGCCGCCGTGCACTTTTTTCCTTGGTTTCTGTTTGCTGTTTTCGTGGTTCGCCAACATCTGCGATGACGCTGTAAAAGAATCAAGTGAGTTTGCGTGATTGTGGGAGTTATGTGCGCCAATTATAGCATATGACATGTTTGATCTCGACGTAGACGGCGTCCGCGCGCGCTGCGTGTCGTTCGGGTGCTCGTACTCGAATGTGTTTGCTGAGTATTTAAAGATGGGTTACGTTTGTAAAACATGCGGTCAGTAACCGCTCACGGCGTGCCCCTGACTGCCGGAGGATGTGCTTGGGTATCGGAATACGCTGGCGCAAAGAAGTGCTTATTCTGAAACCAAATTTTGAAGCGATTTCTCAGAAAAGATTTGCTTTCATTCGTGCATAGCCAGTGCCGACGCGACGGCGACGTCTTCGACACGCTAGCCGATCGAAACGCGCTGCAAGAGTGACAACTGACTCTTGCAGAAAAGTTAAATATCATTTTCTGATTCTACCTTCCAAAAGGGTTTACCGAAGAGAGTCGGTTGCCGTGACCCCCTTTAGATCTTTTTTTTTTTCTTGGAGTGTAGCACTGTTTCGACTATTAATTTTCCTGAGACCGGTGACGTGTGCAACACCACCACGAGCAACCTTTTTGCTAATACTAGAGAAAATTAAGAGTCCGCCGCGGTGGTGTAGCGGACGGTGCTCGGCTGCTGACCCGAAGGTCGCGTGTTCGACCCCGGCCGCGGCGGTCGCATTTCGATGGAGGCGTGGTGGTAGATGCCCGTGTACTGTGCGATGTCAGTGCACGTTAAAGAAAACCAGCTGGTCAAAATTTCCGGAGCCCTCCACTGCGGCACGCCTCATAATCATATCGTGGTTTTGGCGCGTTAAACCCAGATATTATTATCAGAGAAAATAAGTGAGCGCTCAGCAACAGTAAATGATTTCGCCAACTAACATAGTGGTGTTCCAGTTTCTACAGTCTACTAATTCTACTTGATCACTGGAGTTGGTAATACTGACGCGTTGTCGTTTCTTTATTATTTTTTTATAGTTTTGGAGAATTTACTTAATGCTTGCCTTCATGATTTACCTTCAAATTGCTGTTTCGTAAATCAGTGTGGTTAAGGTATTGTTCATCATTCCACGTCCATATTTTCTTCTTGTTCTAAAGCATCGTGTGATTTGTCAGGAAAAATCCTAATTTTTTTTTTATCCTGACTATATCCATCTTGGCCTGTCTCTTACCGGTTTACTTTACTTTATTTCTCTTCAGATTGAGCGCAATTTTCGGCATCACTAATCACTACATTTTACTTTGGCTATAGCGAAAATATTTCACGTTGATACTCCGCAAAGTGCGAAAACTAAACGCCGAAAATGACATCACAGGACAACCTGTATCTGTGCCAGTTCGTAGTCCGTAGAGGTCGAGCTAATCCGTAAGTTTACTTCTTTCATAATACTTTCTCACGCATCCCAGACTTCTCACATGTACTTAAAAGCGAAAATTGTAGAAAAAAAAGACGCGATCATTCCGTGCGTTACGGCATCTGTCTTGACGTCGCGACAATATGATAAAGAAGTTTTGGCTACCTCAGCACGATGGCTTTGAAGGAACCGAGGGATCGTGAATATCCTAGAAACCAGGAAAAAGATTCATAGTGCCCCTGATGCATTCTCCTAAGACGGCTTGAATACCAAAGCCATCGGGTGCGACTATTTTACATTGCAATTTATATCGCACAAGCGCCGCTTTACTTTTTCTTTTTCACACGAAGGCCGCAAAGGCAAAGGTAGCGCACAGTTCCGCGCTTTAGCGGTCACTAGGTTTTTTGAGCCAGCCTTTCGTGCTTCGCGTGAGACATAAAAGGCTTCCTTCATAAATTATGAGTTTGTGATGACCTTTTGATCCTTGCGCATAATGAGGTAGGTAGGTAATGAACTTTAAAATATTTAGAGTCCAACGAGGAATCACTGACCCGGGCTAGGCCTCCAGGAGCCGTCGTCCGGGGAACATCGTGCGACGTCCTCGGCGATAGCCCTGGCTCGCTGGACAGCCCAGATTTGGTCCACTAGATGTGGGCTGAGAAGGGCGGCTCGCCACCGCTCAGCCAGTCGTCATGGGGTACACACTCCCTCGTCCGGGTAGTGGCGGCGAATACCGCACTCGCACTTCCAAAGTGTGTGTGCCATGTCGGCTGTCTCGTGCCCGCACCACGGACAGCCGGGTGACGGGTGGAGCGACGGACACAGCCTGTTCAGATGCCGGGGATATTCGAATGTGTCAATTTGCAGACGTCTCAGGTCAGACGCCTGAGACCTCTCTAGCTGCTTGTGGGGTGGCGTTTTCCTGTAGTGGCTGAAGATCTCGTGGTACGTGACCATGATGTACTTGCAGTCCTGTAAGGCTTCGGGGTCTGTTATCATCGTCGCAGAAGAATGTCCTCCAACCTTGGGTGCCTCGCCATCGACGATGTCTCGCACAGCGGTGGCCCTTTCGTCCGCGTCGCGGCGGCTTAGCGGTCTCGCGACGCGGTGGGCGCGCTTGTTGTGGTTCGACGGGAGGTCGGGTCTTTGTTCGTTGCCAAGCTCTCCCACATGCGTGGGGAACCACTTGAGAGATTTGGTGGTGATAGCGCAGGACTTGAAGTCCACGACTCTGGCGTTCAGCATGTGCGCCGCCTCGACGGAGACCCATCCCTTGGTAAAGTTTCGCATCACCGTCTTGGCGTCACTCACAAGTGTGTCCTCGTTGCCACTATGGAGTATTGCTAGGGCTATGGCCATTTCTTCTGCCGCCTCGGACGATGGCAGCCTCGCCGGTCCCGTGGCGGTGGTCGACAGGAGCGCATAATGAGATGATGTATTTCCCGTGATCTCGTGTGTGTGTGTGTGTGTGTGTGTGTGTGTGTGTGTGTGTGTGTGTGTGTGTGTGTGTGTGTGTGTGTGTGTGTGTGTGTGTGTGTGTGTGTGTGTGTGTGTGTGTGTGTGTGTGAGTGTGTGTGTGTGTGTGTGTGTGTGTGTGTGTGTGTGTGTGTGTGTGTGTTTAATGATAGGGCTTGTACATGGACGAAGGAAAAGGACTAGGAGGGAGCGTCACATGGCATTACAGGTCACTTTTCCCGCTTGATGAGGCATATAAGACTTTCGCCTTAATACGAATAACTTTATATGAAGTACACCGATTCAATGTACTAGATACACATTTTTATGGCGTAATGCAGACGTCCATACTGCGTCGTCAACTCGCCATGTCTCAAAAGCGGCATAATCCAAGGATTAACGCGGCCGCTGGTGTGGCGCACAGAAATCACAATGTGGGACAAGGCCGATCAGCGCTGTGGTTGTGTGCTTCTTCCTCGACGTCGTGATTGTGCGCTGGATTTTCACTGTGTTCGCCGACAAAACAAACCTAAGCATTCAATGCTATATTGGTCGAGCAGCGTGCAAGCACAATGCACTTCAGGGGCGAGAAGGGGGGGGGGGGGAATTGTCCCTGACATAGCGGCGGAGCATGCTTATGCATGGCTTGACATTTTGTACAAGCTATTCCTACCCGCCCCCCGCTCTTACCTTCGTCATTGTGTCCTGGCCCTTGTGGGAATAAATTTTCGTGGCTGCGGCTCGTTAGCTGACGTGAGTTTTAAACCCCTGGCATAAGTAGTGAAAGTGGAGTAAGCAAATAAGCGCCCCGTACATTTGCTGTTTGGTCAGTCGACGAAAATGAAAAGTTATACGCTAAAAGGTCGTTAATCACTCTTCGTTATTTCGGAAAATCGGATAATTCGGACGTGTTCGCTGGTCGCGGCAAGCTTATGCATTGTTTAATGGTATCAAACTCTTGTTAATTCGGTCATATTTGCCCGCAACACGGTTAATTCGGACGATCCTCGGAGCGCACCAAGCAATCCGAGGTTCGACTCGTAGTTCGACTCACAGGAGGAAAAACGGCATTCGCGAACAACTCAAACGGCTGCGGTCCTTCATAAAGGCGTGGTCGCCGTCCACGATCTAGCCATAATCACGTTGTTGGCGACAAAGACTTCGACGGCTGCGGCCCACTTGCTTTGTCTTCGATTTTGCTCGGCGCACGCGAACTGCGTGGGTGATATATCTATGATCGCGTCCATAGCGCCAGCGGCGACTGCGGGTCAAAGCTGCGACAAGCAGTAGTTTCGTTTTCGCCGCGTCGCTTCAGAACTGTGTAGTAGCCATTCATTATTGTGCATTAGCGAGCCAGGTTTATTCAGCAGCGGATGCTCTGCCGAGCAGTTTCGTTTCGACTGGGGGCGCAGGCCGCGCACGCGCCTTCGGAACTGCGTGGTCGCTATGATCGTGTCTTAATTTAGCAATCGCACTTTCGTTCACAGCGGATGCGGCACTCAGTAGCCTCGTTTTGACTTCGGGCAATGCACGCGCAATGTCACGCAACTCGAACATAGTGGAAGCTGTTGAAGGTGAAGAGATTCAGCCGCAGTGCGCATGCTGGTATAAAATAAGGTTGCGACATTACGATGAACGAACGATCATTTGTCGATCATTTTTCCGGCGCAGAAGTTATCTTCACGTGCGCGTGGTGGCGGTGACGGTACGTAATAAGGGAGGGGGGCAGATCACGTTTAGCGTTAAGACACGGCTGTCTTGAGCCGCGGTCACATTGTGAACGGAGTTGCGATTGAAGAAATTTGCGGCATTTGCATTGCTTTTATGCCAGATATGTACCATGAATTTAAGCGGTCATCAAGAAAATGCGAATGCATTGATGTAATAGACACTTGTTTATTGTTTCCTTGATACTTTCGATAATTCGGCATTTGGTTAATTCGAACAAATTTTCCGCGGTCCCGACATCCCATGACATCCCCTGAGCAATGTATGGGTAGAGGGGCCTTCGTCAGGGTGTTGCATCTGCTTTTAGCCCCTTCATCCCAGACAATGTCTGTCTGAATAAAGTTCAAATAAAAAAAAATAATACATATACATAGCACATTTCCCTTGAACCAGTGTTAACATCCGCGGTTTGTTTCTGAGACTATCCATTACAAACTTACAAATCTGCACGTTCAGATACAACGAGAATATATGAGAGATGATCATCTTAGATGCGAATGCATACAAAACTTTTGTCCAGTGTGACAGAGATGTGAATGAGACCCGGCGAGGTTGAGTAGGTGTGAGTAAAGTCCCTAGATTTTTCCCTGTTCTAGGGACTTTAGGTGGGAGTGGTAATGATCGAAGATGGGAGCTATTGGACGTGTAAACGCGAGTATCTGTGAACGGGAGTGTACTTCAATATGGACATCAGGGGCCGCATGTGAGTGTGAGTAGAGCGGAAAGCATGGCATGTTCATTCATGAGTAGACTCATTTCAAAGGTGTGAGTGTGAGTATGAGTGAGTGACGAGGGATATGAGAAGGCATGAGTATGAAGGCAACATACGAGTGTAATAGGTGTGAGTATGAATGTGAGTGAGTACCCATGGGAGTGAGTAGACATGAGTGAACGTGAGTACAAATGGCTGTGAGTAGGTGTGAGTATGAACGTGAGCACCGGTGTGAGTAGGTGTGAGTCAGTACTTACCAGTGTGAATGGGTCGGTAAGTACCGATGGGTATGAGCAGGTATGAGTATAAACGTGAGCGAGTGCCCATAAGTGTGAGTACCCTTGAGTGTGAACTTGAGTACTTGTGAGTGTGAGCGGGCGTGAGTATGAACACGAGTGACTACCTATGGTCGTGACGTGTGAGCATGAACGTGAGTGAGTGCCTATGAGTGTGAGGAAGCGTGACTATGAACTTCAGTGGGTGTGAGTGGGCGCGAGTATGGGCGTGAGTATGCCCATCAGTTGGTGTTGGTGGGCGTGAGTATGAACGTGAGTGAGCGCCTATGAGTAGGAGTAGGTGTGAGTATGAACGTGATTGAGTACGTATGACTGTGAGTAGGCGTGAGTATGAACGTGAGTAAGTGCCTGTAAGTGTGAATATGAACTTGAGTGAGTGTCTATGAGTGTAAGTAAGCATAAGTATGAACGTGAGTGAGTGCCTATGAGTGTGAGTAGGCGTGAGTATGAACGTGAGTGAGTGCCTGTAAGTGTGAGTATGAATGTGAATGAGTGCCTATGAGTGTGAGTAGGCGTGAGTATGAACGTGAGTGAGCGCCTATGAGTGTGAGTAGGCTTGAGTATGAACGTGAATGAGTGTCTATGAGTGTGAGTAGGCGTGAGTATGAACGTGAGTGAGTGTCTATGAGTGTGAGTAGGTGTGAGTATGAACGTGAGTGAATGCCTATGAGTGTGAGTTGGTGTGAGTATGAACGTGAGTGAATGCTTATGAGTGTGAGTAGGTGTGAGTGTGAACGTGAGTGAATGCCTATGAGTGTGAGTAGGCGTGAGTATGAAGGTGAGTGAGTGCCTATGAGTGTGACTAGGTGTGAGTATGAACGTGAGTGAGTGCTTATGATTGTGAGTAGTTGTGAGTATGAACGTGAGTGAATGCCAATGAGTGGGAGTAGGCGTGAGTATGAACGTGAGTGAATGCTTATGAGTGTGAATGGGCGTGAGTATGAACCTGAGTGAGTGCCTATGAGCTTGAGTGGGCGTGAGTATGAACGTGAGTGAGTGCCTATGAGTGCGAGTAGCCGTGAGTATGAACGTGAGTGAGTGCCTATGAGCATATTGGGATAAAATCAAGGTCAAAGTATCATTATTCCGCGCCGATAACTATGCACCTGAATGCACTCGTGACGTCACGCAATTGACAGCCTTTTTTAGTGGAGGCCGGACTTGCGCCTGGCGGGGCGTCACCGACATGATGTGTCCGACCGCAAGCACCGCTCGCCCAGAGAATAACAGAGCCTACATTAGTGACATTAGCCCAACAAAGTTTCCTGAAACTTGGTATCCTAGGTCTATGACCCCATTAAAGAGCAATACGCTTCGTTGTAGCCGAATAAGTCCTAGAAGATGCCGTCAAAATCAGTGACGTCACGATGAGCTGTTTCGGGAACTTAAGCTGGCGTCACCTCCTGTATTTTTCTTTTTACGCGTGTTCTTGCTCACGTCACGTGCCTTCTCGAGGCAAGAGTGGTACTTTTGGTATTGTGAAATGGTAGCTTACCAATACGAGAAAAATTCTTTCTCTTTGAAGGAATTCTTGTACATCTCGTCCATCTATATAAGAATTTCGAATAAGGTATCGTGTTCTTCGTAAAAAAAAAGCATTGTGACTTTGCTATTTACGTAAAAGATCGTAGCTTTAGATGAGCACGCCAGAAAGTGAGTGAGGCAATTGTGCAACCTCTGATTCCTAAAAGAAAGATCCCTACAACGAAGTTCTACTACAACGACTTCATTGAGCGTAGACCTTTGATTTGCGATCCGTTTTTAAAGGCGAAAAGCTTTTGCAGCTCATAAAATTTCTGGAGCATTCCTCTAGGCGTCCCTCATAATCATATTAAGGTTTCGGGACGTTAAGGCGCAATAGTTATTAATATCTTTATAGCACTCTGAAACGCGGTTCCGAAAACACAGCGCGGTTTATTAATGTATCTCCGCCATTGTTCCAACTACCTCTTCCTTCTCCTCAGCAGACTACCCACTACTAGTTTATGTCCCAAGTGTGTCGTGCCAGAAGTAGAAGCAAAGTATGCCACAGTTGGCCCCCCCTGCAGACAAGTGGCCGTGGGCACTTGAAGAAAAGAAATGATCAGACGGAGCTTGTCAGAATGGGTGCCGGCTTGATCCTTTCAATGCTGACTTACGCAGGATTGTAAAATCCCATTACGCAGGATTGTAAAATGATGTTCAGAACGCTTGATGACTGAGAAAGGACCGTCATAGCGGGGCTGAAGAGCACGGCGAGACGCATCGACACGAACAAAAACGTGTGAAGATGTCTGTAGGTTTGCCGGCAGAAAAACGTCGTTCTTAGTGTGAGCTGAAATTGGTGATGGGCGCAAGTTTTGCATGAAGATCCGCAGACGCTGGACGAAAGAAGATGGATCCGAAACACTCTGCGTAGTAACGGGGCTGACGAGGTCACCAGGGAAACGGAGTGTGCAGCCATAAACCATCTCGGCTACAGAGCAGGCAAGTTCTGGCCGAAGTGTTGAACGCAGGCCGAGAAGCACGATGGGGAGGTGTGATACCCAATCTTCGGCGTGAGGCTGCGAGGCGAGTGCTGCTTTTAGATGACGATGGAGTCTCTCTACCAGGCCATTTGATGCTGGATGATACGCAGTTGTTCGAATACGCGCACAACCCAGTAGAGATGTGACAGAGGTGAAAAGCGCTGACTCAAACTGTCTGCCTCGATCAGTAGTCACCGTTGATGGTACACCGAAACGGCTAATCCAGGTAGCAAGAAAGGTACGAGCAACTGTTTGTGCCGCGATGTAAGGCATTGGAGCTTCTTCAGGCCATCTAGTGTACCTGTCAATACACGTAAGCAAATACGTATTTCCCCGACATGGAGGTAAAGGCCCGACAATGTCCAAATGAATGGTGTGTCGTTGTACCTTGATACGCTGACACGTTGTGCAAGTGCGAACCCAGTCACGAATGTTAGCGCGTATGCGCGGCCCGACATAGCGTTCAGTGACCAGGTGTTGCGTAGCTCTTACGCCTGGATGGCAGATGGAGTGGAGGGTGTCAAAAACAGCACGACGCAGCTGTGAAGGAACATAGATACGAGTGCAGTTGTGTGAAACATCGCACCAGAGCGTAACGTCGTCTTCGGGAAAGTTGACTTGTTCCAGTCGGAGGGAAGTAGAGGATCGGAGTCGTGGAAGCTCATCGTCTAATGCCTGTGCCTCCGCGAGCGAAGAAAATGAAAGGACGGTGGTGCCTGTCGTGGCATTGATGGTAATACGACTGAGAGCGTCCGCTGCACTGTTAAAGCTGCCTTTTACATAACGTATGTCTGTGGTGAATTCGGCAATGTAAGGAAGGTGTCGAAGTTCTCTAGGAGTGTGCGTGGCACTGCAGGAACGTAAAGCCGAAAGAAGTGGCTTGTGGTCGGTAAGAATGGCAAGTTGTCGCCCTTCAAGGAAGTACCTGAAGTGCTTCACCGCAAGGTAGGCCGCGGTGAGCTCCCGTCCGAAAGTACTGTATCGGCGCTCCGTGTCGCGTAACTTGCGGGAAAAGAAGGAAATTGGAGCCCATGCACCATTGATCCATTGATGAAGAGCGGCTCCAACTGCTTCTGAAGAAGCGTCCACCATGATGCTAGTGGGAGCAGTTTGTGAAGGGTGGTGCAGGAGGGTGGCCTGGGCGAGTTTGGTCTTAACGGCGGCAAAAGCTTGATCCGCGACCGTGTCCCAGGGAAGTGCGGCTGACTCGGCTTGCGAAGTCGGGAGTAGTGCTTCCAGAGGCTGCAGCAGTGTAGAGCATGTAGGGATGAAGCGGCGATAAAAATTGACGAGTCCGAGAAAACGTCGCAGACTACGTATGGACGTGGGAGGCGGGTACTCGAGGATAGCTGAACCTTGTCAAGTAAAGGAGTGATGCCATCTTTAGTGATCTGATGTCCGAGGAATGCTATCTCCGAGACTCCAAACTGACACTTTTCTACATTGATGACAAGGTCGTAATCACGCAGTCAAGTGAAAAGCTCACGTAGATGTGCCTTGTGCGTTTCAGCGTCCTTGCTGGCAACGAGAAGATCGTCGATATAGGCGAAACAAAACAGCAAGCCTCTTGTGACTTCGTCTATAAAACGCTGAAATGTCTGAGCTGCGTTTCTCAAACCGAAAGGCATTCGTAAATACTCATAGAGCCCAAATGGGGTAGTTATTGCAGTTTTGGGAATGTCAGACGGCTCAACGGGGATCTGGTGATAAGCTTTCAGGAGATCAATCTTCGAGTATACTGTTGTGCCGGTTAAAAAGGCAGTACAGTCCTAAGTATTGGGTAACGGGTATCGATCTGGAACGGTGACTACATTGAGAGCCCGATAATCCCCACAGGGCCGCCAGTCATTGTTCTTCTTGGGAACCATGTGTAGCGCCGACGACCACGAGCTTGATGAGGGACGAATGATCTGCAGCTGTAACATATGCTCAAACTCGTTGCGAGCAATTCGAAGTTTATTAGGGCCAAGTCGGCGAGGGCGGCAGTGAACCGGTGGGCCTGTGGTAACGATGCAGTGGGTCACAGTGTGCTTGGGGGTCTTATCCATTGGAGACTGCGTTGTAATCTCCGGAAACTCGTTGAGCAGAGCTGTATATGGTGACGTAGGCGGCTTCACGAAAGTGGGGTTTAGGGCTCTAGCGCGTGACAGAAAACCATTGACCGATAAACCGGTATAGCTATCCACCAGGCGACAGCGGTTCATATCCACGAGCAGATGAAAATGCCTTAAGAAATCGGCGCCTAAAATTCCGTAGCGTACGTCTGCTATCCAAAATAACCCCTGCAGTTTCCTCTTGAGACCGAGATCAAGGGTCACAGGCTTCTGTCCGTAAGTTGCGATGACCGAAGAAGTGATCGCTTGTAAAGGAATTGGCTTCTCGCGGAGACGCCGGTCAGTTTTGGACGCTGCAATTATGCTGACTTCTGCTCCAGTGTCCACCAGCAAGCGAAGACCTGTGGTTCTGTCGGTGATGTGGAAGAGGCGGCTTGATGCTTGGCCTTGATGGCCCGCCGCTGTTATTGACGATCGGCCGGAGCGTTTCCCATGCGCCATGAGCAGGGTGGCACACATCTGCGAGCCGCGGCACGAAAACGCCGGTGATAGTAGCATGTGTTCTGCGGTCAAAAGTGGTGCTCGTGCTGGTGGAGGGGCCGTTGCGGAACAGGCGACGTGAGAGATGGTCAGTGTGGACGAGGCTGGTCATTTAAGTTGCGAATGCTCAGCAATTGCAGACGCAAGTTGGCAACTTCAGCTGCGAGATCTTTTACCGTTTCTC
The DNA here is from genome assembly GCF_013339695.2 of Rhipicephalus sanguineus. Classification (NCBI taxonomy): domain Eukaryota; kingdom Metazoa; phylum Arthropoda; class Arachnida; order Ixodida; family Ixodidae; genus Rhipicephalus; species Rhipicephalus sanguineus. The sequence goes on along the minus strand of NC_051179.1, from coordinate 5,756,077 downwards.
GAAGGGAATCTGCTTCGGAAATCGGAGAGGTGTGGGTAGCGTTTATGACTGCCGGAGCAACGCCCATCATGTCATCGGCCATTTCTGCCAGCTCCGACAGAGTCTTATACAGAGCTGGCACAAGAGCCATTCGCACGGTAGGTGGACGACGCTGTAGAAACAACTCACGTAGTATGGGTGTTTCCGAGCCGTCCGGCTGGTCCCCAAGCAGGTGTTGCAGGTGACGTAGAAACTGTGTGGGACGTCGGTCCCCGAGCTCTTCGTTGCACAGAAGTTGCTGAATGCGCCGATGCTTAGGCGGAACGAGTCGGTGAAGAAGAGCCTGTTTGACTGTCGTATATGGAGTGTCACCAGGCGGGCCCACGAGGATGTCGCGTATTTCGGTCATTGCCCGTGGCGGCAACGCTTCAACGAGGAGCTCATGCTTGCGAACTGATGCGATGAATGCGGAACTTGTTCTCGACTTGAATGAACCACAAGGATGGATCGGCAAGCCACAGCTGTGGTAGCGTTATGGTTGTAGTACCTCCAACAACACCCAAAGAGGGTACATGGCCGGGTGCAGTGGCAGCGGTACCAGTGCTGAGGCCGTCGAGATTCTCACGCTGCTCCATGGAAGGTCGCGTTCGTAGTCCGGGTCACCAATAAATATAGCACTTTGAAACGCGGTTCCGAAAACACAGCGCGGTTTATTAATGTATCTCCGCCATTGTTCCAACTACCTCTTCCTTCTCCTCAGCAGACTACCCACTACTAGTTTATGTCCCAAGTGTGTCGTGCCAGAAGAAGAAGAAAAGTATGCCACATCGTTATATAGCTCATAAATCGCGAAAATTGACCGTCGGCGCAACGTCTCCTGGTGGGCGTCGTCAACACGAGTGAAGGAAAAAAAATCATCACATGATAACGTCATCTTATGGCGCCGTCATGCCGTCACACAACGTGACATCATGTGATGACGTCAGGCCCGTAGCCAGGAATTATTTTCGGGGGGGGGGGGGGGGCACTTGCTGCAAGCCTCGACTATTTGCGAAAAATTTTCATTATTTATTTTCGGTCAAACACCATGTATCATAAAAATTTCGGGGGTGGCCAGCCCCCCCCCCCCCCCCCCCCCGCCTGGCTACGGGCCTGGATGACGTCCCCACACGACATTGTCGCTTGGTCAAAGGTGAGGCGATCACGGTGGCGGTGCAAAACCATGTAAAGTGCAGAAAGCTTGCAATTCCTCCGATCCTGGAGGCAGTGCTAAACCCCGTTAGGTGCAGAAATCTTGACGCTGCTAAATGGTATTCGCATTACTTTCTCGGCTATTCCGAATAATAATGCTTTGGTCGGATAAACTACAGAGACGGGAGTGGTCCCGAGCATTATTTTCGTGAAGTGCCCCGTGCGGTCACTCTGTGTTCAACCGTCACCGTGAAACGAAAAATCTGTTTCAAAATTTCAGTGAGTCTGGAGATCAGTATCGGATAAGTTTCTCGAAACGCGACGTCAAAGCCCCTCAGATGAGACCCATGTATGAGATATTTGGACAGGCGTTCTTTCAAACGGCAACGTTAGGTGACGCTTTGCTCCAAATCTTTCCATACACACCTCTCCGCCCCCCCCCCCCTCCCCCGCTCGTACCTTCACTGTGCCGGCCCTTGTTGAACTAAATTTCTCGCTACAGCTCAGGTGAGATTGAGACCTCTGCTCTCAAGGATGCGAGACAGCAAAACATTCTGTTGTATGTACGGTCCCTTTTTCTATCGGGAGCCCTTCAAAAACGTGGCATCTGCCATATCGAGCCCTGAGAGATAGCAGGCCATCCGCCATCGTCGTGACGGAGCATATCAGGACGGTGCACGACGACGGCGGCTTAGCGCGCGCTTTGCGCATGGCTCCGTTTATTTTTTGTTTCTTTCGCGGCGAAAGGACAATTGCATCTCGCTGAAGCATTCTAAGTTTTCGAGCGCTTTTTTGCTGTCCGAAAGCGCTCCTACGCGTTGACTTACCGAATGCACTAGTCCTTTTGTACCGGCAAAGTGTGCAAGACAACCGCGCGCAAGCAGAGTTGCATTCGGAAGCAGAAACGGTCAAGACGCATTCTGTGTGTATTATATCAATCCATTCTCGTTTTGGAGATTGCAAAAGCTATGCCACCGCATGTAGCATTTCTATATGGCTGTAAAACTTTGCAGATGCAACTTTCATAGCGATTAACCATGTAATGTGCACTTTAGTTGTTTCGCAGGCGAATCATCGTAGATCATGTTCAACACATTGCCGCTCGCTCATATTTACGGTTGTCTTAACTTTGAACTCCAAGTTCTCTATTTCTACTAAAGAGAAGTGACAGACGACGCACCGCTGCCAAGGAGCAGCTCAAGGTGCGTACTAGATGATTGTTTTTTATTATGCTGGTTCTGCATCGAAAATTGTACGGCATACGTAGCCGTCGTCGGTGCTTCCGCCACGGCTTCGCTGGCTTTCATCCTCACAACAGTGGAAAGGCTTTCCATCGCTTAGTAACTGCTGCTTTGGATATACAGGCTGGCCCCGGAAACTGAACACCAGTTTCGGTTTCAAGGGACATGGGCGCTCGCAGCGGTTGCCGGGCATCCTAAGATCTGGCTGAACGAAGTGAGGTTGACGTGGATGTTCCCATATATTGTCTTTCACGAGTTTTTTAAAATAAAGAAATTCGATTGAACTGTCAAGAACTCTTCCTTTGTTTATTTGTCATTTTTCTTTCTTATTTTGTGAATTTTAAATCAGGCGAAGCGCGGGAACTGGTGTTCGTAGCGCTTGCCTCCACTCACCCTTGCCACTCGCTGAGCGATATCACAAGTTGGATCGCGCTCGGTTATCTCGCTCGGTTGGCGTGCCAATTATGGATACAGGGAAGAGAAGAGATTTGATGTGGCGTGCAGCGAACGGAAGACGCAATGAGGCACGTCGAACAGGTCAACCGTGCATTAGACGAAGAAGGCTACATCGGGGCATCACATGTTTTGCGCGGATCTGTGGTGTGTTAACCCAGGGATTTCCTGTTCCGCGAAGGTTTTTCGAGTTTCCTAGTGCCAACGGGTGAATTCTAGTATTTGGGTCCATTAATTGAGCAGGTTTTACCTTTGCATGAGTACAGGTGCCCCAAAAGTAAAACGGAGCACGCGAGCTGTGGCCAAACGGGGCGAAACTGCATGCCAGCGCGCTCTATCAGAAGATGCGCTCCAGATAGCGAGAGTGTGTCGGCATATCCGGCTTACTCATCCCGATATTCTAATGCTCGCATTATCACCAGTTCGAGCGAAGCCGCGCTACTGCCATCACTGAGTGCCAGGGGCAAAAGTTGTGGCATTCTTGGCGATGCTAAAAGCGCATGCCTCCTAAGATTCCGCCACGACACGGGCAAACAAATGCATAAAGCATTGAAGCGCCCCCGAAGAGCAGTGATGGTAGCAGCGCGGCTTCGCTCGAGCCGACGATAAGGCGAGCATCAGAATATCGGGATGGGTCAGTCGGATATGCCGACGCACTCTCGCTATCTGCAGCTCGTCTTCTGATAGAGCGCGCTGGCATGCAGTTTCGCCCCGTTTGGCCACAGCTCGCGTGCTCCGTTTTACTTTTGGGGCACCTGTACATGAGTAAACCCAGTCCTCTGCAAGCCTGACTGGACTGTCATGAGCGCAGTGTCGCTAGACTAATTCGTCATGACCGCAGCCTACCTGTTGCCGGAAAAACACGCTTAATGAAAGGCTTGAAAGCGTGTTGGTTCCGCGACACGGTTTGTTCGTTTTTTGCTTTTGGCATGTAGTTCAAATATTTGTGACGCAATTATAGGCTTCTTCCTGTCCATGAAAATGCATGTAGCCAGTTTGAAACATTGTGGGCATTTGCTTCTGATACTGTCACTCAAATACATGTAATGGACTCACTGATGCTTTGAGAAATCGTTTAACAGGAAATGTCCCCGGAGCCAACGCTTTGACAAGTGGTCTTTTCTTCGTCAAGGCAATGCTGCCGCGCCGACGAAGACAAGTCAACTTGCCGAAACGTCGTCTCCAGCGGCATTCGCTGTGATTGAGTCAAGTACTACGCAGCCTGCTCTGGGTTCAATGTTTGCTCATTATGTGCATATTTCAGTTGTGAATTAAAGCTACTTTTGAAGACTGACACTTTCACAGCACGTGTATGTCTGTTTTTTAGTAGGAAACGTGTGATTAAAAAATGATTTAAAATATACTTGTGCTGATCGAGTTTTGTCTCATTGAGAAATCGGTCAGCTTTAGTTTGTCCACTTCCGCAACAGAAAGACGATCTCTGAAGGCGGCCTTGCACCTTCAACAGGACTCGTGTTTAGAACTGCGGCACATTCTGGGTCCATGGCAAAACAGCACCTGTGCGTTACGCGTAACGAAAGCGCTGCTGACTTTCTTGCGGGCCACAAGCTAATCGAAACTCTGTAAACAGTGTAGTCTATGTATGTGTGTGTGGTTATCAATGTATATATCATAATCATCACCCTGGAGCACCTGGAGTAGCATGTCAGGCGAACAGCCAGGCAAACATCTCCAGCTTTTCATTAAAACATTTCTCTCTCTCTCTCTTCGCAAATATGAAGGCAACGTTCACTAATCAAAGTCTGTTTTCTTTTCCCCTGCTTACTGCTTTTACGCACTTTTAACGCGCAGTAAAGGCACAAGAACGATAAGGAAAATGAGATATAATGATAAGGTTGGTTTGTGGATACGGGTCTAAATTACCTGCTTTTAAGGAACTTAAGCGATTTGCAGGCACAATATGGAATCGGGTCGGTCGTGCAAGGTAGGGAATATGTTCGACATCATTGGGACAGGCTTTTGTCCTGCTGTAGACACAAAATTACCTGATTACTACTACTACTACCATACCCAACAATTCCGGACATCGCTTTCAGTTCGCGGTCTTTGGCACCACGTGGCGTACGGACCTTAAAGATTCGTAATTCCCGCTATGACTCCGACAGCGTAGCGGACACAAAGACAGACGACAATATCGGCTTTCACTACCACGCGCGAACCGGCAATCGCCGACTGATAACCGCAACGCATGCGACGAGCGGGCGGCTGCTCAACTGTGAATCAGCACTAGTTTTGTTGCAAAGTGGCTCGGTCCTTCTTCAAGACGGCGGAACCTGGAAAGGGCGTCCTGCCCTTTCTCTCATTTTTCTTTCAATATTTTCCGAGTTTCTTCCATATTTTTCGTCCGATCGTACTGCCGTTGGCCTCCCCTGGTTCCTTTTAAAGTTGGCGAACACGCCTTTTGTCGCTGCCGTGTTTTGAATCACAGAAGCTAATTTTGAGAAATAATACCATCTTAAATTATGATGACGGTCGCGCGTTTCGGACTATGCACACTCAGGCTTGACTTCCCTCATTTTCGTTGACGTCAGTTTACAAACCCATAATATTGTACAACTGGGTGAAAGCACCAAGCCGTGTGTTACAGTCGCTAACAGACTTCGCTTTTTCGTGTTCAATAAGCGACTGAACTAAGGCACAAATTTATTTGAATAATGAAGATTATTCAGTAGCCTTCGGTGAAGTATTTTAATTAGGCGCCATAGTTTCAACTATGTTGCTTTCCTTTCTCAAACTCATAATAAAATACGCCCTAAATACCTTATAATCCTAAGCACAGTAGACAATTTACAGCTCGCCCTCGCCTTTCTTCTCAGTGTTTCTGAAAATGAAATGAAATCGAATAAACTGACAAATCCCACCTCAATGCCTCAATGAATATCTGCTAGTCTGCAGATTTGTGCGAAGTCATGGATTGAAACCAAGCTCTTGCGGCCTTTTTAAAGCAGGAAAAAAACGAAAACAAAAACGTGTTTCTTTACGTGACAACGTACGTTACAGGTCCTTCACGAAATCCATTGAAAACTTTTGTTACATTTTGAAAGTTTTATGTTGCTTATGAAAACAAGGCAACTGCAAGAGTCTCGAAACGCATGTCTTCTTGTTCTCTGTGATGAATGCTTGTTTACCGTGAAAAAAGTGCGTGTTCTTTGCAAAACATTGTTTCGATTGCACCTAAAGTTGTAGATGCCATCTAGCTAAGATTTTAAGAATGATTTTTTTGTAAATAGGAAGAGTTGCAAGATGTTGAACTGTCCTGTTACCGCATTTCCAGAAGATCAGCACCACTGACAACTCAGGCACTCTGTGTCTTTACCTCGGCAAGAGTCCATAAGCGAAGTTAGTTTTTTTTTTCCCGCTTTCTTGTGGACACTGCAGCCTCAGTACGTTGTAATATTCAGGTGATGGGTCCCGCATGTTTTTATCACTATTTTTCATTGCGGCACCATTCTAGTGTCGTCACTGAGCGTCTCAGATTAGAGGGTCAACTGAAGTTGCGTGTCATAGTCAGTGACTCGATCACTGCGCTGCAGTCCGTGGCTCACATTCGCAGAAAGCCCGGCTCCCTCAGAAAGGCATCACCTTCTGTATCAAATTATGGCCGCCCTTCTGCGGAGCAGCCACTCATGTTTTGTAGACACGATCACCACAGAATGATGTGTACTGCCCATTTATTTGTAGTGCGCAATCATAGTGAGAAAATCCGACGTGCAGGGGGGGAATAAGGGCATAATGCAGGCTAGCCGATGTTTTCGTATACGTATACCTGAGCCTATCTTGGTCAAAGGCGTCAATGACCAACCCTTTCAAACATATGGCGCCTTTGACGAATATACCACCCATCGAAACATCAGCTAACAGGTATGAGGCCCCTATTATGGCGAAAGCCTTAGACGCCTCATCAAACGCGAAAAGTGACCGTCGGCGTCTTCGAGATTTGGCAATATCTCTCGATACTTCGCGAGACCGGCGTTGGCGTTGAAGGATGCAAAAAAAGTAATAAAAGTGGGTTCAAAGTTACGTGATCGATACTCAAGTGAATATGTGTGTGTGTGTGTGTGTGTGTGTGTGTGTGTGTGTGTGTGTGTGTGCAGTCGGCGTACCAAAAGTCACATTACCTCAGTGTAACATGACGTCAGCATGACGTCACAGATCGCCAGAATTTGACACATCGTAGTGGCGACATCGAAGGGCATCGTCACTTGATTAAAGGCGGGCCGATCACGGAGGCTCTGCAAAACCATGTCAGGAGCAGAAAGCTTGTAATGCCTCCGATCCGGGAGGCAGTGCAAAAGCACGTTGAACTCGGAAAGCTTTTGAATGTTACGCTGGAGGGGAGGATCAGCACGTCGACCGAGAAGAAAAAGAACAAGAAAATGGCTTTCGCCTTCGAGTTGTCTTAGGCGATTGCATAAGGGACCCTCTGAGTTTTTCCTGTTCAGACAACCTCTATAGCACACCTTTTCGGTGCCTTTGACAACGCTGTCCCTCATCTTCACAAATTCAGTCATGCGATACTACCAATAAGCACTTCACAAAATTCAGAGGGCAGTACTAACATTTAGTAGTCCGAAGTCGCCGACATGGGTCACTGGGGGCAAATAGATACGACCCGTTGAACACAACCACGCATTTATACTTCGTCGTTAACGCGGGAGTGTCACGCACTAAGCTTCGCCGAAATTAAGCTTGGGAATGTTCTATTGGAAGCATAAGTTAGTTCGTACGCAATCTGGGAAAGTTCACATGCGCATGCTACGCGCATGTGAACTTTTCCAGATTACGGACGCTATTGCTTCGCGATGAGTTATTGCAGTCATGACGGCAGATGTTTATCCCGCCTCTCCAATCTTGCTTCTGCTCCCTAGGCTGTCTTCTGGCGCTGCTGTTACACGTGAAATGTTTCAATGCAGTGCATTTTACTTCGTGGGATACGAGTCAAGCAATTTATTCTCATGGTATCCGCGTTTCTTTTTCTTTCTCTTGCCATAGGTTGGGAAATCCACAGCATGATTAGAGGCTTAATACTTGTGTAGCTCATTGTTCGTACACCGGCGCACCGAGCAGACAATGTTGAACCAGCTTCAATGGAAAGCTTCTGAGCTTTCATTTTTGCCAATACAATTAAGTGTAGACGATCACATTAGCAGTTTGAGTTGACAATTAAAAACGACCGTTTTAATTGATTTGACGTATTAAATGCGAAGCATTTCTTAGCGAACTTCTGCGGCTTTGAGCGTATCTATCTATCTATCTATCTATCTATCTATCTATCTATCTATCTATCTATCTACCTATCTATCTACCTATCTATCTATCTATCTACCTATCTATCTATCTACCTATCTATCTACCTATCTATCTACCTATCTATCTACCTATCTATCTACCTATCTACCTACCTATCTACCTATCTACCTATCTACCTATCTACCTACCTATCTACCTATCTACCTACCTACCTACCTATCTACCTATCTATCTATCTATCTATCTATCTATCTATCTATCTATCTATCTATCTATCTATCTATCTATCTATCTATCTATCTATCTATCTATCTATCTATCTATCTATCTATCTATCTATCTATCTATCTATCTATCTATCTATCTATCTATCTATCTATCTATCTATCTAGCCGCCTACGACTTTGTCCACAAGTGTTGAGGATTGGGCGAGTTGGTTCGTCGTACTTGGAATGGTATAGCGCATTACGGGGATGAAGAAACGGCCTAGCAGACCGACACAAGAGGACAGAGCGCTACCTACGGGGAAGAAGAAAGGGCCTAGCAGACCGACACAAGAGGACAGAGCGCTAACTTCCAAGGTAGCGCTCTGTCCTCTTGTGTCGGTCTGCTAGGCCGTTTCTTCTTCCCCGTAATGCGCTATACCATTCCAAGTACTACGACTTTGTGCTCTCCTGGTCGCATGGTTAATCGAATGTGCACCAAAATTGGTATGGCGTAACATGACTGTATGACGAACATAAATGACAAGTCATAACATGAAAATCATGACACGCATGTCATGTACAGCATGATTTACATGCCACGCTCATGGGGCGCTGGCGGCCGTTTCGTTAGCTTTATATACACCAAAATTGGTATCTTGCGATGTGACTGTGTAACGAACATAAATAACACGAGTTAACATGAAAATCATGACACGCATGTCATATACAGCACGACTTACGTGCCACGCTCATGGAGCGCTGGCGGCCGTTTCTCTAGCTTGATCTACCCCGAAGTTGGTATTGCGCGACGTTACTGTGTGACGAACATAAATAATAGGAGTTAACATGAAAACCATGACACGCATTTTCCTCAATGACATACAAGGCGGTGTATGCAGCTCTTTGCTGGCTGCTTCGCATTACATCGATTCCCACAATGCGTGGGATCTGCCGGCTTTTTTTCATCAGGACTTATAGCTTAGAACGCTAGGTTACGGTAAATCCAGTTAACTTGTATATTCAACAGCTAGGGCACACTGTTCATTCAGCTGTGATTAAGCCCTCTTTCGGTCAGTCCACGAAACGCCTCTGTGAGCATCATAAACATAATTATCATCATCTTCAACCTATTCAGTGACCACTTAACTGAGGTTTTCTCTAGCGATTTCCGATTCCCTCTATCCCGCGACAGTTGATTGCACTTTATTCCTGCGACATTTTTAATTTCATCACCTCGACCTAACACTCTGCTGTCATTGACTTCGTTTCTGTTCTCTCGGTATCCATTACGCCGCACTAACGGCACATCAATTATCGGTCCTTCGTATTAGTGACCTGCCCAAGTCCACTTTTTTCTGATGATGTTAACTAGGATGTCGGCAACGCCTGTTTGTTCCCTTATTTCCTCTACGTATCATTCGGTGTCTTAATGCGGGCCATTTTTTTCTTCCGTCATACATTGCGCGGTACTTCACTTTTTTCTCGAGTTTCCTTGTTATCCTCCAAGTTTTCAGCCCCGTATGTTACTACCAATACTACGAAATTGCACAGGTCGGCGAACTCACTCATGAGTCGACTCACTCAAACTAATTCAGACTCAGATCGGGCCATGAGTCTGACTCTGAGCAAGTCCGGGTAAGTAATGTTTCGGTGTGTTTTAGTCGGAGTGAGTCCGACTGAGGAAAATTTTAGTGAACCTGAGTCCAGGTTCGTCCAGTTGAGAAACATATTGGTGAGTCTGAGTACGAGTGAGCCCTAAGCACAAAATATATTTCTTTTTAGTGAGTCCGAGAGGGCTGCACCGTCCATTGACGACCCATGGTCATATCTACTCATCTTCAGCATTACTATCAGTCTTATATCGGCTTACCATTATACCCAAGTCTAGTCACACATATGTCAACGCACGAGCGTTCATGCGCCACCTCAATATTTATTGATCAGAGGTGTGAGGTGTGTGTGTGTGGGGGGGGGGGGGGGGGGGGGGGCGTTGACATCCCCGTGCAAACTCTTTCACGGGAAGTTCTTGATAATATATCTCGTGTGAGTCGCGTATTTCATAAAACTGTCCTTGCATGATTTAAGCCACTTATAATACGTGTTTGATGGTGCAAGATCAAAAGGCGCATCGTAGAGCACCGATTACGTGAGATATTGGCGTTAAAGAGCATCGGCACCATGACCGAAAAAGCTAATTTAACGCTAACAGACTCATGAATCGACTCACTCAGATTCACTCAGATACAGGTCAAGCCGTGAGTCTCAGTCTGAGTGAGTCCGGCTGAGTAATATGTTGGTGATGTTGAGTCCGAGTTAGTCCGGTTGAGAAAACATTTAGTGAGTCTGAGTGAGTCCGATTGACGAAAATTGGTGAGTCTGAGCCCGAGTGAGCCTTCGGAGCAAAATGTATTTCTTCAGTGAGTCTGAGTGAGCTCCAATTTTTTTGCCGACCCAAGCGCAATTGTTGTATACATCCCGCTTTGAGAATAGCGGTGAATTGCCTGTCATGGTGTGATGTTATTTGGGTAGGACCGCTCCAGAAAGAATCAGACAGCACGCCAGTGCACAAACACACGTCCCACTTATATTGCACCCTTCACGCATCGACAACACACATTCATTAAGACATTGCTAACAAAAAGCACGCGGACTAAACTCAATGAATAAATAGAACGTCCGGCCTACAGTTCGGTCGTCGGGGTAGTCGCCTGGGCCGTCGTTGCTTCCCCGTCGGCACCTTTCAGTGGCGAAGACGTGGTTGCGGCGCCGTCACCTGCCGTGACAAAGTCGGAAGACGCAGGGTCGCCGCGTCGAAATCCAGTGGTTCTGCGACGAACTGGAGCCGACGACACACGGGTTCCGGCGGCAGGGAGTTGTGCCCTTGAGCACGAACAGTACGCCTGGGAAGCCCACGCCAGCCCTCCTGGAACAGCGGGGCAACGGCAGGTTCAGGAACCCGGCGTCAGCTCTCCAAGACCAGCGGGGCACGGGCAGGTTCGGGAACCCGGCGTCAGCTCTCCTAGACCAGTCGTCTAGCGGAGGCTGAGCTCTGGTGGGAGTGTCGCGACGTGGCCGGGGTCGTACCTATGGGCCAGACGCCCAACGAGGTAGTCCTGCCTCGAACGACGCACCTCGCGCACTGCCGAAGGCACGGGCCACGCACCCTCGAGGCCGCGCCTCACGAGCTGTCGTCTTCCTCGTCGGCACCGCACGGCACATACACATCACATCCACTTCGCCACCGCACGGCACACTACATATTCAATTTTCGGTTTCGTTTTGCATCCGCGCACCACATATTATCACATCACCCCCTTTTTCGAGAAAGTTGTTCACAACTATTCTAGCACAAAGGCGCGGGACGAAACGAATTATCACTGCACCGTAAGTTGGCCTTAGTGTTCGCAGAAGACTGCTTACAGTTCGGTTGGAAAACTACCGTACAAGTAGGTTTGCTATGTCGCAACTAGGAGTCAACTAGTTCAACACTGAGGGCGAGTAGTATTAGAACCACGATGCTACCTGAACGGCAGTTATGCGCGACTCAGGTAGTCGGCTCCGACATTGTCACAACCCTTTATGTAATGAACTGAAAATGAATACTCCTGCATAAGGAGACTCCACCTCAACACTCTGTTGTTCACGTGTTTGGCGGAATTTACATACTGTAGCGGCTGGTGGTCTGACTGAATGACAAAAGGTTTGCCATAGAGGTAAATATGAAATTTCTGCACTGCCCAAACAAGTGCGAGGCATTCCCGTTCGATTGTTGAATAACGGGTTTCTCGGGGCAATAAATTACGGCTTGCGTAAGCAACTGGGTGCAGCACTTGGTCCTTTCCCATCTGGAGCAATACTGCGCCCAGGCTTGTATTGGAGGCATCCGTGCGAAGAACGAACTCCTTCGAGAGGTCGGGAGCAAGGAGGATGGGAGCATCACCGAGCTTCTTCTTGAGTGCCGTAAACGCTTCTTCTTGAATTGCGCCCCATGAAACAGTGTGGCTTTGTCCCTTTCTTGTAAGGTCCGTCAGTGGCTTGGTCAGTTCGGCGTAGTTAGGTATAAACTTCCTGTAATAGCCGGTCAAGCCAAGAAACGACTGCACTGCTTTCTTGGTTGTAGGTCGTTTTGCGGCAAGAATCTTGTCGAGCGTTTTGAGAAGCGGTTCAACTGTAGTCTCCCCGATTCGATGTCCTAAGAATGATATGCTTCGCTCTCCTATTTCACATTTACTTGGTTTTATGGTGAGGTGAGCTTGGTTAATTCGTTCAAAAACTTGTCTGAGGGTGTCGATGTGCTCTTGCCAAGTATCGGTCGCAATGATGACATCGTCGAAATAATGGTGAACGTTGTCGACACCACCCAGTACTGATCTCATAAGGCGCGCGAAGACTGCTGGCGCCGTTTTAATGCCAAAAGGCATGTAGAGGAAGTGAGAAGTCCAGACATGCTGGAGAAAGCAGTTTTTTCACGACTCTTGGGATCCATCGGTACTTGCCAGTACCCTTTCGTGAAATCAAATTTGGAGAAAAACTGCTTTTGTCCAACAAGTGCAAGAACTACATCGATGCGTGGTATTGGCTCGCAGTCGGGGACCAGAATCTTGTTCAATTCCCTGAAGTCTATGCACAACCGAATCGTGTTGTCCGGTTTCTTGACGACGACAATGGGAGCGTGGTACGGTGACTGAGACCGCTCAATAATACCGAGTTTCAGCATCTCTTGCACTTCTTTTTCTACGCTTTCTTGTAAGGCAAGGGGGATGAGGTACTGCGGAACATGCACAGGCTTATCGGAGGTCAGACGTAGCGAACACTCCACGAGTGCTGTTTTGCCTGGCAAGTCAGAAAAAATGTCCGCATACTCTTGAAAAAGTGCTTGCACATTCTGAACTTGTTCAGCAGTGAGGTGTGGTGATCGCTTGACATCCGTGCTGAACTGCGTGCGATACAAGCTCAATATGGGCATTTGTTTGACTTCGTCTTCTTCGCAGAGATTTTCCTGGACCTCTGCAACAACTGACACCTGTTGTGGTTCCCATAGGCGTGCGCAGGGGGGGGCAAGGGGGGGCGAGAAGGGGGGGCGCAAAGTCAGCCCTATACATTGTAGGGGGGGCGAGAAGGGGGGGCGCAAAGTCAGCCCTATACATTGACATAATAGGGAGGGGGGGCGCTGCGACGAACCTTCGCCCCCCCTGAAGGGGAACCCTGCGCACGCTTATGGTGGTTCCGTAGATTCGCGCTCTTCGTATTTTTTTAGCATGTTGATATGAAAAATCTTGTTTTTCCCGGACACATCGATGACGTAGTCAACATCGTTTATCCGTTCGATGACCTGGAACGGCCCTTTCCACTGCATTAACAGCTTGTTGGAGTCAGTCGGCAGCAGAATTAAAACCTTGTTGCCTGGGCATAGTTTTCTAGGGCGACTTTTCCTGTCATAGTAGGTTTTTTGCTTCGCACGAGCCTTCTCCAGCTGTTCATGTGCTATCTTGCAAGTCTCCTCTAGGCGATTGCGCAAATCAAAGACATAGGTGTAAGTCGTCCGCGTTTCTGCGTCTAGCCCCCCATTTGTCCACAGTTCTCTCAGCACGGTTAGCGGTCCTCGGACGTGGCGGCCGTAAATGAGTTGAAACGGAGAGAACCCGAGGCTTGCCTGTGGGACTTCCCTATATGCAAATAGCAGTGGAGCAAGGTACCGGTCCCAAGATCGAGGTCTCTCTTGGCACATTCTCTTTAGCATTGTCTTGAGGGTGCCATTGAACTTCTCCACGAGACCGTTCGCCATCGCATGATATGGGGTCGTCTTTAGCATCTTCACGGAGAGAAGCCTGCTAACCTCTTTCATTATTTCTGAGGTGAAACTTGCCCCTTGGTCGGTTACCTAACCGACCGTTTCCTTTGGCAAGCCGATGCGGGAGAAAATCTGGACGAGTGCTTCCGCAACGTGAACTGCATCGATTGCGGGCAATGCTACAGCGTCAGGGTAACGAGTAGCAAAATCGATGAGTGTCAAAGCGTATCGGTTTCCACGGTCCGAGCTTGGTGAAAATGGGCCGATTAAATCAACCGCGACCCTTTCAAAAGGTGTCCGGATAAGAGGCATGTTGCCTAGTGGCGCGACTCCAACTTTTCCTTTAGGGGTAGTTCTCTGGCACTTGTCGCAAGACTTGACAAAGCGCTTGACGTCCCCATTCAAATCAGGCCAATAAAATTCTTCCAGGACACGATCAGTGGTTCTTTTGATGCCTTGGTGTCCTGCCATGATACTTGCATGAGCAATGTCCAGTATACCGACCCGGAACACTTTCGGAGTGACCATCTGTTTAAAGGTTCTTCCAGTGGCAAGGCGGTAGCGTCGATAAAGTAATCCTTTATCTTCAATGAACTCATAACTGTGACCCTTTCCCGATTTGAACTCTTTGTTCACTTTAGCAAGAGAGAGAGAAGTAACTTTATTGGCACCCGTCAAATAGATGACGGGGTAGAGGCGTCAGCCTAAACCCCCACTCATCCTCCCTAACCGTCGACCGGGATCCCTTGGGACGTGGCGGCGGTTAGGGCGAGACCGATGACTTGGCGTTGAGCATTTTCCTCTTCGTTGAGTAGCAAGGACTCCCAGGACTCTCTGCATCTGTCTGGCTCATCAAAGTTAGGACAGCTCCAAACCATGTGGACTAAGTCCGCTCTACCATCGCAATGCCTACACCGAGGGCTATACACCGAGGGATGCCACTTGCTCAACAATTGCGGGTTTGGAAATACCCCCGTTTGTAACTTTCTCCACATAACTTCCTCACTTTTTGAAAGGTTCTTATGCGCTCTCGGGTAAGTCTTACGCCCCAACTTATAATGGTTAAGGATTTCGTTATAAGTACTCAGTTCGTCAGCGGTCTGTAGGGGTTCCTCGCTTGGGGATGTTGTCGAGACAGCGCTGGAATCCCGGAAAGTGAGACCTCGGGCCAGCGCGTGCGCCTTCTCGTTCCCTCGCAAACCCTGATGAGCCGGTGTCCAGATTAGTGAAACCTGCTCCGCCGGGGGCTGTCCGACGGCTAATATGTGTAGAGCTGTGGCAGAGATCCTGCCCGCATCAAAATTTCTGATTGCAGATTGTGAATCACTAACAATAACTCTCACATTCTTTTGAGTCAAAGCCAGCGCAATGGCGACTTCTTCCGCCTCTGTTGCTCCTAAATGTCTGACGCTGCAGCACGAGGCAGGGCCTCCGTTTTCGCGTGTAATTACGGCTACGTATACTTTGCCTTGCTTGTATTAGACTGGTAGACGGATCCTGGAGCGGCTGGGGTTTGAGCCCCAGGCGTGTTCCAAGCAGACAGGCAAAGTCACACCGCGAGTCAGGGACAGGCTAAGAATACTCCCGTTGCCCAGGAATATGCACCCGGTGCATCACGAGAACAGGCGAAAGGACAGAGCTGAGGCGTTGCAGAAAAGCCTGAAAGGCAGGCAAGATGTGATTTTCACTTTAGCAAAGACAGCTTTTAGGGTCGGGTCCTTTCGCTGCTCCTCGATGAGTTGCGCTCTGGTAACGTCAGGTAAGAAAGTTGTTGGCACGTACAAAGGCTTGATCTTGTCTTGGCCTTGTTGTTTGGCTTCGGCTTTTGCCACGCTAGAAGAGACAGTGGTTGAGGTGACAGGGGACTTGGTCGGGTGTGCTTGCGCCGGTAACTCATCCATCTGGGTACGAGCCGCCTGCTTCCAGTCAGAATCCGGATCGTACGGTCCTCTGACACCTGGAAGATTTCCCAGCACAAGGTCATATAGGGGTCGATCCATACAAGCCACTTTCAGCATCCCTGTGAAGTACGGCGTGTGGACTTGTACAACAGCTTCCGGGAGATGGCTAGTTGATCCGTCTAGGAGAACGACGCCGATGTTCTTGCCTGTGAGGCACATATCAGGAACGAGCTCTCGTCGGACGATTGCCGTGTTGCATCCCGTATCGCGTAGTACTCGAACCTCTCTTCCTAGCAGTAGACCTCCGACCACTGGCATCCCGTCGACCAGGAAACGTACTGCACCCTGCAAGTTGTCGTCGTCGTGGTGACTTGCGCAAGGAATCTTCCCTCCTGGACGCTTGGATGCTTTTCTAGCTGCAGTCCGGGCAGATTCGGATTCAGTAAATGCGCACGACGAACTCGGTTTGTGGTCCCCATGCTGGTTTCGGCAGGTTTCTGTTACATGTCCCGTTTTTCTGCACAACTTGCACTTTAGCATCTGCTTAGGTGGATTGCGGCAGTCAGGAGCTAAATGTCCGAAACGATTGCAAAGGATACACTTGAGTTGCGGTTTACACGACGCTTCGGTAGGCTTTCCACCTGACTCTTTCGCTGGGTCAGGACCTTTTCCTAGATTAGTCAAATTCTGCGCCTCCAGGAAGCGATCCGTCAAATTAGCGAGCTCATCTAGTGACTTGCACTCTCGCTCTTTCAAGAAAACAACCACCTTTGGGTGGCAACAACGCAAGAATTGCTCAGAGATTACGTGATCCCTTAGATCTTCGTAGGTTTTGGATACGTTTGCCATGTCTATCCAATGGTCGAAATAGCTGGTAATTCTTGCTGCTAACTGTCTGCCAGTTTCACCATCTGCTGCTCGTGCTTTCCTAAACTTCTCTTGGTAGCCTTGAGCCGTGAACTGAAATCTCTGCAGTAGAGCTTTCTTTACTTTCTGGTAGTCAAGGGAATCGGCGGCAGTCATTCGGCCTATCACGGTTAACGCGTCACCCGTTAGGCACATGCTTACAGCGAGACCCCATTTTTCTTGCGGCCAATCCTGTCCTGTGGCTACGCGCTCGAATCGCTGCAGATAGGCGTGCAAATCATCGCGTTTCTCGTCAAATAAAGGCAGTAACTTCTGCGGATTGAGAGGCGAGGAGGTGCTGGGCGCAGTCAAAGCGTCATTCGCTGCGACGGGCATATTCTGAGCTCCTTCCTGAAGCTTGTGCTTTAGCTGCAGAATTTCGCGCTGCCTTTCGTCAGCTTCTTTGGCTGCCTCTCGTTCTGCAGCTCTCTCATCCCTTAGTTTAGCCTGTTGGGCCTCAATCCACTTGTTAAGCTCTGCACCCGAGAACCCCAGTTGGAGCCCTATAGCTGCGAGTTTTTCCAAGTACATGGTGCAGTTTGAACGTGTGTCTGTCTCGAGCGAAACTGTCTTCTTTCACTGGTTTAACGAGCGGTTCCTGGCAGGCTCGCCAGTTTGTGATGTTATTTGGGCAGGACCGCTGCAGAAAGAATCAGACAGCACGCCAGTGCACAAACACACGTCCCACTTATATTGCACCCTTCACGCATGGACAACAAACATTCATTAAGACATTGCTAACAAAAAGCACGCGGACTAAACTCAATGAATAAATAGAACGTCCGGCCTACAGTTCGGTCGTCGGGGTAGTCGCCTGGGCCGTCGTTGCTTCCCCGTCGGCACCTTTCAGTGGCGAAGACGTGGTTGCGGCGCCGTCACCTGCCGTGACAAAGTCGGAAGACGCAGGGTCGCCGCGTCGAACTCCAGTGGTTCTGCGACGAACTGGAGCCGACGACACACGGGTTCCGGCGGCAGGGAGTTGTGCCCTTGAGCACGAACAGTACGCCTGGGAAGCCCACGCCAGCCCTCCTGGAACAGCGGGGCAACGGCAGGTTCAGGAACCCGGCGTCAGCTCTCCAAGACCAGCGGGGCACGGGCAGGTTCGGGAACCCGGCGTCAGCTCTCCTAGACCAGTCGTCTAGCGGAGGCTGAGCTCTGGTGGGAGTGTCGCGACGTGGCCGGGGTCGTACCTATGGGCCAGACGCCCAACGAGGTAGTCCTGCCTCGAACGACGCACCTCGCGCACTGCCGAAGGCACGGGCCACGCACCCTCGAGGCCGCGCCTCACGAGCTGTCATCTTCCTCGTCGGCACCGCACGGCACATACGCATCACATCCACTTCGCCACCGCACGGCACACTACATATTCAATTTTCGGTTTCGTTTTGCATCCGCGCACCACATATTATCACACATGGCTTAGGAATGTCTATCTCAAGCACTACCCCAGCCCATCATCGGCGAGTTTTGGTTTCATGAGTAGGTTACCCTTTTAATTATTCGTGTCGATGTACATGCTCTCGCGCAGGTTCTGAACACTGGTTGCTAATTTTGAGTTCTTCTAAGGACTCGAAACAGCCGAGCACGCAGCACGGTTACATTTGCAGATACAGCAAAAAATATTTTTATTATCACTGCTCCTCCGCTTGTGTTTCTTTGGGGTAAGGTTATTCGACACATCGTTTTTTTTTTCTTTGCGGGCTCACTACAGGCAGTAGTATATAACTCCTCGAAAAAATACTTACAGAGTCCCAGTTTCCACTTTGAAGGAAATCTATCCTAGTCCTACAGGCCTCTGACACCATCCATAAGACCACCTCGGCATATCACCTGCAGAGAAATAGTCTCATCGAGCGTTTTCACCGAACTTTGTCCGACATGATCTCTATGTATGTTCAGCCCGATCACAAGAAATGGGACACAATACTGCCTTTCGTCACGTTTGCCTACAATACGGCCATACAACGCACTACAAGCTACAGCCCGTTTTTCCTCGTGTATGGCCGTGCACCGTCTTTTGTTCTGGACACCAGCTTCTTCTCCGCGCTCTCTGTCCCATCAGCGTCCCTTCCAGAAGAGTTCGCTGCCCGCGTCGCCCGCTGCCGTGAAATTGCCCGCGCCAAGTGTTGGCGCGGGCAATTTCACGGCAGCGGGCGACGCGGGCAGCGAACTCTTTTGGAAGGGACGCTGCCATTCAGGCCATGAGGAAAGTTCGTTGTGATGAGACACGTAGTGTTGTGTCTTTCCACCCAGGCGACGAAGTGCTCCTCTGGACCCCTGTTCGCACACCGGGGCTCTGTGAAAAATTCTTTCACAGATACCTGGGCCCTTACACCGTGCTTGAACTAACGTCTGCGGTGAATTATCGCGTCGCTCCTGTTAGTTCAGCTTCGGACCGTCGCCGTCGCGGTGCCGAGATCACCCATGTGTCTCGCCTGAAGCCCTATATCCGGCGTTCGTACCCTTACTAAAGGGACGTCTTGCTGACCGCTTTCGTGAAGGGGGAAAATAGTATGAGCGCTGACTGTGTCGGTCATCATCTTCACTTGTGCATACAAATCATCGTGATCATCATCATCGTGTTGAATCGCCGGTGTTGGGTTTTTGGTTCGCGCGCCTTTGCTGTAAATACAACAATCGTTCCGTCGTACCTGACGTCGTCTCACAATATATATATATATATATATATATATGAACGCTGCTCCCTTCCCGTCTGCGTCAAAGAATCAAACGCTCGATCACAGAATTTTGAACCGCCACCTACGCAGGAACCATGACATGATGCTTAACCAATTCGCTCATTTTACACGAATTTGAATGTCACTCCGGCTGAGTCATGGTCACAACTGATAGGTCACTTTTATTCTGATTACTGCTTAGTAATTCTCTTATTTGCTGCATTTCTTAGCAAACCTTTGGCACTTTGAGCGTTTCTATCTACGTATCTATCTATCTATCTATCTATCTATCTATCTATCTATCTAGCCGCCTACGTCTGGGTGCTCTCATGATCGCCTCCTTTACTTGGTGTAGACCAAAATTGGCATGGGAAGACAAGATGATTTGACGAATATGACTGTCGGGTCATGACATGAATAATATGAAAATCCTGTCGCGTACGTCGTCAAACCCTTTCCTCCAGATACGTGTGGCACACACCCGTTTACCACGGGCCGCGGTGCACGGGGTATGCGCCACAGGTGACCGACTGTTTATATCTGCCTAGCAACGGCGAGAACACACATTGGTAATTTAAATGCCAGAGCATTAAGAAAAACCGACATCGGCAGCGTTGACCTCGAATGGAAAGAATCAAATCTAGGATCTCAGCAGGAATCGAACCCAAGGATTCTGCGTGGCAGTCGGGTATTCTACCACAGAGCCACGCCAGGTCTAGAAACTGCTTCGGAAAAACACCCAATGCAGGCGTAACTTCGGTGCAACATCAATTGTGGTTGTGGTGCTGGGTATATAATTGTGTAACAATGCAATAAACATGTACTCCTACGATACAGGCGCCATGTCAGGTTAGCGTCTCTGGTTCCAGTGTTGGCTTCGCTTTTATAACATTTGTATTCCCATGGTTCAGCAAGCTATAATGAAGCATTGCTCGAGCACGGAAGAATACATTAACGAAAGTTACGTATGATATTCCCATTATTGCACCGTAAAGTGCATTTAGTTTCGATAATACTGACGTATGTACTCTAACGTGAGGGCTGACGTTACGTCAAACCATAAGTTACACTTTAAACGCCAATGTTGTGGACGTGCCTGGTAAGCCCAACATGTGCACACAGCTACTACACTTACAAAATCACCTTGATCAACCTCGTAACGCTTGGCTAAAAGCCATAAAATGCAGCATAGAAGTACTCGCTGACTGCTTCGCATGAAACAGATTCCCAGAAAGAATGGGATCTGCCGAATTTTTGTTTGGAGCAACAATCCGAAAATGTTTAAAATTAATGTTTTATTTATTTATTATATTTATTTTATTTATAGGATACTGCATGCCCATTGAGCGGCCCAAGGAGGAGTGGTTACAATATTACATTCAACTGAACATTATACATTGTAAACAGTTAGATCCGTGCAACAATAACAAAAAGGCAAAGCAAATCGCCATGCATTGCAATACACACAACAAAGGTAGAATGTATATACACACATACAGTAATCATAAAATATAGTAGGTAAGGTGACATACAGTAAATACAGCAGGTATGGTTACATCAAAACAAAACGACATACGTCTATTTAATCATTTGCTCTATTAGTTCCGCACTATGTAACCATGTCAATGGAAGGGCATTCCACTCGTTTATCGTACGAGGGAAAAATGAAAATTTAAACGCATTGGTTCTGGTGCTGTAGGGCGTAAGACACTCGGCATGACGATGCCTCGTTTCTCGAGTTAAGAGGGGTGATATGTATTCATCTGGATTTAAAGCTATTTTTCTGTTTTTTAGCTGAAAAAGAAACTTCAGTCTGTATCTTACGCCGTAGCTGCAATGTTTGAATACCATGTTCACACATTAAAAGTGTTGGAGAGTCAGTTTTCCGATACTTTGAATAAATAAACCGTATAGCTTTTCGTTGAATCGTTTCGAGAGCATCGATGTTTTGTTTAGTATGTGGGTCCCAAACAATAGCGGCGTATTCAAGCTTCGGTCGAATAAGTGATAAGTATGCTAACTGTTTTGCCTCAGCTGGTGCTTGTCTTAATTTATGTCTGTGTAAGCAGAGTTTTCGGAAGGAGGACGCACATATGTTTGATATGTGTGAATTCCATTTTATCGTGTTTGTTATAGTGACACCGAGATATTTGTAGTTTGTAACTTCAACAAGCGGAATTGATGCAAGCGAGTACGGAAAGGAAAGACAATGGCTCTTTCTGGTTATTTTCATGAAAACAGTTTTCTGGACATTGAGAACCATGTCCCGTTGTTCGCACCATTTATGAATTTTCTGTAAATTATAATTAAGGAGTACTTGATCCTCAGAACATTTCACCTCATTAAACAGCACGCAATCATCAGCAAAAAGTCTGATACAAACCGGCTCACTAATTACATCAACGATATCATTTATGTACATAGAAAACAACAATGGCCCAAGGACACTTCCTTGTGGCACACCAGAAGTCACTGGTAGCTGCCTTGAGCTAGTGTGCCTCGATGTGCGCGCCCCCAAAACGCGCATCAAGGCACCCTACCTTGAGCAATGGCCATCAATACACACAAATTGCACTCTGTCGCTTAAGTATGCTGCAACCCAAGAAATAATAAAACCTGGTAAGCCTAGTGTCTGAAGCTTTAAGATTAGTTTAGAATGACATACAAGGTCAAAAGCCTTCTTAAAGTCCAGGAAAATAACATCGACCTGACCTGATTTGTCTAGAACCAAGGCTAAGCGATGTACGACTGTTGTCAACTGGGTGACTGTAGAGAGCCCCTTTCTAAAACCATGTTGAAACGGAGTTAATTTACTATTGTCAGCTAAAAACTCGTTTATGTAATTCGCGATGACGTGCTCCAGCATTTTGCAACATGATGACGTCAATGAGATCGGTCGATAGTTTGTTAATAGCATGCTGTCTCCTTTCTTTAAGACGGGAACGATTCGTGCTGTTTTCCAATCAACAGGAATGCCAGCTGATGACAAGGAAGCGCAGAAAATAACAAGAAGATATTTCGAAAGCACTTCAGCATAACGACGAAGAAAGGGGTTTGGTATATTATCAGGTCCAGGCGACGATTTTGTCTTTAAATTCAGCAACATAGAAACAACACCAGCTTCTGAAATTAGGGTGGAATTTTCATGCAGGCTACTACGGCTCTGACGTAACGGTTCAGTTTGATTAGAAAAAACTGTGGAAGTATTCATTGAACCTTTCAGCTATACTGCGTTTATCATCGATAGTCACGCCATCGCACATAATTCGATCAACTGCCTTTTTCTGTGTGGAAAGGTATCGCCAAAACTTCTCGGGGGAGTTTTTGATGAAATTAGGCAATGTATAACTGAAGTAATGTTGCTTTGCATTATAGACTGCCTCATTCAACCTCGCTAGTGCCATTTTCACTGTATTGTTGTTTGATTTAGCCCGTTTTAGTCTTTTAAATTTTCGTTTGAGGTGCAATATATCCCTTGTTATCCAAGGATTATTTTTCCGCGTTTTTTTAATTCTGTCCGGAACGAAATTTTCAAGGCAGTACGTGCATAAGGTCTTAAATGAGTTCCAGAGTACCTCAACATCATGTCCTTGAAAATTGTCCACGTTATGAAGTAGATAATCCATAATACTTTCATCACAAGCCCGAGGGAAGTCTTTAATCAAAACTGGAGTGCTAATTTTTTTTGTACCTCGAGAGAACACGTAAGACACACCATATGGTGGTCAGAGATACCTTCTTCAACGGATGTATTGTAATTTTCAATTGAACGGCTAATAAAGATAAGATCTAGTAGTGAAGAAGAATTATTTTGAACGCGAGTTGGTTGATTTACAATCTGGTGAACGTCAGCACTCAGCATAATGTCGGCCACGTAATCAACGTGCCCACGTGTGTTACTATCATTACTTCTTTAACGAGTAGGCCGACTACGTCACGGGACCCTGGAGTGCTCTTCGAAATCGAAACTGCCTCAGGTCCTAACATACGAGCACATAAATAAACATTCGTCCCGCGCTGGGGCAAATGAGTTTCGTTGCCGTTATTAAGGAGACTGTCGCCACTGATTGGGAGAAAAAAAAAAGAGGTTCACAAATTTTCTGTCACCCCTCCTTTAAGACATGCAAACTGCACGTAGTTATACTACGGTCACGTAAAAGCGCGTGCGTTGTTCTTCAGTCCCGCGTACAGGCAGCATCGGCAGCTGATTAGCCCAAACAAATCGTGACACTTGCTGGACAAATAAAAACGAAAATTTAAATAAAAAATAAATTACGACTGGATTCTGATAGCGTTCATGTCAGACCAGACTTTGCGTACAGCAGCCCAAAAAAAAAAAAGCATGACGAATGTTCCATTCTTGAAGCAGTTTGCGCATGCGTGTCGGAACGACATTGGTATAAAAGGCAAAGCTGCATGGTCTACAAGTAACAGCGGTTTAACTCTGTGTTGGCAACTATTCGTACGGCTTCTTCCCGCGATGGGCACTTCGCGTCTTCCTGCAGATGTACTACGTGGACGACCGATTCACTGATCGAGCATTTGCGTATCGGCATGGCTTGGTGTCTGCGTACCAGGAGCCAGGCCTCATGGTTCTACCAACAGCGCTCTAAGTGAAGGTGAGTTATGCGTTGTAATATTTTCGTTGGAGCATTCGTGTTTCGCTGCAGGTGGCAACGAAATTTCATTTGTTCAGAGTAAAGTGGTAATACTGAAATTTGACATTAGCACAAAAAGCCTTCAAGAGTAATAACAGTTCATCGGGTTTCACGTGCCAGAACCACAATATGAGTATGAGGAACGCGCTTCAGTATAGTAACGGAGAACGGGCCAACAAAAAAGCGGCAGATAGTTACTCTCGCAGAGAAAGAAATCTGATGATGAGAGCAGTGCCTTAATAATACGCAGTAGTCCTGTTATTCTTTCATTTATTTGCTCCTGCGAAGTATTTGGGACGCTTCTTTCAGCTAGACCGGCTTCCGTCGACACTTAGCATGTTGCCGTCCTATACATCATAAAGCCTACCGAGTAAGCTAACTTGAGTGCGATACCGTGACATTTGCGCCAACGGCTACAAGAGATGCGTTCAGAGCCTACCGAGTAAGGTAACTTGAGCGCCATACCGTGTTGCGTTCACTTCAGTTTTGGTCGAAGGTAGTCGCGTGTTTGCACTCTTCCTGTTTTCGCGGACAGCTTAGAAATCAGCGCCGTGACTTTTGTACTGGCGTGGTTTCCTTTATATGGTGCTACATATCTGTTACTACTGCCGATAAATGTAGCCGCACCGTTGGCAAACATTGAAACAATCTAACCGCAGGTTCAGTGCCGTCGACGTTGCCGGCGCTGCGCTTCGAAATGATGTACATGTTTCCCATACTTTCTGAAAAAGGAGACAACCGTGCAAGACCGCATGTAGAAAGCTGATCAGTGGTACACACGATGTGTGTGATCGATAACTTCCACTTCTTTTGTTTTTGAATGGCGCGCTTGCACAACAACCTCACGCACAACAATTTTTGCTTTTTGTGGTATGCTATACTTGTCAGACGTAGCAGTTCGCCCTCTAAATGCGCCCGTTCAGCAATGCAGGAGCGAATAAGTGACGTTACATCGTATAGATTAACATGCGCACGTTAGCTGAATTATAGACGAAGTCAAGGTCATTTTCGGGTGGTCAGTGGTGCAGCAAATACATGACTGCGTAATATTGCCTCCTTACCAGTAAATTTTGTCCGTGCGGGTACAAGATGTTCTAGATATGTGTTTCCATAAGACCATGCAACGTTTTTCTGCATGGGCGGCCACAGATATACACTGAAATTTAGAAGACAGCACTTCGGTGTGACTACGGTCAAAACCTGGTGTTCAAACAAACCCGGGTGTCGCTTTTTTTGTTGTTGTTTTCAACCACCATACACACCGTACAAGTTCACGTACAAATTGCATTTTCTAAGTAAGAATTTGTGAAATATTGGGCAGGCCTAGTACGTGACGTGCTGCAACACAATTTTAGTCATCTTAATTCACTGATGCTCTCGAGGCATCTTTCGCTTGCATGATATAACTCCTGAGAAAGCATGTGCAAACCAGGATACGATTGAAGAACGCCGTAGTGGGGACTCCGGGTTAATGTATACCCACTGGGATTTACTTAAATTGCAAGTCCGCCGCGGTGGAGCAGTGGTTATGGTGCTCGGCTGCTGACCCGAAGGTCGCGGGTTCGATCCCGGCCGCGTCGGTCGCATTTCGATGGAGGCAAAGTGGTAGAAGTCCTTGTACTGTGCGATGTCGCTGCACGTTAAGGAACACCAGATGGTCCAAACTTCCGGAGCCCTCCACTACGGTGTCTCTCATAATCGTATCATGTTTTTGGGACGTAAAACCCCAGATATTATTACTATTAAATTGCATCCAGTTCTGAGAACACGGGTGTTCTTCGCATTTCGCCTATCGAAATCTGGCCGCCATCGCCCGGAAACAAAGCCCGCGACCTCGGGCTTAGCAGCGCGACAGCTTACGCGCTAAGCTACCGCGGCGGGTCGTTATTCAGCTTGCATCTCTGCAGTTTTATAGCTCGCTCACCTCTGCAACCAATTGAACCCATTCCGCTAAAGCGGTACATTCATTAACGCGATGCAGCCGCTTTCTTGTGTTCTTTTTTTAATTGCATAAGTGCGATTAGCGATAACCATTTTGTAGCTCACGGCTGCAGCGAAGTTGAGAGCTCTGTGGCCAACGTAGCGGGGTGCCGGATGCGCGCCGCGCGTTGAGCGAAAACTTTGTACGAACTATTGCGCAGACATGGTGGCAGAAGGCAGATTGCTCAAGCTAATCGTCAACAAAAAAAGGCGGGGGAGGGGGGGGGGGGCATTTCATGCAGGCAGTCACGGTTTTCGGTCACGACGACATATACCCTCTGATAGCGAGCACCAGGAGTAATCCACCCTTATTGTGCTGCCGACTGCGATTCCGTTTTGCGGGCTTCTGATGCACTTAGGATGCATCCTTTTTTTTTCTTTCTAACGATTATTAAAAAAAATAGTCTGCATTAGCGAAATGGGCTCAAAATGTGGTATAGGTATGTTATCGCGAAGAAAGCCGCGCGATGCTAGTCGAACATATTCAGAAAGCTTGGCAAAATCACATCCACGGCCTGCCTGACCTTTTCCCGCACCTGTCACTTGCACAGGACATTTGTACGTTTTTCACAAAAAAATAAAAATCAAGGGAAGTGATTAACGAAAAGACCGGTTGACTAATTCATTGAACATACGATTGCTTTCAACGGACTCTATCAGCTATATGTACTGGACTATGCCCTTAGTATCTGCTGATGCTTTATACGCCACATATTGTATATGTACAAAGTGCCTCTGATTATTTTTTATTTTCTTATTCATTTATTTTTCCTAATTTTCTTGTCTTTGTGTATTTCTTCAATACTACTATCATGATGACGGGATAGCCGGCTCTAACTAAATTTATAATAAATATATAAAAAAAAGCTGACCAAAGCCGCGTCAAAGTGCTATCGCGTGTAGTACTGCATAATCGCTCCCATAGTTTCAGAAACAGTGACGTAGGGAGCAACAAACCCAATCATTATACCCAATCAGATACAATACGTGGTGCGCGAGACCAAGCAAATAGCTGCACGACAAGCCTCAAAGGCCATGCTATACAGGGTGTTTAAGCTAAGAAGCACCAAGTATTACAAAAATTAAGCATAGGTGCTACGCGTCTTCCATTAGCGCACTATTGTTCTGAGCCATATAGAGCACGTCAGAACATTTTTTCCAATCCGCCAAGCTTGGCAATTAACGAAGATTACTTAATGAACTTTTTAAATAGTAACTATAGAGAAAAGTTTTCAATACAGACGTTGTAGCGCTTGCTCAGGAACATCGAATTTTTCAATCTATGTTAAGATAACTCCCCTGCTTAAGTTTTTTCCGGCCTTTCTTTAAAGCGCGCAAATTTTAAAAAATACCACGTGACTGCCGCCAAACGCGCGGCGCTTTGTGCCATCAAATGTAAGTTAAACGAATTATCAAAGGCTGCTTCGCGCACGCAGATCGATGGAACAGGTTATCGGTGACTGCGATGGACGTTAAGCGACAAAATGAGCATACCGTTTCAACAACAACAAAAAATTTTTTTCAACAAAAAAGCGGCAGCCACGGAGCAAATGCCACATGAGACTGTAGGCAGCATTTGATATAGCGTAGGCATTTTTTCTTTTCTTTTCGCACCAATGAAGACACACATTGGAAGACGAAGAACGAAAACAGCGCTAAACACGGGACGAGAAGAGGACACGATTGGAAGGGGCGAGGGTGACAGCGCGATGAAGGACCGAGATAAGATTCACTCACACGTGGTAGCCGCTCTTCGTGGACTTTTAGATGCGAAGCATCTTATGGCGGAGTTCAAACTGGTGGTGGTGGTGTGCGGTGTGACCACCCTTACTGCGCATGCGCAAACACTCTCCACATACCTCCTCGTCACTCCCCCTCTGAAACGCGGGCTCGACATGCCGAAACGCTGCTTCGAATCGCCTCATGGTCCCCTTTAGCGGGAGATGGTACGCTTTAGACGGTACGCCCTTATCATCATTTAGCGTCCATCGCAATCACCGGTAGCCTGCTCCATCGAGCTTCGTGCGCGGAGCAGCCTTTTATAATTTGTTCAACTTACATTTGAGGGCCCTAAAAGCGCCGCGCGTTAGGCTGCAGTCACGTGGTACTTAACATTCGAGCTCTTTAAGGAAAGGCCAGAAAAAAATTAAGCAGGGGAGTTAGCATAGATTAAACAAGCGCTACAACTTTTGTATTGAAAATTTTTCTCTAGAGCTACTATTTAAAAAGTTCATTAAGCAATCTTTGTCAATTATCGAGCTTGGCAGATTCAAAAATATTCTGACGTGCGCTATATGCATACCCAGGAATTCGGGACATCGCTTCTAGTGTACCGTTTTTCACACCACGTGGCGTACGGACCTTCAACGTTCAAAATGCGGTTACGGCAAGCGATGACGCTTGCCGTAACCGCACGAATTGAGAACACGACAATACATAAAAAAAAGCACAATGACGACATCCGCTACAACCAGCGAGCGCGAACCTCAGTCGCCGACAGATAACCGCAACGCATGCAACGAGCGGCCGGTTGGGCTGCTCGACTGTGATCAGCAGTTCTGTTGCAATGAAAGGGTGCAACGTATACAACTCGCTTGGCTGTGCTTGGTGGCGACGAACTCTCGAAAGAGAGCGCTGCCCTTCCTCTCATCCCCTGCCTCTCCAAAATATTTCGGCCAATGATGTTGTTGGCTCCAACGGGTTTCTTAAAAGAAAGCAAGAACGTCCTTTAGCGCTGCTGTTTTTGTAAATGTGAAAAAGCTAACTTCCAGAAAATAATGCAAGCTTGAGACGTAGTGACGACGATCGCGGGTTTCCGAATGTGCAGAGAGTCTTGACGTCCCTAATTTTTGTTGGCGTCAATTTATCGAATCGACATTTCGCACTATTACGTGAAGACGCCTGGCCGTGTTATATTCGCTGCCACAGACATTTTTCTTTAAAGCTCAATAAGAAGCAGAAGGAAAGGAAGAATACCTTTGCAAGCAGAATAGTGTTGGATGATCTTCTTAAAAGAATGGTTTTAATAAAATAGCTTTAGTTTCAACAGCGCGGTTTTTGTTTCTAAATAACATAACTAAAGACGTCGGAAAGCACTGACTTCATTATACGCATGACACACTACACAGGCCGCGTTCTCCTCTCTGTTAAATATTGGTGAAGGAGTAATGAGACAGATTAGATTCCTATAACGTATCGAGAAACCCGCGTTGTTTGACTGCCTATGCTGGTCTGCAGAAATGTTGGAGGTCGCGGCTTCGAACCTCGCTCTCGCGGCCAGCTTTATTCGGGACAGAATAGCGCGTTCTATATTTACGTGGTAAAGTTCGCTAAAATACCCCTCATCAGGTCCCGCTTAATGTATTGATTACGAGCTGCAATATTTCATTTATGTGAGCAAGGACTCCTGGAAGGTTCTCGAAAAGCCGTTTTATTTTTATTCGCTGTGTCATGTGTTTGTTTACCGTGAGACAACGGTCTATGTTTGGGGCAAGCTGAGGCGATGTTTGGCGCAAGCTGAGCAACCTTTCAGAAATCTCTTCTTTTTTTTTTTTTTTGGATGGCATTGAACTGTCCTGTTACCGTGCCGCCAGAAGATAAACAATGCTGTCAACGCAGGCCTTGTCCGCCGCGGTGGAGCAGTGATTATGGCGCTCGGCCGCTGGTCCGAAGGTCGCGGGTTCGATCCCGGCCGTCTCATTTCGATGGAGGCGAAATGCTAGAGGCCCGTGTACTGTGTGATATCAGTGCACGTTAAAGAACACCAGATGATCGAAATTTCCGGAGCCCTCCACTACGGCGTTTCTCATAATCATATCGGGGTTTTGGGACGTAAAACCCTAGATAGTATTATTAACTCTGCCCTTACCTTTGCCAAGGTGATGGCCTGCAAGCGGAGTTCTTTCCCTGCCTTCCCTTGCGATCGTAGGCAATGTACTCTGTTTTGCTTACGTGACAAGCCCCACCTTCTTTCTGTTTTTCTTCGCGGCGCCTTTAGAGTGACCACTATGAGCGTCTCGGAATGCGAGGTTAACTGAAGCCACGTGCTGTAATCAATGACGCTGAAAGCAGTGTGCTGCAGTGCGCGACTCGCGTCTCGCAGGAAGTGTGGCCCCGTCCGAGATGCGCGGACTACTTTTTATTATTTTCATGCTTGGCAGACACGATGTTCACCTACTAATCTACAGACCTAATTTGTCAGAAATCTTAGTTCATGAAGTTCTTCGGTTTCCTCGACTACCATATCACTCATTGCCATCGTTTCAATTGTACAGTAATGTCAATAAACACACCGCACCGTCAGAGGGTGCTAAGTAACTATCACTCATTAAGGAGAGAGCGTTGAATGGCTCGTGATTTTAAAAATCCGGCGTTCGGCGGCGCGAATACCATTGGTACCAAAACTCGAGTGGGCCGATACCGCAGGCTGTGCAACAACAGGTGAGGTGGAAAATGCTTGAGGGTGAGGGTGGGACGAACAATGCAATTGACTAATAACGTTAAAGTAGTTTAATTAATGAATGTCTCTCCAGAGCATAGGCTACTGTGGTCTCCTTAGCGTGAGCTAAAGGGGGCTAAATTTTATTCCAGCGCCGCCGAGATAATGTACATACTCGCCGTGCGAGCTATTGGCAGATAAAGTGTGGCGCTGCTAAGCGCGAGGTCGCGGGTTCGATTCCCTGTCATGGCGGCCGTATTCCAGCGGGGACGAAATGCAAGAACATCCGCTCACTTAGATCTAGGTGCACGTTCAAGAACCCCGGGTGTTTAAACCTATAACAGAATTCCCCGCTGCGACTTGGCCCGTAATGACAATGTGGTTATGGCAAGTAAAATCACTTAATTTATTAAAGTAGGACGCTAGGGGACGACAGAAATAATACGTGAAAAACAACCCCCTACACACGCTTCATCATTAACGCCGGAGTGTCACGCACCGAGTTTTGCCTAAATTAATGTTGGGCATGTTCTGTCATCTGCTTATTAATAATTCGCAAGTATCCACGTGTATGTGCATGTGGACACTTCAGAATTACGGATGCTCTTGTCGCAGGATTGCTTGCTTTGCTCGCTAGGCCGTCTTCTGGCGCTGCTGTCACATGCGAAAAGCTACACCGCAGTGTGTATTTTCGCGGGGTACAAGTCAAGAATAGGCTTCTCCTGCTCTTTGTACTTTTTTTTTCAGACATATAGCGAGTTGAGAAATCCAAAACACGACTAGACGCTTAAGACGAGTGCGGTTTAAACCAATGCACTGCGGAGAAAACATTAAACCAGGTTGAATATAAAGGCTTCGAGCTTTCATTTTTGGTAATTCAATTTACATAAACCAACACTCTACCAGTATCA
Source organism: Rhipicephalus sanguineus (assembly GCF_013339695.2). Lineage (NCBI taxonomy): Eukaryota > Metazoa > Arthropoda > Arachnida > Ixodida > Ixodidae > Rhipicephalus > Rhipicephalus sanguineus. Next base: position 5,724,473 of record NC_051179.1, on the reverse strand, counting down.
AGTGTTAATAATAATAATAATAATAATAATAATAATAATAATAATAATAATAATTGTTGATGTTTAACGTCCCGAAACCACGATATCATTATGAGGGACGCCGTAGTGGGGGGCTCCGCAATTATTGACCACCTGGGGTTCGTTGACGTGCACCTAAATCTAAGATTTATTCCAGTATTCTTATATATGGTTCGTCGACGCTCCGATTCCGTAGTTCCTGCGTAACTGCTGATACTCGACCGAATAAAATGCCTTCTCGTAATCTATGAAGGTTATATATAGGGGTTGGTTATATTCTACACATTTCTCTATCACATGATTGATAGTGTCAATGTGGTCGGTTGTCGAGTATCCTGTACGAAATCCTGCTTGGTCCTTTGGTTAATTGAGTTCTAATGTTGTTCTAATTCTGTTAGCTATTATGTTTGTAAATCGCTTGTGGACAACGGACAGTAAGCTGATCGGCCTGCATTTTTTCATGTCCTTGACGCCCCCTTTCTTGTGGATTAAGATTATGTTAGCATTCTTTCAAGGCTCCGGTACCTCACCGTCAAGAGGCACTTCGTATACAGGGTGGCCACTTTTTCTAACACATTCTGTCCACTCTTTCAACAGATATGATGTTACATGATGCTCACCAGCGGCTTTGCCTCTTTTCCCACCAAGGCTTTCTTTATTTCCCCTGTCGTTACTGGTGGGATGTTCGATTCCTGTGGTCTACTATTACTTCTTACATTATCGTCCTGGTTGCCCCGGCTACTGTACAGATCTTTGTAAAACTCCTCAGCTACTTAAGCTATCCTATCCATACTGTTAGTGACTTTGCCTTCCTTGTCCCTTAGTACCAGTGTTGCGGAGTTCCCACTCCGGAATTGGAATGACTCCGGAATCATTCCACATTTTCGCGATCCCGGAATGGAATGGGAATGGAATTAAGCGCTTTTTGCACGGAATGGAATGTGAATGTAATTACGTCTTTTTCCGAAAATAGAGCAAGTTTTCGTCTACGCGCTGTTTATCAAACTTTTCAATTATCAGTAAGTCAGAACCTTGAATTTAACAATAAAGCAGTATTTTTAAAATGGCTTGGCTTATTACAAGCACGGTACATTTATATAATAATAATACTATCTGGGGTTTAACGTCCCAAAACCACGTTATGATTATGAGAGACGCCGTAGTGCAGGGCTCCGGAAATTTCGACCACCTGGGGTTCTTTAACGTGCGCCTAAATCTAAGTACACGGGTCTCAAACATTTTCGCCTCCATCGAAAATGCAGCCGCCGCGGCCCACGGTACATTTATAAGCAACGCGCCTACTACAACCCTGTCCTTATATAGACTGTGTTGCTCCGAAGTCTCGAGCTGAGAGCTGGTCAGCCTGCACTCCCACTGCTCCGGGGGGGGATCATTTCATTATTATCGTTATCCTTTTTTTTTAGATGCGAAGTATCTTATTCCGGTGGTCGTGGTGGTGTGCGGCGTGACCACCCTTACTGCGCATGCGCATACTCTCTCCACTCCCCCTCTCCCATTTCCCTCTCCCATCCCCCTCTCCACTTCCCCTCTCCCCTCCCCCTTTCCACTCTTCCTCTGAAACACGGGCTAGACATGCCGAAATTGTCTTCTGCGCAACGCCGCGATGAGCACCAGCGCATGCACGTCCTCTCCCCCTCTCTCTCCTCTCCTACGTTGCCCCCTCTCGCACGCCTGCCGGCTGCGTTCTCCGCTCGCCCTGTGAGAATTAACGGCCAGGCTAGAGGGAAGACAAGACGCGCGTAGCGTTCCTCTTCGTGTTCCACGACGCGAGGTCGGTAGCATGCCCAAAGAACGCCAACGGAACGCGATCGTGCAAGTGCTCCGGCTTCGCATCGCCTCATGGTCCCCTGTAGCGGGAAATGGTGTAATTTTTTTGCATCTTTTCTTGCTACGGCTCGGCACATACCCGCGTTCGCATCGCGAGGGCATTGGGGAGGAACGTATTTTCCGACACCCTTAATTGCTACTACTGTAATATGATGCTCAAATTAGTCATGTAGGCGTGAGTACATGTCTTTTTTCGAAGTCGAAGGCCATAACGTATTCTCTAGGTCAACCTTTAGTTAGCCAGAGCCACGGTGTAACCGTGGCCAGAGCCAAGGGTAGACGTGTAAAAGTGTGAACGGTCTGCCAATTTGTAAAAGAGAAACCGAGGCATAAGTCAGTGTGCAAACAAATGCATTATCCCAGCAGCTACTGAAGGGAGAAACAAATTATCCCTGCGCGTTGGTTCCCATTGATACCCCCACACGAAAGCGGCCAGGGGCATAGCCAAGGGGGGGGGGGGGGTTCAACTCACCCCCCCCCCCCGACATTTTTCAGTTTTCCTTGCGTATATAGGCACGCACACATACAAACGCACGCACGAACATACATCAAGTATGGTTGAACCCCCCCCCCCCCCGAAAAAAATTTCTGGCTACGCCCCTGAAAGCGGCGAATACTCTATGCACAGCCTGATCTTTATCTCACGAGCAGTTTAGTACCTGACACACGTAAATAACCTTTGCGACAAGGAAGACATTGCATGCCTGCGCACAGGCGAACACAGAAAGTCCTCCTCACCCCATTCATGCTTGAAAGGCGTGCTTGACAAGCATGAGTGCTGACGAGCAGTGCTGCCCAGTGTTCCATATTCGATGCAAAGGCACAAGGTGCCCGAGCGGTGCACTGTTCCAACTAATACCGGCAGATCTAGAGGATTTTGTTCCCTATTAACCAAATCTTAGTTTTCCCCATATTCACGACCGCTCCAGACGCGTGGCAAAACTGCTTAGTCTTCATCAACGCTACTTTTGTCAGCATAAAAATGCGTTATGTCGTCATTTAGCATTAACACATTTAAGCTTAAACAATATTAAAACACCATTCGTCCAAACACGCTGACCATGCGAATACTATAGGTAGCGGGAGAACTGTCCCTATGGGAATTGGTAGGGTGTATGTACTGCACGAGATATGTCACCAAGCTATACTATCCCTCGACCTTGGTTACGTGCTTTGCGTACTTTTGCAGTTCATAATTAATGTGATGACATCAGCTTTATGGGGCGTTCATTCTTAACTCGATAAAACTATCAGATGCCTTTCATACGCTGAGGAATTACAGGAATGGAATTACGGGAATGGAACTACCCGGCCATTCCCGGAGTGGGAATGGGCTAAGTTTTTTCATTCCGAGGAATTGAAGGGAATGGAATTGCGGCAAGTTCTAATTCCCCGGGATGGAACTGGAATGAAGGCGCCCATTCCGCAACACTGCTTAGTACATACATCTGGTTTTTGCCTGTGCCCAGTTTTCTCTTCACCGCTATGAGGCTTCGTCTGTTCTAGAGATGACTAATAAAAACATAGCACGAAGTCAGTCACGTGCGAGTCGGGCCGGGTCCCCTGCCCCTGCAGCATAAATTAAATAAAACAATACAACTCGGCTTCCTAGATGAAGTTCAGGAGCGGTCTATGCAATTCGCAGATCCATTTGGAATCAACGTCCGTCGACACTGTCGACGAGCTGGAGGTGAGGCTCTGATATTTAAAGAGTACTCGAAAGAGTACAGTAGGCGTTTACTAAAATAAAGTATACATTGATTAGACCGCGTGCGCGTCATTCGCACCATATATGTAACAAACCGTAAGCTTTTATCGCCCTTCGTTGATACTAACTGCTGTTGTTGCATTTTAGAAACGCTGGTTGTGCTTTCGCGTGTTGGCTAGCAGGTGAATGTATACCGCAGATATGTATAGTCGTGAGCAAGATGAGCTGCAACTCTGATATTACCTTTTCAATAGGCTATAGCGACTAAACACAGCGAGCAAGCGCAAAAGTATTCATGACACCAAATGCTCAAACGGAAAGGTGTGTATATGGCAATTCAGTACGTCACATTTACACTAGTACATTACAAGTTTTTGTACACTAAACATTAATTCAATGTTCGGCTCATAATGATGACAACAGAACGTCTTGACGGCATCGGCACGCGATAACGCACATGCCGCTTAAGTGCTACGTCCGATATACATATATACGCTCGGCAATACCTACACTGACTGCGTTCTTCCTTTCACATTTCATGCGTAGATACATGCAGATGCGTTCGGATATGTGAAGTGTTTTACGAAGTAGGAATATTCAAGCGGCGACGTGTTTTTTTTTTTTTTTCGTCTCGTGCTCCCACGGCGCCAACGAGCAGCGGGCGACCGAACGGCTGGCTCGATCGATGTACACATTTTTCCCATAGTGCCTACGCTCCCACGGGCGTTCTGGGATTGCTTGAAAGGGTTTATTAGCAAGAATCTCCCAATGCATTCACCCTCTCTCTATAGGATATCATCTGATGCTTTGCAATCTTATCCTTCAATTAATTTTTATTATATATATCCACTTAATTATTTGTCTGTAAATATCCGCGCAATTAATTACTCCTTTAAATTGCGGAAGGGTGTCTTGAAGGGCCAGTTGGTGCCTGTTACTGCGTTGAAAATAGCGCGAAAACGGGACGAAGGGTAAGGAACAAACAACACAAGGCGCTGTTCCTTTGTTTTCTTAGCTTTCGCGCCCTTTTTGCACTGTTTTTAACGCAGTAACATGTAGCAACTGGCCCTTCAACACAGCCTTCTGTGATTTGTTTATCTAACATCAGGCTCTTTCGCACCCAGTGCTTTGCATAATTCATCAATGTGCCAGCGCTTGTGTAGTTTTTTCCTTAGCCTTTGTCCAGTTTTCGCGCTGTTTTCAACGCAGTACTCCTATAAATCGTGATCTCTCGTAAATGTTTCTCGTAGCACATGTGAGTGATAAATGGCATCTATATTAAAGGAATAATTATCATTGATTACGAATTAATCATATTTATTGCTGCTAATTAACAATATTCTATCATTTGCCGTTATCGTGCTATAACTGCATTGACTGAGATACTAGCTATCTATCTGTCTTAATTATGTCCTACACTGACAGCTTGCACCCCTACATTTAAAATATGTTGAATTCGTTGTCGCCATTCATTAGTAATGCACTGCATGCCAAGGTGTGAATGTAGATCAACATTAGTCACTTGCTGAGAATTCTGCTTGGTTAACCTAATTTTGAAAATTCGCGCAGCTTGCACTGAGTCGCGCAAAGCTTGGCTAGAGGGGAGCTGGTCGACACTTGACTGGTCCTGGCTTGACCAGCCAAGTGTCGACACGTGCAATCACACGCCGATGCACGAAGTGTTCACGGGATCACATTCTAAATCACGAGTATAGACTATAGTTGTTGATCGGGTCCGATTGGGTATTGCTTGTCAATCACAACACCAGGTATGATAATTAGCTTAAGTGGATTAATTAGAATAATTAGCTTAATAGCATTGTAACGGAAGAACAGCGCGAGAAGACAGGGTCGGAAGGGGCACACACACAGCGTTCGTGTGGGTGCCCCTTCCGTTCCTGTATTCACGCGCTGTTTTAGATGCGAAGTATCTTAAGGCGGAGCTCAATCCGGTGGTGGTGGTGGTGGTGGTGGTGTGCGGCGTGACCACCCTTACTGCGCATTCGCATACCCTCTCCACACACCTTCTCTCCACTCCCGCTCACCATTCCCCATGTCCCCTACCCCTCTCCCCTTCCCCTCCCCACTCACCCTCTCCCCTTCCCCTCTTCCGTCCCCTCTCCCTCTCCCCTCTCCCCTCTCCCTCTCCCATACCCCTCTTCACTTCCCCTCTCCCCTCCCCCTTTCCACTCTTGCTCTGAAACGCGGGCTAGACATGCCGAAATTCTCTCCTGCGCAACGCCGCGATGAGCTCGAGCGCATGCGCGTCCCCTCCCCTTCTCTCTCCTCTCCTACGCTGCCCCCCTCTCACCGCCTGTCGACCGCGTTCCCCGCTCGCCCTGTGAGAATTAACGGCCAGGCTAGATGGAAGATACGACGCGCGTAGCGTCCCTCTTCGCGTTCCACGACGCGAGGTCGGTAGCATGGCCAACGAACGCCAACGGAACGCGATCGTGCAAGTGCTCTGGCTTCGCATCGCCTCATGGTCCCCTTTAGCGGGAGGTGGTGTAATTTTTTTTTTCGTTACTATGCTAACAAACCAACTAGCCCACCGACATGCAACAGCTTAATAGGTCTAAGTGGCACATTGGAGACTTGGTGTCGGTTAGCTTGCATCCCAAGTCAGACAAGCCTTAATTATAACTGAATTAGCCTAACTCGCACACTCGACGCTCGGCCCCGAATAGCTTGCATTCGAAGTCAATCTAAGCCTAATGAGCTAATTGTCCTAATTGAAGCTAATTAGGCGCAGTACTATTTAGTATTAATTACGCTTTGCTCGGCACATCTTGTCAAACGCGGCATGGCTACGCACACCAGAATCTCAACTATGCTTAAAGGGACACTGAAGCGGTTTTGAATTCGCGAATTTATTTCAAATTCGGTATCGCGACCTCTTAGAACATGCCTGCGAAGGTTTTTTCCCCCGTTTTTCGACTAAACAACGGCGCTATAAGCGAGCAAACTTTGGCCGAGGCAACGCTCCCCTGCGCGCGCGGAGCGCAGGGTAGGAGGACGGCAGAGAGAGAAACGTGGAGAGGTGACGTCATCGACAGGAACGAGCAGGGCCGTTGCGCCTGTTAGCTTCGGTTTGTTACTTGTTTCTGCTGCGACCTGCTGCCTAGCGAAGCATCAGTTGTGCCAGTTCGCATGGGTTTCTTGCCGTTGCACCATTGTCTTGTTTCGATTAGAGATTTTTGCTGTCCGACATTCACTAGTTGTGTTTGTCGGGGGTTGAAGCGGACTCGCGATGCCGCAGTACTGCGCGGCATATGGCTGCTGCAACACTTTCGGTCGCGATGAGATCGATTTGCATAAGTTTCCTCGGGATCAGAAGATGGCTGCAAAATGGGTCACTGGAGTTAAAAGAAAAGACTTCAAACCTACGAGAGCAAGTGTGCTGTGCTCTAAGCACTTCCATGACAGCGACTACGTACGAAGCCAGTCTCTGATGCAGTCGCTGGGATTGACGATCAAGAACAGCGACGCGATTCCTTCTGTGTTCCCGCACCTGAGGGGGGCCTCGCCCAGGACGTAAGGTGCTTCCGTGTTAAACTCTTTGATATGGCTTACAATGAGATCTCGAAATCGGGTACTCTACATGACAGTCGCATACTTATGACGCAGCAAATATACCGTTTGCATTTCAACACACCATCATTATAGTACTGGCCAGAATTCCGAAAGAGCGACGACATTGTAAACAGAACTGCAATATATGAGCCAAATTATCCGTGCGCAAGATCAGGGGCGTAGGCAGAAATTTTTTCAGGTGGGGCGGGGGGGCACCTCCTTGATCTGAAGTGGGGGCCGGGCAGGAAGATGTGGTCGAGTGTCATTTTGTGCTCTATATGCTGTGGCAAAAAAATCTTGCGCAGTGGCGTAGTCAGCGCGGGGGGGCACGGGCCCGGTGTGCCCCCCCCACCCTGGCTACGCCACTGCGCAAGATTGCAACGCAGCCCGGAGCACATGTCACCACTGCGGCAAAGATCGGCTCTCGTGTGCTTTTTTTTTCTCTCGCGATAGCACACTAACTCATCACATGCTTCTTGCCCGCTGCGAAGTGTGACACTGATTGCGTCAACGCTGCACTTTGAGCAGAGAAATTCACGAACACCTGATGTTGTCGCACGATGTGCGCGCGCAGCGCGGACCCTGCCAATACGCGGCTAAAAGCGACTGCCAATGCTGCTGTTCCCTATCGGATATAATATACACGGCTGAACGTATCACTTCTATCGGTTCACTGCAGTGAAATTAAGCACTAACATGCACCTTGCACGTACCAGTCCATGTTTCCGACGCGGGTGAAGGTTACCGGTTGGGACACGCTTTCTTGTGCCGCATCATCGGCGCTGGCAGCATCTTCGGTCGTCGTTCCTACAGTGGCGACCGGCTCGACATGTAACAGCAACTACACGCCGATTTCAAGAAAAGAAAAGAAAAACACTGCATCGCCTGCTGGAATACGCCGTCAGCTGTCTTCACAATTCCGTCGATGATGCCACGGAGCTTCGACCAATCACAGGCGGCGGCGAGACTCGCAATGCCGGCCGAGGCGCCTGTTGCTCGTTTTCGGCAAAATAGTTGTTTTTCCTAAAGGTGCATTGCAGGTTTCGCTGCAATGCATCTTTTCATAAAACTCGAGCCTTCGAGCCTCACAAACTTCGCCAACATCAGCCAAACTTCAGAGGTTCGAACACTGAATAATCAAGACTGGGTCACTTCAATGATTTAAGCAGGTGAGGGCGCATTGTTTTTATATAAATTTTAAATTCTCTCCCATGGAGTTTCACATAGCACATTAAAGTGGTTCTCGAACCCAGGAAGTTAATGGAAATAGAACAAAACTTCTCGCACTGCGAGATGGACTCCCAGATTGTATGGACGAAGTGATTTAGCCTATATTGAAGCGTTGCACTACAGTAAATGTTTAAAGGTCGATTCCCGTTCAGTGACGGTGCCACTCAGCAGCCAACGCAACAGATGGCGCTAGTTGATGTCCCAAATTCTTGGACATGACTCAGAACAATACTGCGCTAATTGGAGAAGCGTAGCACCTAAGCTTAATATTTTTAATACTTGGTGCTTTTTTCTGAAACACCCTGTATATGCATGAAACGGCACTCTGCGGTTAACATGTTCCGGAATACAACAAAGTACTACAGTGCATTTTACATAGCAAACATTTCGTCACATACATGTACACTTACACACGGAAGCAGCATACGCATACGGCACTTCGTATGTTATTACAATTAATGTACAAATGTTGGTATAATAATGAATGAGATCTTTTACCTGCTAACGTCACGTAGGGCGTGATCTTTTTACGAGCTGGCAGCTGGACAGTAATCACTCGTATACTACATGCAGGCATCAAGTATGCCAGAACGAGACCCCCGTTACGAATGAACGAAAGAAGCAAGAGGTGTGTCAATATTCGAAAATTTCGAATAGCATTCTATTCGATTCGGTACTCGAATCGAATAGCAGACATTCGAAATACCACATGTTTTAACAGCGAAGCTGCTTAGCAAACCAAAAAACTATCGTCACCATGAACGGGTATGTGCCACAGAAATTGGGCAAATCCCACTACTCACCACTGGTCCACTAAAAATGATGAAGGCAACAGTTAGCCCAACGCTGCGAAGCGACGGCGGCGAGCCGAAGATCCCGAGTACGTACAACGAGAGAATACTAGCTAACGGGAAAGGCAGCGGCGGCTGCGGGAAGACCCGAAGCGATGGAAGGCCTACACCAACGATGACGTGTCCGTAGATATGTGAAAGGGGCGAACGCTTGGTTTCGGCGCGTGTTTGTTTCTGGAGTTCGGACATCCATGTCGTCCGTAACCGTCTGTGGTTTAACTCGAAACTCTCTGCGCTGAGAATCAGCGTAGAAATAACCTAGCATCACCTAACTAAAGCCTAGCAACGACCTTGAAACAACCTGCATCACCTAGCTAAGGCACAGAGGAAGCTGAAGCAACCAGATTAGTCTATGGCGAGTCGTCAGCGTCTCGGAGAAAACGACCAAGTTGCGCCTCAGCTGCTCCGCACGTTCGATAATATCTGAGGTTTAACGTCCCAAAACCATGATATGATTATGAGAGACGCCGTAGTGGAGGGCTCCGGAAATTTCGACCACCTGGGGTTCTTTAACGTGCACCTAAATCTAAGTACACGGGCCTCAAACATTTTCGCCTCCATCGAAAATGCAGCCGCCGCGGCCGGGATTCGATCCCGCGACCTTCGGGTCAGCAGTTGAGCGCCATAACCACTAGAGCACCGCGGCGGGGCTCTCCGCACGTTCGAGCCTAGCGCGAGAGAAGAGGAGGCCGGCAAGAAGACAGCATCTGTGGTTGCCCATCGGAGAACAAGCATCAATAAAATATGTGTGAAAGCGAACGCCTCACGTCTTCCCACAAGTCTTCAGAAATGTCCAGTTTCGCTGTTTCAAGCTTTGCGCGGCTTAGTGCAAGCTTCGCGATTTTTTTTCGAATAGTTTTCGAATAATCAGCACCGACGGGAGAACCAGAACACAATGAAACTCTGGAACAGCCGAAGGTCATTTTTCGTCTTTAATCACTGAATTACCAATACGCACGCAGCCCAACATTTTGCGAGATTACCTATGCTAAATTGAATAACGGATGAAGGCGTTTTTTTTTCTTCTTAAAACTCCACTCCTACTCAATTTTTACTATGCTGCATCGCATTAATCGCTTCCTGTCTTCGTCTTGTAATAACTGACGGTGGGGACTACGGCGGCGCTCAGCTTCACTATAGACAACAGACGCGTAAATTGTTTGCGTAAATTGTTCTTGCAGATGCAGCTTTCAACACTGATGCTTTCGGTGCAGAGGCCCATGTTGTAATGTCAGATTTCTCAGTTTTATGACAGATTTAGCTGTAGGCGTGGTGTCTCAATTTCATTTAGAAGCAAGCGACTAAGTATCACCATGATTACGGTAGTCACTGCTGTATTTAAACCTACAGTTGCGAAATATTTTGAAGGCTCTGGTCACTGCTGTATACGAGCTTACCTCGGTATTCATAACCGAAGTATTAGGGTCGGTTAAAAGTAACCGTAATGTTGTTTGGTGAAAGTTTGTGAATGTTTGTTTAAATTAAAATGTTGTAGAGTGTAGGACTTTTGAAAATGGTTGTCTTACTATTGGAAAACTATCCCTAGAGTATTCTATTAGGACTAGATTCGGTGTCATCACTATTGGATTCGTATTCGATTTGGTTTCAAAATTCACTATTCGCACACCTCTAAAAGAAGGGGAATTTTTAAGGGCTCGTTTGTCTTTGTTAGACACAACGTGGCATCAATTCGGCCATAACGAGAATCCCGCTACGAATGAACGAAAGAAAGGGAATTTTTAAGGGCTCGTATTTCTTGTTAAACACAACATTGTCTAACAAAGAAAAACGAGGCCTGCGAAATTCCCCCTTCTTTCGTCCGTAGCGAAAATTAGCGAAAACAACAACAACAACAACAACAACAACAACAACAACAACAACAACAACAACAACAACAACAACAACAACAACAACAACAACAACAACAACAACAACAACAACAACAACAACAACAACAACAACAACAACAACAACAACAACAACAACAACAACAACAACAACAACAACAACAACAACAACAACAACAACAACAACAACAACAACAACAACAACAACAACAACAACAACAACAACAACAACAACAACAACAACAACAACTGGCGCTTGGCCTACTCTGACCGGGGGGAGGAAATTTCCGTGTATAAGATTACAGAAAAGTTATTAAAAGGTGCGTGCGGTTGTTGGTGCGTCACTGTCGTTCTTCCAGGCTCAGCCAGAACAGGCTGGCGTAAGGGGAACCTCTGAACAACAACAACAACAACAACAACAACAACAGCTGGCGCTTGGCCTACTCTGACCGGGGGGAGGAAATGACAGATTCGTCCTGCGCGCACAGCAAACTTCGTTTGCTGGCGCTTGGCCTACTCTGACCGGGGGGAGGAAATGACAGATTCGTCCTGCGCGCACAGCAAACTTCGTTTGCTGGCGCTTGGCCTACTCTGACCGGGGGGAGGAAATGACAGATTCGTCCTGCGCGCACAGCAAACTTCGTTTGCTGGCGCTTGGCCTACTCTGACCGGGGGGAGGAAATGACAGATTCGTCCTGCGCGCACAGCAAACTTCGTTTGCTGGCGCTTGGCCTACTCTGACCGGGGGGAGGAAATGACAGATTCGTCCTGCGCGCACAGCAAACTTCGTTTGCTGGCGCTTGGCCTACTCTGACCGGGGGGAGGAAATGACAGATTCGTCCTGCGCGCACAGCAAACTTCGTTTGCTGGCGCTTGGCCTACTCTGACCGGGGGGAGGAAATGACAGATTCGTCCTGCGCGCACAGCAAACTTCGTTTGCTGGCGCTTGGCCTACTCTGACCGGGGGGAGGAAATGACAGATTCGTCCTGCGCGCACAGCAAACTTCGTTTGCTGGCGCTTGGCCTACTCTGACCGGGGGGAGGAAATGACAGATTCGTCCTGCGCGCACAGCAAACTTCGTTTGCTGGCGCTTGGCCTACTCTGACCGGGGGGAGGAAATGACAGATTCGTCCTGCGCGCACAGCAAACTTCGTTTGCTGGCGCTTGGCCTACTCTGACCGGGGGGAGGAAATGACAGATTCGTCCTGCGCGCACAGCAAACTTCGTTTGCTGGCGCTTGGCCTACTCTGACCGGGGGGAGGAAATGACAGATTCGTCCTGCGCGCACAGCAAACTTCGTTTGCTGGCGCTTGGCCTACTCTGACCGGGGGGAGGAAATGACAGATTCGTCCTGCGCGCACAGCAAACTTCGTTTGCTGGCGCTTGGCCTACTCTGACCGGGGGGAGGAAATGACAGATTCGTCCTGCGCGCACAGCAAACTTCGTTTGCTGGCGCTTGGCCTACTCTGACCGGGGGGAGGAAATGACAGATTCGTCCTGCGCGCACAGCAAACTTCGTTTGCTGGCGCTTGGCCTACTCTGACCGGGGGGAGGAAATGACAGATTCGTCCTGCGCGCACAGCAAACTTCGTTTGCTGGCGCTTGGCCTACTCTGACCGGGGGGAGGAAATGACAGATTCGTCCTGCGCGCACAGCAAACTTCGTTTGCTGGCGCTTGGCCTACTCTGACCGGGGGAGGAAATGACAGATTCGTCCTGCGCGCACAGCAAACTTCGTTTGCTGGCGCTTGGCCTACTCTGACCGGGGGGAGGAAAGGACAGATTCGTCCTGCGCGCACAGCAAACTTCGTTTGCTGGCGCTTGGCTACTCTGACCGGGGGGGAGGAAATGACAGAGATCGTCCTGCGCGCACAGCAAACTTCGTTTGCTGGCGCTTGGCCTACTCTGGACCGGGGCTGAAGGAAATGAGCAGATTCGTCCTGCGCGCACAGCAAACTTCGTTTTTTTGCTGGCGCTGGGCTACATCATGACCGGGGGAGGAAATGACAAGATTCGTTGCCTGCGCGCACAGCAAACTTCGTTTTGCTGGCGCTTGGCCTACCTCTGACCCGGCGCGGGAGGAAGGACATGACAGATTCTTCCTGCGCGCCCACAGCAAACTTCGTTTGCTGGCGCTTGGCCTACTCTGACCGGGGGGAGGAAATGACAGATCGTCCTGCGGCACAGCAAACTTCGTTTGCTGGCGCTTGCCTACTCTGGCCGGGGGAGGAAAGGACAGATTCGTCCTGCGCGCACAGCAAACTTCGTTTGCTGGCGCTTGGCCTACTCTGACCGGGGGGAGGAAATGACAGATTCGTCCTGCGCGCACAGCAAACTTCGTTTGCTGGCGCTTGGCCTACTCTGACCGGGGGGAGGAAATGACAGATTCGTCCTGCGCGCACAGCAAACTTCGTTTGCTGGCGCTTGGCCTACTCTGACCGGGGGAGGAAATGACAGATTCGTCCTGCGCGCACAGCAAACTTCGTTTGCTGGCGCTTGGCCTACTCTGACCGGGGGAGGAAATGACAGATTCGTCCTGCGCGCACAGCAAACTTCGTTTGCTGGCGCTTGGCCTACTCTGACCGGGGGGAGGAAATGACAGATTCGTCCTGCGCGCACAGCAAACTTCGTTTGCTGGCGCTTGGCCTACTCTGACCGGGGGGAGGAAATGACAGATTCGTCCTGCGCGCACAGCAAACCGCGTGTAGAATGTGCGTCGTTACGGCCTCACGAAGCGACTGCTGCAAAAATTTTTGAAATCGGTCCGGTAGAAGCGGAGTTATAGTGATTTGTCGCGCTCGCATGATAACAATGAATGTGTACATGTGGACGTTTTCCGGGAGTTTCTTGTTGTGATTTTTGCTACTTTCTTATTTAAAAGGGCGCTTTACAGTATGACGTTCAGGTTGGTCGCGAATAGGGGCCAAAACTTCTTTAACTGGTGTATTTTCATTTTATAACTGACAGACTGAGTCCCTGGCTTTCGTGTGGCTCTGATCCAGATTAGCTTTCTAGCGACCGTCCGTCTCTCTTTTGTCCCTCTCCCACAGTAGTGAGGTTGTCATCGCCATCACAACGACAGGCCTGCGTTTTTTATCAATTCAGCGGGAAGTCACCCGCCAGTTTTCTTGAGCTGGTTTAACCGCTTTTAGGGTCCTTCAATGTTTCAACTCCCATCGCTCTCCCTTTGCAGTGAGGCAACGGCCCCAGAACTCAAGGGCATTTTTCGGCACACTCTGCGAGAACTGTTTTCTGATTGTTTACTTGTAAATTTAGCTGAGTCTACTCTTTTCTACCAAGCTGTCAAGATGAGAAAGAGAACTACAGAAATTCAGCAAAGTAGGGTACTTGTAAAGAGGTATGGGAAGACATTCAACGATTTTGAAAGACACAGGTGTTAGTATTCAGATTAAAATTAACCATAAAAATTTCCCATTTCATTACTTGATTTCTGTGCTGCAAATGCAGTGGCTTCTAGTTGTAAGCTGACTTTGTACACGATATGTTTCTTGCTCGTAGGGTGCTGCGAAAATCATGCCCTTCAAACTCATTACACCCACAGAAACACGAAATATGTTTCTGCATAGATAAAATGACGCCCCAATGCTTCTAGTTACGTTGTACAAAACAACAGACGTAGTGAAGCGAGCCTTACTTCGCCTTCAAGAGTAGAACGCGACAGCATAATCGGGCCCCGTGCACATCGTTTTCAACCATGCCGCGCGGAAAGGAACGTTCGTGCGCGTAACATTGGCTGTTTCGAACTATCCTAGAATGTCTACTGCAAGTGCAGTTGCGAAGCGCCCACTACGCCATTATTCTTCCATTTGCTAATTTCCGAAGTACTCACTACGCGTCAGTTAGGTGCCACGCGCATCTGTGCACTTTGTAATGGTTGGGCAGCTTTAAAGGGACACTAAAGGCAAATGTTAAGTCGACGTTGATTGTTGAAATAGCGTGTCAGAAACCTCGCAGTGCTTGTTTCGTGCCAAGGAAATGCTTATTATTAATGAAAAAATCAGGTTTAGGTGGTCCGCACAGCGTTAGCGCATTTCAAATCATGCACCTGAGAAGACCTAACGTAGCATTTGCCTTGCGCAACATTGCCCGCCGTTACTGCCCGGCAGCGGACGTCGTGGTTTCTGCTCTCAAGGGCACATTACACAACATCGCATGGCCACGGCCTTTTGTCGGAGTTTCCGCTAGAGCGACTTTCATGAGCGTGCAAGGCACACACAGCAGTACGCGATAACGAAACTACCACTGAGACGCGACCGCGCGAGCGGAGCGCAGCCCGGCGAAAACGAAACTTTTGCACAACCCGTGTTGCACAACGTCTTGCAAATCTCGGAATGTTCTTTTTTATAATGAGTAGCTTGACTACTAGTGATAATTTGTACTCAAAACTCTTGAAGCCATCGGACTCGTTCCAGAACGTCCCACTGCTGGCGCATACAGTGTCCTACATTTACCTTAAAGGGACTGTCTACCGTCCTTCATCGCTTTTCTGTTTTGTACCGCAATAGAAAGCGTACCGTCTGAAGTGTCCAACCTTGCAGCGGTTTCTCTGGACAGTGAGTAGAAATTTTTAAAACAGAATTTTTCCATCTGCGTTCGGTCTTCTTCCATTGGCGTGAAACATGCCCACAACACTGGTTGGTGGACGCGATGACGATTGTTGTGCCGGTAAAAATTAAAACCGAAAGCACATCTGATTTCTGTAGGATTACTTTATTTTCGCTGAACACTTTGAATGTAACAGTGGTTTTCAGCGCGCTAGCGGTTAAATAATGCCTTATTATACGATTACAGAACACTTATTTTTCTGTAATCGCAGTCTATGCGTTTATTTTAGCTCTGCTGCCGCAATCCAAGCCAAGTCGATTCATCAAAAAGAGACAATATATGTGCGTCTTCACAGCGCAGGACATGTGAGACATCCTATCAACAATACAGCGGCGCAGTGCGACCAGCGCGGAGAGCCGCATGGCATAGCGCATGAGTTGAAGCAGAAAAAATCGAAGACAGCGCCGCAAGCAGCGCCACCGGGCGCCTTTTTGGATGCGTGAGGAAAAAAAAGGCATAAAATTACTCTCTGACGCAACCGAAAGGTGCCTCAAGTGCGTAAAATACAATTTCACGTTATACATGTTTGTTTTTAAGCAAAATGAGTCTACTTTCGAGGATTTCTTGTCATACCAGTGGATTGAACCACATCGCCGTTGGGTGACGCTAGCGGTCATTCTTTCACGATTTTCAACATCGAATTAATAATTAATTTACTTTTTTGTGGGGCAAAAGCATGCTCGTTGCCGCCGATGTGACGAACGATCTTCTCATTTTCACCACAATCAGAAAAATTTTTCCGAGCGGTAGACACTCCCTTTAATTTCTTGATTACTAGAGCACTGCTATTAATAATATTGACGTTTTAGGCGTTCTCAGACATTGACCTTTCACTCTGACGTAAATTTTTTTTTGCCTTTAGTGCCCATTTAAACCACCATCTCTTTGCTCAATTCAGATAATTTGACGCCTGGCGCGATTCTAAAATTCTGCCACGCAATAGTAGGGTAAGGCGGGGCAAAATGAGACGCGGGGCAAAATGAGACGCGGGGCAAAACGCGACATTTTGACTTTGCCGCCCTCTACAGCTAATACAAAAAGTACCTTTTCTTCGTTTCTCTATTTCAGCGATAGGTGCCGGTAGTTTTCGACGTTTTTGTGTAAAAGTTGACGATCGCTCACAGCGTTTACGCGGGAAAAATTGCGCGGCTGATGTCAGCAGTGTCAGTGTGTTCGTGACCCGCCGAAAAGGGGCGTAATTCTGATGCGTGCATGAAGCTACTCCGGCGTCAGTCCAACAACGCAAATATTTACGTTGTTAGGTACATGCCCCCAAAAGTTTAGTTCATTCGGTGCCATGGGCCAAAGGGGAAATATTTTTGGAATATGGACATGTGAGTGGGGCAAAACGCGACAAAAAGACATTGAATTGCCTTAGAGAGTGTCTTATTGAGTGAACCATTTATTTACGCTCATTATGTATAATATTCTTTTGTTTAGGATGGTGCGGACGTGCACCAGGATATCATCTAGAGCTTCCTGGGTAGAAAACGACTTGAAAAATGAACTGAATGTTGTTCGAGAGTTTTGGAGTAACACAGCGCCGGGTTCTGTATTGATTCAATGCGTGGGGTGCAAAGACTGTGTTCATGAAGACTGCGTGAGGGCCCACGGAGTGAATTTCAAGTGCTGTAGTGTAAGAACTGAAGGGATGAAATTTTTTCACACCGTCTCGTTTCGCCCCACGCAGCGTCTCGCTTTGCTCCGCAGATTGGGGTAAAGTGAGGCACCTGGTGCATTTTACAGCGAAAGCTGTTATGAGCTCATTTCAACGGCCGTTTTTGGTGGCGTAGTTGTCCGCCGCCGCCGCCGCTGCCGCCGCCGCCGGTGTCCGTAACCACTATCACTCGAAATAAGAAAAAAAAACGAAATAAGAAAAAATTTCCAGGATGGAACGGGGTTCGAACCTGGGCCCTCGGCGTGGGAGCCCAGTGTTGTACCTCAGAGCCATGCCGGTGCTTGGAACTGCCTTGCAAAAAAAAAAAAAAAAAAAACGCTATACAGGCTTCATGTCCAGAAGGAACCACATTAACATATGTAATTTAGTGTGGTAGAAGAGTGAAATAACAACCACGCACCACACAACGCGAATTCTGTAACTAGGCGTCACACAATGCGAATTGCGCAACGAGTGGGCTGTTGGATGCTTCCAACCCACTACAAGGGGCTCTGCAATAATTCTTCATCGTCATAAGGCACAACACCAACAAAGTGCGCATAATGCCTTAGATGTTTTTAGCGGGTACCACGGCTCTCCGTAGAATGACGAAAAATGGCATAGTGGCTGCTTCCCTACTTCACAGAAATTATGATTTATAGTTAAATAGCAACCGGGCGTCACACAATGCGAATTACGTAACTGGTGAGCCGTTTAAAGCTTCCAACCCATTACAAAGGGCTGAGCCACAATTCTTCATCGTCATCAGTCGTCACGTAAACAAAGTGCACATAATGCCTTACATATGTGTAGCTGGAACCTCGCTTCTGCGCACAATGACGAGTAATGGCGTTGTAGGTGCTTCCCAATTTCACAAATATTGATTTATGGCGTAGTGGGTACCTTGCTAGTGTACTTGTATTAGTAGCCCCAAGTAGAGTGTACTAGAAGGATCTGAGTGGGACGAACGGAGCGCTCTTGTCGAGGCGGCACTCGTTGACGGAATAGGGGGTGCTGCGGGCGAACTGGATTGGTCGCGACCGAGCGTGCCGGGGCGCACCGGCCGCGCTTTCTCGCGTTTCGCCCTGTTTTTCTATTTACAGGATCTATATACAGACATTAGGGTAGAAGAAAACAAGTGAGAATAAATTCAAAGTGACTTATAAGGCTTTCCAACGAAAGCGTGCCGTGTATTCTTTTCCGTGTTCCCTCTAGAACACGGACAGCGATGCGTCAATGATACCAACTGACTGATCCGGTCATATTTCTCTAAGAAATTGAGCACTTAAAAGTGTCGTGGTGGCAACTGCATAAATTAGAAGTGAATGCGGTGTCAGTGCGCTAATTTTCTACCATGGAAATTTTTAGCGGCAGTCGTTCGTTTGTCTGAACGCCGTAGAGTGATAGCTGCCGTTGACGTACTACTTTTGCAGCTTTTCGCACACCCCTCGAAACTGTCGGGATACTTCAGTATTCTTTTTAATTATTGCAATTACTTACAATATTTTGAGCATGCTGCGACCGCACGCAAGATTACTCAGATATACCGAGAATCCTCTACACAGATTTAACTACCAGTGCTAACCTTGTAAACAATTTATTGCTTTTAACCACGGTTTCAAAAAAATGTGGAGCTTAAATGTTATAATAAACGCTATGGTGCAGGCTACCAAAGTAGGGAGTGCAGAGTGAGAGTGAATAACCGAGAATAATGCTTTGGCAGAATTAAAGGCCGAAAACAAGGGTTTTAAGATTGCTGTAATTGAATCAATTAGGAGAAAATAAGGGTCCAGATTTGCAACAGAAGGCCCACTTGACTATGGTCAAGTGGGCATTCTGTTGCAAGTCTGGACCCTTAGTGGCTTTGGACCAAGTCTACAAAATTTTCGACCATTTGAGTCAACAGAACAAGCAAATTCCTGTCAACGTGCTTGCTGCTGGGCCAGACAACTGTGTTGTCTGGCGCAGCAGCTTCGTCGTTAAATCCCCTTCGGTAATAGACGAAGTGCTGAGTGCACCTGGGCATTTCAGAAATTTAGATGCTTAAAGAAGGGCTTCCTCTGCCTGCAATACAGTTCTTGCAAGTCCTTCAGAAACTAGCTTTCCATTCAGAAATGTTATGTAACTAGCCTGCTCGATCACGCTCATGTGAAAAAGGACTGCCCTCTCTGAAGTGACAGTGCCAGAGCACGTATCCAACTTCGACAGTGTATAAACAGCGCCTTCATAGCCAGGGAATTGATGCACCGACCAATATTTAGACGGAGTCCTCAGTTCTCGCAAGTTTTCTAGTTTCAACGACGCTGTCGACACGTCCTGCACGTCGCCTTGACTTTCAAAGTCCTCGTCGACAGGCGTGCTCGTGCAGGCTTTCTTGCTATTCTGGGGTCCCGGCACGGTAGGCGCTTCCCGTTTACGAGGAGCGCGTTTAGTAGGCAGTTTCGTGTTCAAATATTTCGGAGCGTTGGGCAAGGCTGTAGGCACTGCGTCTGGCGTCAGCGCGGTAACACCGCGGGCGATTCTCACTTCTTTGCCGTCAATGATGTGGACGTATTCACGCAGTATGTAGCGGTCCTCGAAGTGGAGCTCACACACTGCACAGTTTTCCTCGAGAGCTTTGTCGCTGCGATGGAGGTTCCTTTCCCAGATTTTTCTTCTACTTTCATCTTTTGGAACGCTAAAAAGCGATAGCTTCCTTTCTGCTTTGACGCCGACATAGCCTGTGCGGCATCCCGGTGCGTAGCAATGGCGAAGCCTAGCTTTAGTCATGCCGAAGTCGTTGGCACTCAGTCATTTGGGCATTATAGGCTCCCACCACAGCACAGTAGTAGACAGAGACAAAACAGCAGCAGCGCTCACGCAGCTAATATGTGAATGCGACGACGAACACACTTGGAACACGTCCGAACCAGTGCCGCCAGTGCGAACACCACCAATCCACTGCGACCGCAGCGCCGCCACGCCAACTGTCAACGAACCGCGCTTCGCTACGATGCAGGTGCAGAGCCGGCTGCTCGTCCCACTCAGAACTTCTAGTACACTCTACCCCAAGAGAGTTTACAACGGGCTCTAGAAATGCCGCTCTTCCAGCTTTCGCTGTGACTGTGCTGCGCTTTCCGCGCAGGCCTGACATTTTTTGTTTCATTTTAAAATAAACTTTTTTCTTTTTAAATAATCTTTTGTTTTCTTTTTTTGTGTTCTTGTTTTTTTTCGTGTTTCTAATATGCTTTCATTATGCTATCAATACAATATCGCTAGGAGGTCCTTCTGACAGTGTTTACTTCGGGACCTCCTTCTGTAATACTTATGAACCATGTCACATGTATTTTCGTGATGTTAGAATAAACTTCAAACTTCAACAGTCCCAACATCGCCATATTTATGTAGCACATACCTCGTACCCAAAAGAAAGTTCGGGCGTTGATGTTTTATGGTGCGTAACAAGTGAAATAAAAAATTATATTCACTATTTTCACATTTTTGTGGCATTTTGCACCGCCTTACCCTACATGTTTTAAGGCGACCCCTCCCAATACATGACATTCTTATAGCGTTATTTTACGAAGCAGTTTCAAGCACTGGTGTGGCTTCGTGGTTGAACAGCAGCTTGTCATGCACAAGGCCTGGGTTCGATGCTCAGACGGGCCGAAGATTTTTTATTATTTACTTATTTGCATCTGTCTCGAATTTTAGCTCACGGACAACGACGCCGCCGCCAAAGCCGACACCGACACCGGAATTTCTGTGAAACGAGCTCTTTAACGCTGTCGCGTTAACATTGGGGCAGCTCCGTACTACGGTGCGAAGACTGAGGAAACAGCGGTGCTGGTTGCATTACCCTCCTCCTTTCCCTCCTCTTCACCTTCTCTTGCCTTTCCCGCTCCTTGCTTTACTATAATATACAAGTATATTCTATGCTTTACACTCTGCCATCCTCCTTACCCTCAAATCACTCCTCCTCATCCTCACTTTTCTTTCTCACCCCTTGCTATACTTTTCCATACATTGCTATGCTATGATTACCCTCTCCCCTCATCCTTTCTCCCCTCCTCACCCCCACATATCACTCCTCCTCACAATCACATCCCTTTCCGGCCCACTTGCTATATCATACTATAGATGGCTACGCAATGCCTTACCCTCTCAGAAGATCTTATGTAGGGATTAGTTAGAACATAATGGATGAAAAAGTCAGCGATTCAAAGTTCACAAAGAAGGCAGACACGAACGATGAGACGAAGCGCATCCAGCAACTGATTTAAAAGTAGACAAGAAGGGGTGGGTAAAAACATAAAAGGATAGGGCACTGTTGGCAAACCGCGCATGGGCAAACGTGATTGCTAACAATTGTAAAAACCCTTGTATTTTTCTTGGAAATTTACGTTACCAAAATGCCAAGTCAGAATCCAAGATGAAAGATGTACGGCGACCAAAATCTTTGTTTCACTAGAAATGCAACTTGCTTGTCTTTAAGTGCAACGGACGGAGAGCTCACGCATGCGCCAAACTGTCCCGGCGGCATAGCGTACGCTTCTACAATTGTCTTTTTTTTATTTCGGTTCCTGCTGTGTCAACATAGTTTTGGCACTGAAATGCGGGTTACGCTTACAGGCAGATTGCAACTATATTACACATATTCTTTTGTTCCTGTAGCCTTTCGTTGAGGCACCTGCCCGTCTGTCTAATGTATAATGAGCCGCTGGACAGAGGAATCCTATAAACTGTATACTTTTTCCTTGCACTCAACAAATCACTTGACACGTTTGACGTTACATGTTGCTTCTCGGGCGTCTTCACCAGTGCTCTACATGTTAATTTTAGACACAAACCTATCGATTTTTTGGGTGCCGAGAATATCATTGGCCCATCGCACCGGGAAGCCATTATTTTTAATCTGTGCGTTATTGTGTGCAAGAACGGCAACACAACCACCGGATTCCTGTTTATTTTCTAACACGAAAGTGCTTTATGCCGGGGTCCACTGAGACTTTCATGACGTATTTCCGTCACTGAAATACGTCGGCAAAATGAAGGCCATGAAATGGCAAAAAAAAACTGTCAAGAAGTTTTGATGGCAGGAGTCGAACCCATGACCTCTCGGTCCGCGATGATGGCTGGCAGGAGTTTAGCCCGCTGAGCTACCGCCAAACAAATAACGGAGGCTACATGAACGCGCCTTTTAACTTTCACACTTTCCTCTCTCAGTGCTCTTGGATGGATGCTATGGGCGTCCTCTATATAACGGGTCGGTGAGATGTGTGCCACCAGGTTAAAAAAAAAAAAAAAAACGCGCCGTTTTTTTCAATGTAAACTGGAATGGTGCGTTTACACTGGAAATGTGATGTCTTCAACGTTTTAAACACCGCGGGGTGGCTTTAGCCCGAGCCTCGCTCATAGCATCCATCCATATCGACAAACAGCTCTCCGACGCTCGCCTGGCTGTCGCAACGCTTTCCCCGCTCGCCCTGTGCGAATTAACGGCCACGCTAGAAGAGACGATGCGCGTAGCGTTTCTCTTCTCGTTTCACGACGTTTTGAAGGAGTGCATATCAAGTTTCAGTGTTTATTATGTGCCCGTTGATGCCATATATGCACGGGTTTCACCATATGCGGTGTCCACATATATGTTAAGAACTTCAGCTGCAGCAAGGGTTAAATCATGATCATGGGCGTTAGTCGTAGGTACGGTGATGTGCCACTAGGTGTCAACGTGAGTGCGTCCACATGAAGCGGTGCTATGTCTCCCAAACAACAGTAGACATTGTACAAGCTCTGACATACCAATGCACTATAAACAATCAACTGCTACTGGGACGACACGTTTCACTTTCGTGTTATACCGATTCCTATGACATAGGGATCAGCCATCTTTTTCTTTAGCTTTACCGGGATTGTTTCTTTAGCTTTACCGGGAACACCTAAGGGGTGGCACTTCTCCGGATCTTTAAATAAAGTTCTTCGTACCGTACCGGGAACACGCGAACTTACGCAGCTGTTCAGTGTGTTGATGCTTTTGCTGATGATGATGCTTAAATATGTCTCAGCGCTTTGTAACAAGTGGGCCTTTAAAACACGCTCTCATCGTGTAATTCACATGTTTTGACGCCTGGTGCGATTCTACGCGTCTGCCACGCAATATTGCATGCGTTAAGGAGACTCCCTCCACTATATGACATTCATATAGTGTTCTTTTTTTTTTTCGAAGCAGTAGAACACGTGGTAGAACACGTGCTTCCCACGCTGACGGCTTGGGTTCGGTTCTCACTTGAACCCGAATATTTTAATTATTTATTTTATTTGCATCTTTCTCGATTATTTATGTAGTGTTCTTTTTTGTCAAAGACGTTTCAAGAAATAGCGTGGCTCTGCGGTAGATTACCTGTTTGTATCAGACGGCCTCGGTTCGATTCTCACTCGAAACCGAAGATTTTTATTATTTATTTTATTTGGGTCTTTCTCGATTTTTCGGTCACGGACAAGATGCATCATTTTTCGCTCACAACCAGCGACGCCGTCACCGACGCCGACACCGGAATTTCTGCGAAACGAACTCTTTAACGCTGTTGCGTTAAATTCCTGATACCATGAGAATAAATTGCTTGACTCGTATCCCACGAAGTAAAATGCACTCCATTGAAACATTTCACGTGCAACAGCAGCGCCAGAAGACAGCCTAAGGAGCAGAAGCAAGATCGGAGGGGCGGAATAAACATCCGCCGTGGTAACTGGAATACCTCATCGCGAAGCAAGAGCGTCCGTAATCTGAAAAAGTTCACATGCTTGCACTTATGCTTGCAATAGAACATTCCTAAGCTTAATTTCGGCGAAGCTTAGTGTGTGACACTCCCGCGTTAACGACGAAGCATAAATGTGTGGTTGTGTTCAACGGGGCGTATCTTTTTGCCCCCCAGTGACCCATGTCGGCGACTTTGGACTAATAAATGTTAGTACTGCCCTCTGAATTTTGTGAAGTGCTTATTGGTAGTATCGCATGACTGATTTTGTGAAGATGAGCGACAGCGTAGTCAAAGGCACCGAATAGGTGTGCTATAGAGGTTGTCTGAACAGGAAAAACTCAGAGGGTTCCTTATGCAATCGCCTAAGACGACTCGAAGGCGAAATCCATTTCCCTGTTCTTTTTATTCTCGGTCGACGTGCTGATCCTCCCCTCCCCCGCCATATTCAAAAGCTTTCCGAACTTAAAGGGAGGCTGAAGCACTTAAAAAAATGTCTTTGGAGTGTGTAATCATAGTTTGATCCCTGCTGCATTCGAAAACCAATGTAATAATTCACAGATGAACGCAAATATATATATAGCATTTCTTGGCAAGAACCGCGGCTGCAGCCGCAGGGCTTCTTGAGATGCTGAGTGAAGGCGGTGACGTCATCTTCGGCGTGCCGTGTCATTGGAAACATCAGCACAGTTAAAGAAAGCATGGCCTTGCGATCAGTTCCACAAACGCACGCAGCCGGAACTAGTCACGGAGGCCACGGTTGAAGATACGACTGTGCTGCGCGGCTCCGCCAAAGCTACCGACGATGACGTAGTTCCGGTTAGTTTCGGCGCGTTCGCGTGGGCGGAGCAAGACGAACTTTTCTTTTGCGTATTTTAAAGCTCCTGCTGCCAAACAGCGGAAAAAATTACGCCATTGTCGACAATAATGTTGGTCCTTCTTAACAACAATGTTTTACCGAATTGTAAAAGCTCTACAGCTTCCCTTAAAGGTGGTTTTCAAGATGCCTCCAGGATCGGAGGCATTGCAAGCTTTCTGCTCCTCACAAGGTTTTGCAGAGCCTCCGTGATTGGCCCGCCTTGACCAAGCAACGATGTCCTTCGATGTCGCCACCAAGGTATATGTAAACTGGTAGCGTAACTTCCGTGGAAGCCCACGTGTCAAGCCGGTGGCTAGTTGTTGCAACAGTCGCCATCTATGTGAGGAGGGGACAAACAGAATTAAAAAAAAAGAAAAAGATGACGTCACAACCGGAAGCGGAAATGACGTCACGTTTTAACGCGATGGGCGCGAATTTATGGATTTTTTTGACAGGGCGCCGCTTCTTACTTTTTTTTTTATAGCTGCACGTTCTTTTTCTTATCACTACGACGGCTCCATAATGGAAGCCTGCAAGATAACGGGAAGACGAAAAAGACAGACTTGATAAATAAGGTGTATTTTATTGGCGAAATATTGCAGTTGAACAGGATATTACCCCAAAATATATAACACAGAAATCAGAAGTAGCAT
This sequence comes from Rhipicephalus sanguineus, assembly GCF_013339695.2. Classification (NCBI taxonomy): domain Eukaryota; kingdom Metazoa; phylum Arthropoda; class Arachnida; order Ixodida; family Ixodidae; genus Rhipicephalus; species Rhipicephalus sanguineus. The sequence goes on along the minus strand of NC_051179.1, from coordinate 5,698,869 downwards.
AACAATTCAACGTGCACACAAACCTTGCACACGTGTTGCTCTTGCATCCGTAGACAGCGCAGCGTTTCTTCGCGTAGCGTGGCGGACTCATCGTCCCGAAGGGCGACAGCACGCCGGCCGTGCGCTGGCAAAACACAGTCACTGAAACGGTTCCCGATGGCTGCGATGGGCTATATTACCTTCTGCCAAGTACCACGACTAGAAAACAACGCTTATGCGAGGAAATCACCTACGGACGACAGGCACAAACCTACTGCGCAAAAACAAGCGACGCCATTTGCATCTGAAAATGCGCAAAACCGTTGGCCCATGTAACCAGACTGCCTGCATGTGCCCGCTGTTTCTGAAAATAAACGAAACAAATTGGCCACTCAACCACATACCCAAGGCTAAACTTTGATTAAAATAATCTACTAATTTAATTCGTGACAAATAAAATTAAAAGTAATGAAAATAAACGCTTAATTAATTGTTTGTTTTCATTATTTGTCCCCCCCCTCACCTAGTAGCGCTATAATCGTCACGCGGGTGTTGGATGTTTGTCGCAATAGGTTTCCGACCACTTTTCGTTCCGACTTTCGCGACCTATTTAGATTGACCTTGGTCGCCACTACGATGTCTCAAAATCTGGCGATCTGCGACGTCATCATGACGTCACAGAATGACGTCATTAATGACGTCATGTTACTCTGAGGTAATGTGACTTTTGGTACGCTGACTGCACGTACACGCACGTACACAAGCACGCGCATATTCACGTGAGCATCACGTGACTCTAGACCCTCAATTACATTTTTTGCATCCTTCGACGCCGTCGCCGGTCTCGCGAAGTATCGTCACATGTCGCCAAATCTCGAAGACGCCGGCAGTCAATTTTCGCGTTTGATGAGACACCTAAGGCTTTCGCATTAGAAAGGGCCTCATACCAGTTGGCTGATGTTTCTATGGGCTGTGTATTCGTCAGGTGCATCATAAGCGCGGCATGAAAGTCATGTCGTACATGATATGCATGTCCCAATTTTCATGTTAGGACCTGTCGTTTATGTTCTTTATACAATCATGTCATGCCATATCAATATTGGTATATATCCAATGAATGAAACGGCCGCGAACGCACCATGAGCGTGGCATGTAAATCATGCCGTACATGGCATACATGTCATGATTTTAATGTTATTACTTCTAATTTATGTTCGGCATATAGTCACGTCGCACCATACAAGTTTTGGTATCTATCAAACTAGCGAAACGGCTGCGAGCGCACCTTGAGCGTGGAATGTTGAGCAGTCATGCCGTACATGACATGCATTTTATGATTTTGATATTACCACCTGTCATTTATGTTCATCATGCAGAAATGTCACGCCATACGAATTTTGGCACATATTCATTTAATGACACGGCCGCGAGCGCCCCAACGCCGTGTCTTGTAAATCATGATGTACATGACATGGATATCATGACTTGCGCGTTACGACCAGTCAATTATGTTCGTCTACACTCTTGTCACGCCTTACCAATTTTGGTATACATTTAATTAACGAAACGGCAGGGAGGGGACAAGACCGTGGCATGTAAATGATACCGTTCATGATATGCATGTCAAGATTTTGACCTTATGACCTGTCATTTATGTTCGTCATGCAGTCACGTGATGCCACACCAATTTTGGTGCACATCCCGTTAACGAAACGGTCAAGAGAGCACAAAGTCGTAGGCGGCTTGATAGATAGATAGATAGATAGATAGATAGATAGATAGATAGATAGATAGATAGATAGATAGATAGATAGATAGATAGATAGATAGATAGATAGATAGATAGATAGATAGATAGATAGATAGATAGATAGATAGATACCATTATGAGGATGACCATGATTACTAAATAAATATAGATGTCAGTGCTAATATTAAAACGCTACAACGCCATTTCGGATACTTTTCGTTTGACAGCACTGAACACTAGGTTGCATATAATTAATAGATCGTAATTAATCTTGATTACTAATCAAGGATAACAATTAGCAGTAGAAATCCATTATATGAAATTATGATCTATCGTCTGATCGTAACTATATACCTTGAAATACCATCTATACAATACACGTGCTTCTACACTATGAGCTTGCGCCCATAAATTTCAAATAAATTGTTAGATTCTTTATTATTATTTATTACTATTACCAATTTCCTATACGTCAGCGTGATAATGTGCATCGCATCTGCAGATTTTTCTGAGTTTTAACGTGATCAACATGCACTTTCTCATCAATTTAGCGACAGGCATTTTTTTACCCCTGTAGGGCTGCTTTCCCGTAGTAGAAATTAGAAAAACTCTTCGGGAAAAAAATCCAGCCAGCGCAATCATACCAAACTGCAAGCACATGGAAGGGTTGTCGTACTGTACATGCCACTAGAGTGCAATTAGCGAATACATGATCGTTGGGCTACAATTAACTTTTGAAAAATCACCCCATGCATTTTCAGCGGATCCACGAAAGTGTCTCGGGAAAAACATCCAGCCGGCGAATTCAAACTAATCGCGATGTACAGCATAAGAACGTTGTCAGCGTTAAGTCCCTTAAGTGCAATTTGCGAAAATTAAGGTATTCTTCAGTAATCAATTTTTAAAGAACGCTCTCCATAGCGTTACGCCGAGCGCTTCCCCTTAGGGTCGACTTTGCCGCAGTACTCTATGTCCCAGATTGCTGGGCATGGATACCTAACAGGGAAACAAACTCTCAGAACCGTCATCCATATTTGAGTCATTTTGAAGGTAGATATGTCGTTGGAATCCTGGCGCAAAATCCCCATCAGAAATGACCCCATTTATGAAATATGGGAAAGGTCTTTCACATGGCAACACTAGCTGGAATTTTGTACAAACTATTCCTACCCGCCCCCCACTCTTACCTTCGTCACTGTGCCCTGGCCCTTGCGGGAGTAAATTTACGTGACTGCGGCTCGTAAGCTGAGGTGAGTTTGAGACCCCTGGCATAAACAGTGAAGGTGCAGTTAGCAGATAAGCGCGTCATACATTTGCTATTTGGTCAGTCGTCGAAAACGAAAGGTTATACGGTAAAAGGTAGCTAATTCGCACCCCGTTAATTAGCCGAATTGGATAATACGGACGTGTTCTCTGGTCCTGGCAAGCTTATGCATTGTTTAATTTTATCGAACTCTCGTTAATTCGGTCATATTTGACCGCAACCCGGTTAATTCGGACGATCCTCTGAGCGCTCCAAGCACGAAGCGCCACAAATGCTCGACTCACAGGAGGGAAAACAGCGTTCGTGAACAACTCAAACGCTGCGGTCCTTCATAAAGGCGTGGTCGCCATCTACGATCTAGCCATTAATCGCGTTATTGGCGACCAAAGACTTCGACGGCTGCGGCCCACTTGCTTCATCTTCGATTTTACTCGGCATACGCGAACTGCGTGGGCGATATATCTATGATCGCGTCCATAGCGCCTGCGGCAACTGCGGGTCAAAGCTGCGACAAGCAATAATTTCGTTTTCACCGCGTCCCTTCAGAACTGCGTAGTCGCCACCCATTATTGTGCATTAGCGAGCCAGGTTTATTCAGCAGCGGATGCTGTGCTGAGCAGTTTCGTTTCGACTGTGGGCGCAGGCCGCGCGCGCGCCTTCGGAACTGCGTTGACGCTGTGATCCCGTCTTAATTTAGCAACCACGCTTCCATCCGCAGCGGACGCGGCACTCGGTAGCTTCGTTTTGACTTCGGGCAATGCGCGCGCAGTGTCACGCAACTCGAACATAGTGGAAGCTGTTGAAGATGAAGAGCTTCAGCCGCTGTCCACGTGCTGGAATAAAATTCGGTTGCGGCATTATGATGAATGAACGCTCATTTGCCGATCATTTCTCCGGCGAAAATGTTATCATCACGTGCGCGTGGGTGGTGGCGGTACGTAATAAGGAAGGGGGGCAGAACACGTTTAGTGTTAAGACACGGCTGTCTTGAGCCGTGGCCACATTGTGAACGAAGTCGCGAATAAATTTGCGGCATTTACATTGCTATTATATGCCAAATATGTACTGTGAATTTACGCAATCATCAAGAAAAGGCAAATGCAATGATGTAATAGACACTTGTTTATTGTTTTCTTGATACTTTCGATAATTCGACATTCGGTTAATTCGAAAATTTTTTCCGCGGTCCCGACATCGCATACAAAACACATACATAGGACATCTCTCTTGCACGAGTGTTACCATCCGCGGTTTGTCCCTAATATTCATTGCAAATCTGCACGTTTGGATATAACGCGAATATATGAGAGATCATCTTAGATGAGAATGCATACAAGACGTCCAGTGTGAGAGACAGATCTCAATGAGACCCGGCGAGGTTGAGTGGGTGTGAGCGGTAATGGTCGCATATGGGAGCTAGTGGGCGTGTAAACGCGAGTATCTGTGAACGGGAGTGTACTTCAGTATGAACGCATGTGAGTGTGAGTAGAGCGGAAAGCTTGGCATGTTCATTCATGAGTAGACTCATTTCAAAGGCGTGAGTATGAGTGAGTGACGAGGGATGTGAGCAGACATGAGTATGAAGGTAACATACTAGTGTATGAATGTGAGAGTACCCATGGGAGTGAGTAGCCATGAGCGAACGTGAGTAAAAATGGCTGTGAGTAGGTGTGAGTAGGCGCGAGTGAGTACTTACCAGTGTGAGTGGGCGGGAGTAGGAACTGAAAGCGAGTGAGTACCGACGGGTATGAGCAGGCAGGGTGTCGGAACGAAATGTTTTTCGTTTCGGTTTTAGTTTCGTTCCACCGCAAAAAGTTCCGTTCCGTTTCTGTTCCGGAACGAAAAAAAAAATGTTCCGTAACGGTTTGTAACGGTTTTTTTATGGAAAAATTTGAAGTTAAGGAAGTCATAACGAACATTGGATTTGTGATGTTGTTACTTGCCCTACTCTTAGGAAAGTGGGACAAGGGTAAAATACGTTCTTCAGAGCAGCGGAAGTAACTGTACCACGAGTTTCTACCAACTAGCACAAACCAGTATTAATTTCAAAGTCATAGTATTTATTTTCTCAAAAGACAAATACGAATTTATTTTTAGTGGGCTCAATGCTTTGTGTCAAGGGAGTGAGCACGATCGCAGAAGCAGCACGTCATTGAGTGTACTCTCTGTTGTGCGAGACCGCTGTTCTGATAAAGAGATCGCCAGGCTCCGCGACACACGCAGCACAGTCACAGCGAAAGCTGGAAGAGCGGACTTTGTAGAGCCCGCTGAAGAGTCTCTTGGGGCAATAATACAAGTACACATACAAGGTACCCACTACGCCATAAATCATCCCAATTCTACTGAAGTAGAGAAGTTCCCACTATGCCATTTTTCGTCATTCTTCGGAGTCTCGTGGTACACGCTACACGTCTGTAAGGCATTATGTGCACTTTGCTCTGTGACTGATGATGATAAAGAATTATAGCTGAGCACTTTGCAGTGGGTGGGAAGCAGTGTGGCTGAATGGGCGCCTCCATTCCATTTCAATTCCATTGCGGGGAATTAGAACGTGCCGCAATTCCATTCCTTTCGATTCCTCGGAATGAAAAAAACTTGGCCATTCGCACTTCGGGAATGGCCGGGCAGTTCAATTTCATCAATGTAATTCCTACTCGTAAGAAAGGCATCTTGATCGTTTTATTGAGTTAAGAATGAACTCCCCATAAAGCTGATGTCATCAGATGCATTAAGAACTGCAACAGTACGCAAAACAGGTTACCAAGGTCGAGGGATAGTAGCTTGGTTACATATCTCGTGCAGTACAACCACCCTACTAATTCCCATATGGGCAGTTCTCCCGCTACCTATAATATTTGCATGGTCAGCATGTTTGAACGAATGGTGGTGTTTTAATATTGTTTATGCTTAAATGTGTTAACGCTAAAATGACGACGTAGCGTATTTTTATGCTGACAAAAGTAGTATTCAAGAAGACTAAGCAGTTTTGCCACGCGTCTGGAGCGGCTGTGAATATGGAGAAAAATAAGATTTGGTTAATGGGGAATAAGGCCCTCTAGACCTGCTGGTATTAGTTTGAACAGTGCACCGCTCGGGCACCTTGTGCCTTTGTATCGAATACGGAACACTAGGCCGCACTGCTCGTGAGCACTCACGCTTGTCAAGCGCCCCTCGCAAGCAGCGTGGCACTGTGGTGGAAGACCCGACTGCCACGCAGAGGGCGCGGGTTGGAATGCCATCCGATCTTAGAAATTTGTTTGTCATTTATTTTTTTTATATCACGCGATAGCGGTCACGGACACCGGCGGTAGTGGACAACTATGGCGCCAAAATCAGCTGTTGTGATGTTGTAACAGCTTTCGCTGTAACAAACTTCAGCGCCGACAATGCCCTCTCTACGCTGGCCTGCGAGACAGGCGCGCAAAAATCCACTTGCGTTAATATAAACATATCTGGTTGCGACTGTTTTCGTTTTTCGCACAATTTCAACATATCTTTGCTTTGGAATTCCTGCCTGAGGTACGCGCTAATACCGTACCCTGGGATATGCTCACATTGCACGAGCTCAGTTGCTCCTGATTGCGAAGTTTTCTCGTGAACCGAAAAACGATTGAAAAAATTTCGTTTTCACTCCGGAACGAAATAATAGATAAAGTTTCGGTTACGTTTTCGTTCCGGTCCAAAATATCGTTTTTTTCGTTTTTCGTTTTCGGTTTTCGTTCCGTTCCGACACCCTGTGAGCAGGTATGAGTATGAACGTAAGCGATTGCCCATAATTGTGAGTACACTTGAGTATGAACGTGAGTACTTATGAGCGTAAGTGGGCGTGCACGTATGAACGCGAGTGAGTACCAATTGGCGTGAGCAGGCATGAGTATGAACGTGAGTGAGTGTCTATGAGTGTGAGTAGACGTGAGTATGAACGTGAGTGACTGTCTATGAGTGTGGTAGGCGTGAGCATGAACGTAAGTGACTGCCTATGACTGTGAGTAGGCGTGAGTATAAAAGTGAGTGAGTGCCTATAAGTGCGAGTAGGCGTGAGTATGAACGTGAGTGAGTGGCTATGAGTGGGAGTAGGGGTGAGTATGAAAGTGAGTGAGTGCCTATAAGTGTGAGTAGGCGTGAATATGTACGTGAGTGAGTATCTATGAGTGTGAGTAGGCATGAGTATGAGCGTGAGTGAGTGTCTATGAGTGTGAGTAGGCGTGAGTATGAACGTCAGTGAGTGTCTATGAGTGTGAGTGGGCGTGAGTATGAACGTGAGTGAGCATAGCTCGGCACACTCACTCATGAGTGCACTCACTCACACTCACTCACACTCATTTGAACGTTGTGAGTGTGAGTATGAGTGAGTACTCATGAGTGTGAGTGGACGTGAGTGTGAGTATGAGTGAGTACTCATGAGTGTGAGTGGACGTGAGTGTGAACGTGAGTGAGCACTCATGAGTGTGAGTGGTCGTGAGTGTGAACGTGAGTGAGCACTCATGAGTGTGAGTGGACGTGAGTGTGAACGTGAGTGAGCACTCATGAGTGTGAGTATTCGTGAGTATGAACGTGAGTGAGCACTCATGAGTGTGAGTAGTCGTGAGTGTGAACGTGAGTGAGCACTCATGAGTGTGAGTATTCGTGAGTATGAACGTGAGTGAGCACTCATGAGTGTGAGTAGTCGTGAGTGTGAACGTGAGTGAGCACTCATGAGTGTAAGTGGACGTGAGTGTGAACGTGAGTGAGCACTCATGAGTGTGAGTAGTCGTGAGTATGAACGTGAGTGAGTGCTCATGAGTGTGAATGGACGTGAGTGTGAACGTGAGTGAGCACTCATGAGGGTGAGTAGGCGTGAGTGTGAACGTGAGTGAGTACTCATGAGTGGGAGTAGATGTGAGTATGAACGTGAGTGAGGGCTCATGAGTGTGAGTGGACGTGAGTGTGAACGTGAGTGAGCACTCATGAAGGTGAGTATGCGTGAGTGTGAACGTGAGTGAGTACTCATGAGTGTGAGTAGATGTGAGTATGAACGTGAGGGAGTGCTGATGAGTGTGAGTGGACGTGAGTGTGAACGTGAGTGAGTACTCATGAGTGTGAGTAGATGTGAGTATGAACGTGAGTGAGTGCTCATGAGTGTGAGTGGACGTGAGTGAGTACTCATGAGTGTGAGTAGGAATGAGTATGAACGTGAGTGAGTGCTCATGAGTGTGAGTGGACGTGAGTGTGAGTAGGAATGAGTATGAACGTGAGTGAGTGCTCATGAGTGCGAGTGGACGTGAGTGTGAACGTCAGTGAGCACTCATGAGGGTGAGTAGGCGTGAGTATGAACGTGTGTGAGTGCTCATGAGTGTGAGTAGTCGTGAGTTTGAACGTGAGTGAGCACTCATGAGGGTACTATTAGTGTGAGTAACTGAGTACACTCTAAGAAAAAGAAGAGTCAAAAGAGGGTCACGGCCGCGTGACTCTCTTCGGGTGTCCATTTGATCCCTTTTGGAAGGTAGATGAGAGAAAGAGAGCATTTGGGCTGGAGTCACGGGACTCTCCTAAAGCGCGTTTCGATTGGCTTCCGCGATGAAGGCGCAGTCGTATGCGCCATACGTATCGCGCGTTTGCCGTTCGGCGCCGTTCTGGCGCGGTGGCTCGCCTCCCTCGCCGACGGAGCCAGCCGGGCTGGCGCCGCGCCTCGGCCTTCTCTCTCAGTTTGCTCGGTCTCTTGGAATGCGTTGTGCGTTGCGTCGGTTGCACGGGTTGCGTCAGTTGCCTGTCGTGCAGTTTTGTGTTCGATCAAAAATGCGCATCTTCGGTGGCGTTGACGCCAGGCTCCGTGCTCGAAGTCACGCTAGGAGGGCGGAATATTCATGGAGCAGCGGACACGAACAACGTGCGCCCGTTAACGGTGAGTGTACTGCTTTCGTAGGTACTAATTATACAGCTTTAGCTGGGCGTCTGCAGCAGCTCTGCGGAAGTTATCTGCCAGCCATTTCCAACAGCAGCCTGCGTCCGCGGGTCTGTTGCGGATGCCGTTATGCGCGTTGCTGTACAAGCTCCCATAAAATGAGCGATGCAAACAATCATCAAGGGTCATCTTTTGCTGATCGCACATTGTGTCTGCACTGCTGAAGGTGCAAGATGTCGTTTGGAGATGCGCTTTAGTTTACTTCATAATAACATTTCTATCAACCATGAGTGTGCAGCATGCTTCCGCGCGTGGGAACGTAAGAAAAAGCCCGTCTACAGAACGCTTAGACGCACTATATATTATGGTTTTTCTAGGCTTAAAGACGCTAGTTTGAGGTACAGACATAGTAAGGATGCTTCCAACACGTACGCGTTGGTCACTTAAGTGGGACACGCCTCGCCGGTAAGGTGAAAAAGCGATAGACTTTCGACGGCGCGCGTTGTTGCGGTCGCCGCCGTGCACTTTTTTCCTTGGTTTCTGTTTGCTGTTTTCATGATTCGCCAACATCTGCGATGACGCTGTAACAGAATCAAGTGAGTTTACGTGATTGTGGGAGTTATGTGCGCCAATTATAGCATATGACATGTTTGATCTCGACGTAGACGGCGTCCGCGCGCGCTGCGTGTCGTTCGGGTGCTCGTACTCGAATGTGTTTGCTGAGTATTTAAAGATGGGTTACGTTTGTAAAACATGCGGTCTGTAACCGCTCACGGCGTGCCCCTGACTGCCGGAGGATGTGCTTGGGTGTCGGAATACGCTGGCGCAAAGAAGTGCTTATTCTGAAACCAAATTTTGAAGCGATTTCTCAGAAAAGATTTGCTTTCATTCGTGCATAGCCAGTGCCGACGCGACGGCGACGTCTTCGACACGCTAGCCGATCGAAACGCGCTGCAAGAGTGACAACTGACTCTTGCAGAAAAGTTAAATATCATTTTCTGATTCTACCTTCCAAAAGGGGTCAAATGAATTACCGAAGAGAGTCGGTTGCCGTGATCCCCTTTTGACCTTTTTTTTTTTCTTGGAGTGTAGCACTGTTTCGACTATTAATTTTCCTGAGACCGGTGACGTGTGCAACACCACCACGAGCAACCTTTTTGCTAATACTAGAGAAATTAAGAGTCCGCCGCGGTGGTGTAGCGGACGGTGCTCGGCTGCTGACCCGAAGGTCGCGTGTTCGACCCCGGCCGCGGCGGTCGCATTTCGATGGAGGCGTGGTGGTAGATGCCCGTGTACTGTGCGATGTCAGTGCACGTTAAAGAACACCAGCTGGTCAAAATTTCCGGAGCCCTCCACTGCGGCACGCCTCATAATCATATCGTGGTTTTGGCGCGTTAAACCCAGATATTATTATCAGAGAAAATAAGTGAGCGCTCAGCAACAGTAAATGATTTCGCCAACTAACATAGTGGTGTTCCAGTTTCTACAGTCTACTAATTCTACTTGATCACTGGAGTTGGTAATACTGACGCGTTGTCGTTTCTTTATTATTTTTTTTTTAGTTTTGGAGAATTTACTTAATGCTTGCCTTCATGATTTACCTTCAAATTGCTGTTTCGTAAATCAGTGTGGTTAAGGTATTGTTCATCATTCCACGTCCATATTTTCTTCTTGTTCTAAAGCATCGTGTGATTTGTCAGGAAAAATCCTAATTTTTTTTTTATCCTGACTATATCCATCTTGGCCTGTCTCTTACCGGTTTACTTTACTTTATTTCTCTTCAGATTGAGCGCAACTTTCGGCATCACTAATCACTACATTTTACTTTGGCTATAGCGAAAATATTTCACGTTGATACTCCGCAAAGTGCGAAAACTAAAAGCCGAAAATGACATCACAGGACAACCTGTATCTGTGCCAGTTCGTAGTCCGTAGAGGTCGAGCTAATCCGTAAGTTTACTTCTTTCATAATACTTTCTAAAGCATCCCAGACTTCTCACATGTACTTAAAAGCGAAAATTGTAGAAAAAAAAGACGCGATCATTCCGTGCGTTACGGCATCTGTCTTGACGTCGCGACAATATGATAAAGAAGTTTTGGCTACCTCAGCACGATGGCTTTGAAGGAACCGAGGGATCGTGAATATCCTAGAAACCAGGAAAAAGATTCACAGTGCCCCTGATGCATTCTCCTAAGACGGCTTGAATACCAAAGTCATCGGGTGCGACTATTTTACATTGCAATTTATATCGCACAAGCGCCGCTTTGCTTTTTCTTTTTCACACGAAGGCCGCAAAGGCAAAGGTAGCGCACAGTTCCGCGCTTTAGCGGTCACTAGGTTTTTTGAGCCAGCCTTTCGTGCTTCGTGTGAGACATAAAAGGCTTCCTTCATAAATTATGAGTTTGTGATGACCTTTTGATCCTTGCGCATAATGAGGTAGGTAGGTAATGAACTTTAAAATATTTAGAGTCCAACGAGGAATCACTGACCCGGGCTAGGCCTCCAGGAGCCGTCGTCCGGGGAACATCGTGCGACGTCCTGGGCGATAGCCCTGGCTCGCTGGACAGCCCAGATTTGGTCCACTAGATGTGGGCTGAGAAGGGCGGCTCGCCACCGCTCAGCCAGTCGTCATGGGGTGCACACTCCCTCGTCCGGGTAGTGGCGGCGAATACCGCACTCGCACTTCCAAAGTGTGTGTGCCATGTCGGCTGTCTCGTTCCCGCACCACGGGCAGCCGGGTGGAGCGACGGACACAGCCTGTTCAGATGCCGGGGATATTCGAATGTGTCAATTTGCAGACGTCTCAGGTCAGACGCCTGAGACCTCTCTAGCTGCTCGTGGGGTGGCGTTTTCCTGTAGTGGCTGAAGATCACGTGGTACGTGACCATGATGTCCTTGCAGTCCTGTAAGGCTTCGGGGTCTGTTATCATCGTCGCAGAAGAATGTCCTCCAACCTTGGGTGCCTCGCCATCGACGATGTCTCGCACAGCGGTGGCCTTTTCGTCCGCGTCGCGGCGGGTTAGCGGTCTCGCGACGCGGTGGGCGCGCTTGTTGTGGTTCGACGGGAGGTCGGGTCTTTGTTCGTTGCCAAGCTCTCCCACATGCGTGGGGAACCACTTGAGAGATTTGGTGGTGATAGCGCAGGACTTGAAGTCCACGACTCTGGCGTTCAGCATGTGCGCCGCCTCGACGGAGACCTATCCCTTGGTAAAGTTTCGCACCACCGTCTTGGCGTCACTCACGAAAAGTGTGTCCTCGTTGCCACTATGGAGTATTGCTAGGGCTATGGCCATTTCTTCTGCCGCCTCGGACGATGGCAGCCTCGCCGGTCCCGTGGCGGTGGTCGACAGGAGCGCATAATGAGATGATGTATTTCCCGTGATCTCGTGTGTGTGTGTGTGTGTGTGTGTGTGTGTGTGTGTGTGTGTGTGTGTGCGTGTGTGTGTGTGTGTGTGTGTGTGTGTGTGTGTGTGTGTGTGTGTGTGTGTGTGTGTGTGTGTGTGTGTGTTTAATGATAGGGCTTGTACATGGACGAAGGAAAAGGACTAGGAGGGAGCGTCACATGGCATTACAGGTCACTTTTCCCGCTTGATGAGGCATATAAGACTTTCGCCTTAATACGAATAACTTTATATGAAGTACACCGATTCAATGTACTAGATACACATTTTTATGGCGTAATGCAGACGTCCATACTGCGTCGTCAACTCGCCATGTCTCAAAAGCGGCATAATCCAAGGATTAACGCGGCCGCTGGTGTGGCGCACAGAAATCACAATGTGGGACAAGGCCGATCAGCGCTGTGTTTGTGTGGTTCTTCCTCGACGTCGTGATTGTGCGCTGGATTTTCACTGTGTTCGCCGACAAAACAAACCTAAGCATTCAATGCTATATTGGTCGAGCAGCGTGCAAGCACAATGCACTTCAGGGGCGAGAAGGGGGGGGGGGGGAGAAAATGGTCCCTGACATAGCGGCGGAGCATGCTTAAGCATGGCTTGACATTTTGTACAAGCTATTCCTACCCGCCCCCCGCTCTTACCTTCGTCATTGTGTCCTGGCCCTTGCGGGAATAAATTTTCGTGGCTGCGTCTCGTTAGCTGACGTGAGTTTTAAACCCCTGGCATAAGTAGTGAAAGTGGAGTAAGCAAATAAGCGCCCCGTACATTTGCTGTTTGGTCAGTCGAGGAAAATGAAAAGTTATACGCTAAAAGGTCGTTATTCACTCTTCGTTAATTCGGAAAATCGGATAATTCGGACGTGTTCGCTGGTCGCGGCAAGCTTATGCATTGTTTAATGGTATCAAACTCTTGTTAATTCGGTCATATTTGCCCGCAACCTGGTTAATTCGGACGATCCTCGGAGCGCACCAAGCAATCCGAGGTTCGACTCGGAGTTCGACTCACAGGAGGAAAAACGGCATTCGCGAACAACTCAAACGGCTGAGGTCCTTCATAAAGGCGTGGTCGCCGTCCACGATCTAGCCATAATCACGTTGTTGGCGACAAAGACTTCGACGGCTGCGGCCCACTTGCTTTGTCTTCGATTTTGCTCGGCGCACGCGAACTGCGTGGGTGATATATCTATGATCGCGTCCATAGCGCCAGCGGCGACTGCGGGTCAAAGCTGCGACAAGCAGTAGTTTCGTTTTCGCCGCGTCGCTTCAGAACTGTGTAGTAGCCATTCATTATTGTGCATTAGCGAGCCAGGTTTATTCAGCAGCGGATGCTCTGCCGAGCAGTTTCGTTTCGACTATGGGCGCAGGCCGCGCACGCGCCTTCGGAACTGCGTGGTCGCTATGATCGTGTCTTAATTTAGCAACCGCACTTTCGTTCACTGCGGATGCGGCACTCAGTAGCCTCGTTTTGACTTCGGGCAATGCACGCGCAATGTCACGCAACTCGAACATAGTGGAAGCTGTTGAAGGTGAAAAGATTCAGCCGCAGTGCGCATGCTGGTATAAAATAAGGTTGCGACATTACGATGAACGAACGATAATTTGTCGATCATTTCTCCGGCGCAGAAGTTATCTTCACGTGCGCGTGGTGGCGGTGACGGTACGTAATAAGGGAGGGGGGCAGATCACGTTTAGCGTTAAGACACGGCTGTCTTGAGCCGCGGTCACATTGTGAACGGAGTTGCGAATGAAGAAATTTGCGGCATTTGCATTGCTTTTATGCCAGATATGTACCATGATTTTAAGTGGTCATCAAGAAAATGCGAATGCATTGATGTAATAGACACTTGTTTATTGTTTCCTTGATACTTTCGATAATTGGGCATTTGGTTAATTCGAACAAATTTTCCGCGGTCCCGACATCCCATATGACATCCCCTGAGCAATGTATGGGTAGAGGGGCCTTCGTCAGGGAGTTGCATCTGCTTTTAGCCCCTTCATCCCAGACAATGTCTGTCTGAATAAAGTTCAAATAAAAAAAGCAATGAATGCGATAGCAATAAATTGGAATGTAACGCGAAGAACGGAAAGCAGCTCCAAATTGCCAGCGCGTCGCTCGAGCCAAAAGGACGCACGAAAAGAACGCACACAGTACGAGCGCGAACTATCATACGTCACAGCTCGACACTGGAAGCGCACTGCTCAAACATAAAGCAGGACGCACGAAACGAACGAACAGGTACACACAGGCCGAGCGCGAACTTACTGTCCTAGCCGTTACTCATTTCAGTTTGAACAGCGCGCCCCTTTCGCAAACGCGGCCGCTGCAGCGTCGAAGCGACCTTCGTACGCTCTGTCACTTCAGCGCAGACATCGCGGGGAAAGCACAAGACATACAACCCCCCGCTCTCCCGCCAGCCGGCCCCTTCTTTCCTCAGATAAGCGCACGAAGGCGGCCACGTTCGCAGGAACGGGGCCACGATCTTTAAAGCGCGCCACGCGCGGACATCGCGCCATCTACGCGGTAAGTCAGGAAGCATACTGATGTAAGTGGTGTATATAAATAGCTCGCCGTTAGCCGGCTCAAAGACGGGGCTCTTCGTGGCCTAACCGTCTAACGCCGCACGCTGAAAAGCGGGAGGTCGCCCGTTCAATTCCGCGCGTCGGAAAGTTTTTCTGAATTATTTTTCTTTGTGGCTTTGATATATATTTACAGACATATACATATACGGTGCATGACGGCGGCGACGGCGACGGCAAAAATCAGCCGAGACTGTCCATATAATTGCTATCGCAATAAAAAAATAATACATATACATAGCACATTTCCCTTGAACCAGTGTTAACATCCGCGGTTTGTTTCTGAGACTATCCAATACAAACTTACAAATCTGCACGTTCGAATATAACGAGAATATATGAGATGATCATCTTAGATGTGAATGCATACAAAACTTTTGTCCAGTGTGACAGAGAGATGTGAATGAGACCCGGCGAGGTTGAGTAGGTGTGAGTAAAGTCCCTAGATTTTTTCCTGTTCTAGGGACTTTAGGTGGGAGTGGTAATGATCGAAGATGGGAGCTATTGGACGTGTAAACGCGAGTATCTGTGAACGGGAGTGTACTTCAATATGGACATCAGGGGCCGCATGTGAGTGAGTAGAGCGGAAAGCATGGCATGTTCATTCATGAGTAGACTCATTTCAAAGGTGTGAGTGTGAGTATGAGTGACGAGGGATATGAGAAGGCATGAGTATGAAGGCAACATACGAGTGTAATAGGTGTGAGTATGAATGTGAGTGAGTACCCATGGGAGTGAGTAGACATGAGTGAACGTGAGTACAAATGGCTGTGAGTAGGTGTGAGTATGAACGTGAGCACCGGTGTGAATAGGTGTGAGTCAGTACTTACCAGTGTGAATGGGTCGGTGAGTACCGATGGGTATGAGCAGGTATGAGTATAAACGTGAGCGAGTGCCCATAAGTGTGAGTACCCTTGAGTGTGAACGTGAGTACTTATGAGCGTAAGTGGGTGTGAGTATGAACGTGAGTGAGTGCCTATGAGTGTGAGATGGCGTGAGTGTGAATGTGAGTGAGTACGAGTAGATGTGAGTAAGAGCGTGAGCAAGTGCTATGAGTGTGTGTACGTGTGAGTGTGAACGTGAGTGAGTAGGTATGATAGTCAGTGCACGTGAGTATGAACGTGCGGGAGTACCAATGAGTGTGAGAGGCGTTACTGAAAGTGAGTGAACACTTATGAGTGTGAGCGGGCGTGAGTATGAACACGAGTGACTACCAATGGTCGTGACGTGTGAGCATGAACGTGAGTGAGTGCCTATGAGTGTGAGGAAGCGTGAGTATGAACTTCAGTGGGTGTGAGTGGGCGCGAGTATGGGCGTGAGTATGCCCATCAGTTGGTGTTGGTGGGCGTGAGTATGAACGTCAGTGAGCGCCTGTAAGTGTGAATATGAACTTGAGTGAGTGTCTATGAGTGTAAGTAAGCGTAAGTATGAACGCGAGTGAGTGCCTATGAGTGTGAGTAGGCGTGAGTATGAACGTGAGTGAGTGCCTGTAAGCATAGGTCGGCACTGTAAGAGAATAGTCACTCACACTCACTCACCCCAATATTTTCAGCCTTCGCACTCACTCACGTTGATACTCACGCCTACTCACACTCATAGGCACTCACTCACGTTCATACTCACGCCTACTCACACTCATAAACACTCACTCACGTTCATACTCACGCCTACTCACACTCATAGGCACTCACTCACGTTCATACTCACGCCTACTCACACTCATAGGCACTCACTCACGTTCATACTCACGCCCACTCACACTCATAAGCATTCACTCACGTTCGTACTCACGCCTACTCACACTCATAAACACTCACTCACGTTCATACTCACGCCTACTCACACTCATAGGCTCTCACTCACGTTCATACTCATGCCTACTCACACTCATAGACACTCACTCACGTTCATACTCACGCTTACTCACACTCATAGGCTCTCACTCACGTTCATACTCACGCCCACTCACACTCATAAGCATCCACTCACGTCCGTACTCACGCCGACTCACACTCATAGGCACTCACTCACGTTCATACTCACGCCCACTCACACTCATAGGCACTCACTCACGTTCATACTCACGCCCACTCACACTTATAAGCATTCACTCACGTTCATACTCACGCCGACTCACACTCATAGACACTCACTCACGTTCATATTCACGCCTACTCACACTCATAGGCTCTCACTCACGTTCATACTCACACCCACTCAGACTCATAAGCACTCACTCACGTTCATACTCACGCCTACTCACACTCATAGGCACTCACTCACGTTCATACTCACACCTACTCACACTCATAAGCATTCACTCACGTTCATACTGACACCTACTCACACTCATAGGCATTCGCTCACGTTCATACTCACACCTACTCACACTCATTGACACTCACGTTCATACTCACGCTTACTCACACTCATAGGCACTCACTCACGTTCATACTCACGCCTACTCACACTCATAGACACACCCATTCACGTTCATACTCACGCCTACTCGCACTCATAGGCACTCACTCACGTTCATACTCACGCCTACTCACACTCATGAGCGCTCACTCACGTTCACACTCACGTCCACTCACACTCATGAGTACTCACTCATACTCACACTCACAACGTTCAAATGAGTGTGAGTGAGTGCACTCATGAGTGAGTGTGCCGAGCTATGGTCGTTGATTTTTTTGTAGTCGTTGAGTGAGACCGTTTGGGACGAACTGGTGACGTTGAGTCCCAGCGAGCCTGGCAGTTCTCAATATTGTTAGGGTGGAGTCCGCGTGCGTTCACTTGGAGAAAAATCTGATGCTTCTAAGTCCACGTGAATCCGGCTGAGGAAACCTCTCTTTAGCCTGAATGTGAGTGAGCTTGGCTGAATAGTGCTTTAGCGAGTTTGAGACCAAGTGAGCCCACAAGAAGCAGCATATTTTTTGAGTGAACGAGTGAGTGTGTGCCTTAAACTTTGCCGACCCCTGACACACATTCCTTGGTGCTTTTAACCTACCTTCATACTAACCTCAACTCTCACTCCTGAGTACTTACATTCAATGTCATGCCGACTACCACTCAAAGGCACACACCATGGTTCCTCAATCACTCAGTTTTATTTACCTACCCACACTAACCGATACGTCCATAATAAGGTCTACTCCCACTAATGGCGCTAACTCATGTTGATACAGTCATACTCAATTACAGTCATACTCAGTCATACATTCGCACTTATATCCATATCTACTCACGCTCACAGGTCGTGTTCACACTCAATTATCACTCTCCCAGAACTCATGTTCACACTCGCGTTTACTCACACACATCGGCAATCACTCATCTTCATACTCTCGTCTACTCTCATCATCGGCTCTCACTTTCATACTCTACTCGCACATTTAGGTACACACTCACTTTCATACTAACTCCACTCACCCTCATTGGTGCTCACCCACTTGCATACTCTTTTATATTCACACTCATCGGGGCTCACTTACGTTCATTCTCATTTCCACTCACAGCCGTCGATACACACATTCACCGGCACTCACTCAGGTTCATACTCATGTATACTCACACTCATCAGCACTCACTCACGTTCGTACTCACTTCTACTCACACTCATGAGTACCCACTCACGTTCATACTATGCCTACTCACACAAATCAGTACTCACTCACGTTCACTATCGCCTACTCGCACTCACTGGTACTCACTCAGGTTCATAGGTCTACTCACGCTCACGAGCACTCAGTCACTGTTATACTCACGCCAACTCACACTCATCGGTAGTCACTCACGTTCATAGTCGCGTCCTCTTACCTTCGCCGATACTCACATTCATACTCACGTCTATTCACTTTCATGAGAGCTCACCCACGTTCACACTCACGTCTACTCACAGTCATCGGTAATCACTCACGTTATACTCATGGCAACATACAGTCGATACTCACGTTCATTTTCAGGTCCACTCACTCTCGTCAATACTTACTCACATACAGCTCACTTCTACTCACACTCAAGAGTACTCATTCACGCTCATACTCACGCCTACTCACACTACTCGCACTCATTGGTACTCACTCCCGTTCATACTCACGTCTACTCACACTCATGAGTACTCACTCACGTTCACACTCACGCCTACTCACACTCATGAGTGCTTACTCACGTTCACGTCCACTCACACTCACGAGTACTCACTTTCATACGCCTACTCACACTCATGACCACTCACTCACGTTCATACTTATACCTACTCACACTCATGAGTGCTCACTCACGTTCATACTAATGACTACTCACTCTCATGAGCACTCACTCATGTTCATACCTACTCACACTAATGAGTGCTCACTCACGTTCAAACTCACGAATACTCACACTCATGAGCACTCACTCACGTACATACTCACGCCTACTCACCCTCATGAGCGCTCACTGACGTTAACACTCACGTCCACTCACACTCATGAGCACTCACTCACGTTCATACTCATTCCTACTCGCCCTCATGAGTACTCACTCACGTCCACTCACACTCATGAGCACTCACTCACGTTCATACTCACATCTACTCACACTCATGAGTACTCACTCACGTTCACACTCACGCCAACTCACCCTCATGAATGCTCACTCACGTTCACACTCACGTCCACTCACACTCATGAGCACTCACTCACGTTCACACTCACGCCAACTCACCCTCATGAATGCTCACTCACGTTCACACTCACGTCCACTCACACTCATGAGCACTCACTCACGTTCATACTCACAACTACTCACACTCATGAGTACTCACTCACGTTCATACTCACGCCTACTTACCCTCATGAATGCTCACTCACGTTCACACTCACATCTACTCACACTCATGAGTACTCACTCCCGTTCACACTCACGCCTACTCACACTCATGAGTGCTCACTCACGTTCACACTCACGTCCACTCACACTCATGAGCACTCACTCTTACTCACACTCACAACGTTCAAATGAGTGTGAGTGAGTGCACTCATGAGTGAGTGTGCCGAGCTATGCCTGTAAGTGTGAGTATGAATGTGAGTGAGTACCTATGAGTGTGAGTAGG